>NC_140467.1:26540115-26797615 GCF_051167445.1 Perissodus microlepis | reverse complement strand
CCATGTCATCTAAATTTACTTCAGATTACACCCCACAGTAAACAGATTACACTCCACAGTAAACCAGATTTTCTGACTGTCTTTCGGCCGGTCAGAGGAGTCGTGACTGTCAGTGGAGAGCCGGTCTGTATTTTTCTGTATTCCTCTGAGTGATTCTTTGTTCTGTAGTGATCATAAAGCGATTTCGGGTTTCTTGTTTCTCTGATTTGTTTTGGCGACAGCACCTGAGACCATCTGTGGAACTAACCTGAGGTTGGATTTGAATTTCACCTACTGTGATTTGGCCTGTTCCTGAAATTGAAGGTTGACCAATGTTTTCAATTTAGACCTTTACATTCAAATTAGGATTATTTAGTGTTTCCAGTATGAAGCGTGAACACAGTGAGCCACACCCACCGGAGGTCTGAGGCTGACACCCACCGCTGATGCCGTCGAGTCCAACGAGAACGAGACATTCTGACTGGCTCTCCCAACACCCTGAAATACACCAATATATTCCTTAGTTCCCTCCTTCCTTCCTTCCTCCCTCAGTTCCTTGCCTTTGGAGTTCCTTGGGCTTTGGAGCGTGATGTCACGGGAGGGGGGCCACGCCCCCTCCCGCCATGACAGTAGGCCAGACAAAGCACACGGAAGCGTCAGCTGTGGTTCGTACGTACTGTGTTGTCGGTTGCAACGGTAGATCACACGATAGGGAAGGCAAGAAGCTGGAAAATGGGCTCTCTTTTCATCGTTTCCCCTCCTGGAGGCAACGGGAGGGATCTCATGTATCCGATAATACTAAACGAAGACGTCAGGCTTGGATTGCAGCGGTCAGACGAGCGGATATCGAGTTCTCTGCCATCCCCAAACGAGAGCAATTGCCCACCTGAGAATTCATGTTGAGCGAGTAATAGGTAGTTTGCGTAACAAGTTCAAAATGCTACACACTACAATGCCAATCCGATTACTCATATCATGTGAGGGTGAAGACACAACACTGCTTGATAAGATTGTTAAGGTGTGCTGTGTTTTGGTGAATATGTGCCCCCTGGTCAAACCAGGGCCAAATGAAACTTGCTCTTGTTGAATATTCACAAAACTGCTGTGTTGCATGTACAGTTCATTGTAAAAAATTGTACTTTCTGTAAAGTGGTTTCAATGAAACAGAAAGAAAAGTATGTTTATTTATTTATTTTTATTCAAGATCTGTTCAAATGTACTTAGCAAGTACATACACATGAAATGCAAACTATTTACATGGCAACGCACAGCTGGCATCAATCGTGAATCGTTCATCTAGAGAAAATTTTGGGGCAGGTGCTGAGGAGAAGTTATGTGCAACCTCTGGATGTATCTTGGTCATATGGTCAACGTACTCACAACGTGGAGGCTTAAAAACAGTCAAATCTTGTACCCAACCGTTTGTGAATCAGATGTGCGCCTCCAGGGATTTATAATTATGAAAATGATTTCCCCTATGCGCTGACTCCACAGACAAGGTACGCGAAGATATCGGGATAGGACAACGGCTGTCTGGGTTTCCAGTCCACTGCCTTATTTCATACGGGTCCACATTACCGATGCACGCTATTTTTTCCAAGTACCGTCTCTTGGCTTCTGGGTGCAATCGGTCGCGATACAGCCCTTTGTCATTTGCGCTGATTTTAAGCATGGTTCTGGCAGTCCCGCTTCAAACACAGTGTGTTTGTTTTGATTTTTTTGCCTTCTGACATGGCGCCGCGATCCCACAAGGCACTGTGGCGTGACGTCAACTCCAAAGCCCTATTCCCTCACTTACCTTACTTCCTTATAAGGTATGTCCTCCATTTGTCTGTCAATCAAACTGGGAGGCTCCACCAACTCCTTCCTGAAGACGTGGTAAGGACACACAGTATTCTGAGTACTGGAAGTAATTGGACTACTGCAAGTAATCAGAGTACTCTGTAATGTGTAACTTACTGGATGTGTTTCCATATTTGGTTGTCAGGACTGTGGCTACAAACACAACAAGTGTTAGCAATAGCCTTTAGCACATGCTAGCATTGTTACCATTGTGTTTTACTTACGATTGGGTGTGGCGGCGGCGATGGTGGCAGGAAGTTGTGTCAGGACCGTGGTCACTGTGGCGACTGCTAAGTACAAATGGGAAATTATGGATACAGTTAGCTCAGTTAGCATCAGTGTTAGCCACACAAAGACGCTAAGCTAACTTTTTTTTTTTTTTTTTACCATTTTGGGGGTCTTCTTCGGCGCCGCTCACTATTACTTGACATCTTTTCTGATTCCCTGCCGCTGCTCGTGTTGCCACGGGAATGAGACCTGCTGGGCAGAGAGCCAATTAAATATCTTGAACGGTCACATGATTCTGAAAACCTGAGGGTGGGCAGACCATGATGACACACAGAGGACAAACATGAAAAAACTTTTGAATAAAATTCAGAGGGTGCATCCTCCTGAGGCCGCATTTGAAGGCCGATTACGTCACATACATCGTGACATAGGCTATCCCAATTCAAAGACTCCTCCAAATGCGGCTGACAAATGTGTCCTCCTTTTCCTCAGATTTGAAGGATGGGTCAGGTGTATCCTTTGTGGCCTGCCATATCCCAGAATTCATAGCGCGGCACAGCCAATTCCAGTTTCCAACAATGGCGGCAGCTACTTAGTTGTAATATTACTCTGATTACTCTTTCTGGGTCACAAAATAAACTTTTATGATACATTTCAGGCAAGAATGTAGCTGTGTAAACTTCAAATATCTGCTTAATTTATCAACACACATATATCACATATTTGCAAAAGTGCTCCGACGTTTTTGGAGCCATCTGTTACCCACCAGCTCAATAGCTAACCGAGTGGTCAAGGCTCACTAGAGCTGGCGAGAACAGCGAACTCCCGGCAAATCGTTTTCAACCCCCTGCGGTCTTTGCTACTCAGGTTAAACATGATATATAAGTCACTCAGATAACTTAAAAACGTTGGCCTTTTTCCAGTGTTTTATCTGTTTATGAATAAATCAGTTTGGCTGAGATTAAAGTTATAGTTTTCACATAGCTGAATAAACATTAAAAGAAAACTGATTAAACAGAAGTGTGAGATGGTAGAAAATTTACTCCAATGCCCTGTTATATTTTACATAGCAAGGAGCAGACGGCTGACTTTATTAAACTCCACCGAGACAGCGGTGACGCAAATCTGAAGGTCTCGGTCTCGCATGCAGCCTCTGAATTTGGACACAGCTTTCATTAGAAACAAATGAAGGCATTGAAGAAATGACAGTTTCCTTACCTCCTCCTCTGCTCTCTGATTGGTCGATCTCCATCAAGACTTCTGCTCCGCCTCAAACACCAACAGGAAAATGTGTCATTTTAGTTCCCTCTTTACCTTTCCTTCCTCCCTTCCTGACTCCTTCTTTCCCGTTTTTCTTACTTCCTCCCCATTGTCCTCCCTCCCTTCTTTCCAACCTCCCATTTTTTTATACCTTTCTTTCCCTATCCCTTCCTTACTTTCTTCCTTTTTTTTTTCTTTTAAGCCTCCCTTTCATCCTTCCTTCATTTCCTTTCTCCCTTCCTGCCTTACCTTTGTGGTCTTCCTGGGACTTGTTCGTCTTTGTTGGTGTTTGGAAAAAACTTTGGGTTGAACAAACCACTGTTTCAAGGAAATCAGAGATTACAGTGGTAATCAGATTACATTCTGCATTAATTAAATTACATGCATCAGTAATTAGATTACACCTTGCAGAAGGTTGTTTTAAACGTACATGTTTGTGTTGTTTTCCCATGGTGCACTGGGCTTAGCATGATCAGGCTTCGCCCTGCCCTCTGACCCTCTGCAAGTTCAGACACGTGATATCATCAAAATACATCATCGCATGTCAGCATTACATGACATCAGCACATTCTCTCACCTCTGAACAGCAGGTAGTGCGCTGTGTTTTGTTATTAGTTCACTACTGAAACTTGGCTTCTGATTGGCTGGAATAGAGAAGTGGGGACAGAGCTGTAGTTTATTTTATTACAGGAACAGATAGTAAAACCACAGCATGTCTTCCTAAACACACCTTGACGCATTGCCCTCACACACACATCAGCTGATGCCGTTTTGTTGTCAGTGCCATTTTTCAACAGACGGAGAGACGGAGTTTTAGAGCAAGTGAAACTGGAAGAAAAGGATGCATCATCAGAAACGTGTGTTTCTGTGTGTGTGTGTGTGTGTGTGTGTGTGCTTACCTATTGTGTTTCAGTTTGTGTGTTAAAAGGTTTATCTCTGACATCCTGAAAACAAAAAAAAATTGAGTTCTGCGTGAGTGAGTGCGTGTCTGTGTGTTTCTGTGCACGTGTGTCTGTGTGAGTCTGTATGTGTATGGGTGTGTTTGTCTCTTTTTTTCCCCTCATGGATCTGTGTGATGTCACAGAGTGCAGGTATCCTTATTTTTTTCACTATTTCCAGGTTTTTTGACACATGTGAAATGGGTAAAGGCAGGCTCGTGGGGTGATTTGAGAAGAGGGAAAGGTGGAGCCTACGAGAACCAGGTTTAGTTTATGGAAGCCAGATGAGCCAATCAGAAGAAACCAGGAGAAGCTGAAACATTTTGTTTCAGAATCAGATACAAAGTGTGCAGAGCTGAATACCTGGAGAAGGTGAGCAGATTAAATATCATCACAGAGGCCGGTGTGCATTACCTGAAGAAGGTGTGATGTTCAACGCAACACTTCCACAAATGTTTGCAGTTGCGGCGATCGGATGTTTGGAAGAAGAATGATGTCTCTGAACCCTGAAAGCCATGCAGTTTCTTTTATAAATAATGTTTTTGCATTTTTAAAAAATATATTTTTTATCTAATGATCACTGTTAGCATTAGCTTAGCATTAGTCAGCCAATAGGAACTCACGTTTCTGCCTGACACTCTGAGCTCGAACTTCTCGTCTTTGAAGTGAAGTTTGATGATTCGCTGCCTGCAAAAGACAGCAGGCTGAGGGTCACATGACTGAGGTCAAATATTTCTGTTTCCTCTTGTTTTGGCCCCGCCCCCTCCTTGCTGCCCCCCTTAGCTGTTAATCCTCCAGACCATGACTCATTGTCTTCATCTCAGAGATTCCGCCAGAAATGTTAACACACATTTAAACTGATCAATACGTATCATTAAATATTAACACTGATATGAACCTTCTGTTTGGGTCATATCACTGTGATGTCATCCAGGCGTTTTTAACCTACCACAGATATTTTCCCACCAGCTCTTTGTTCTTGAAGATGACCACTCCTACTGGTGTTGGACCCAGGAAGTACTCGGTGTGGTTCTCCCCCTGCACAAAATCAAGGTGTCAGCACGGATCAGCGATTGATCGGCTGAAGTTCTTGTACTGATCAGTGATCAAAAGGCTTACATAGGCGGCGAACAGAGAGACGCCGTACATCTGCAGAGAGCTGCAGACAGACAGGAAGTGGCGCTGAGCCTCAGAGCGAGGGACGCCACTGCACAGCAAGAGAAAGAATCAATCAATCATTCAATCAATCAAAGTGATTTCTTTTGTTAGTGTGCAGCTCCATCTTTTGTCATGTATTGATTACTAATCATTTTTATAACATTTTTGATGGTGGCAAAACAAAATAAAATATGCGATCAGGTCATGTGATTACAGAAACAAGACCTTTAACAGCACGGCATCACTTCCTGTGCACCTGAGCGTTTTGCGGATGAGTTGAACTTCCTGCGTCTCCTCAGCATCTGACGTGTTGTCCTCACTCTGGTTGCCTCGATCCGCTGAAACAAACACGGGAGATCAATAATGAACTTACTGACTGATGAAGAAGTCACACATATGAACGGGTATACAGAATTATTTTGATGTCATAAGTCACACACGAGAAAAAACATATTCTGAGCAAACATTTCATTTTACTCATTTCATTTGCAAAAGTGCTCTGACGTTTTCGGAGACGTGCAGAATCAAAATCAAAACCTTTTCTTTACACATATGCAGGTATTACATTCTCTAATATGTATGGTTAAAATACATCAAATGCAGTAAGTATACACGTTTCATAAAAAGTCTGTAACTTTCTTATTGGCTTTAGCCCACATAATTAAACATGATCTTGAGTTTCACACTCTTTTTATTAGAAATAATCAAATTGTTACATGCTTAAATTGACACAAAATGTCAGAAATCTTCTCTGTCAGGAACACATTTTCTATATGTATATGCAGCACAAACTTATGCACAAAGAATGTAATGTAATGCCTGTATTATCTTTTTTCGTTTGTGACTTAAGATAGAAAAATAATTCCATACATTTTCTTCTCACCCTGCAGCATCAGAGCGCACAGCTGAGCTCTGAGGTGGCCGGAGCATGGCAGGCGACCTCGACGTACATCCTGACAAAGTTGGAGGTAAAATTGACGCCTGACACAGGAAACACATGAGTTGCACCAAGGGTATTTAAAAAGCAGGTGAAATTATGGTGGCTTAGTCATGCCAGAGGGCCACATAAGGCCACCCATGTTGGGGAGGGGGGACCTTTAAGGGCACCCGTGGCAGATGGCCATATAAGGCCACCTTTGATGAGGTGGCAGGCTTGTTGAGACAGATATGATGCGTTTAGTGTTTCATGGATTTGTTAGGATGTACTGAAACATACCGGGTTGTTTCTTCGTTCAGCTTCGATGGATCTTCAATGTAAAATTTGATTCCAAAGTAGAAAATGTACGGCGGCCCAGCTGGAACAAAAAATGAGGAATGTGCTGTTTGAGAATCTGAGGATAAATCAATAAGACAGATCAGTTATGTTACTGATGAATTTCATGTTGCAGCTCACCGAGCTCCTTGTGCTGTGACAGAGTCTTTGAAGGATCCAACCAGAGCTGAAAGAAACACAAACAGTAACTACTGCTGCTCCTGAGCGTGCTCAGTTTGGACTTCTTGTTTGTGTTCTCACCGTCTGCTGCCAGTTGTCACAGAACTTTAAACCGAAGAACTCAACCTCGACCACGCCTAGCTCAACGAACACCAGCTGCAAGACGGAGGCCGCCTTCGATGATCTCTGAGGACAATACACTGCGTCACCTTCAGAACTTTCATCACTCACAGAGACAGGATGCTGAAGAACTTATCAGATCTATCAAACCTATCAATTCAGTTCAATTCTTTTAGAACCCCAGAGATAATGGCCAAAATGAAGCCTACAAATCCTGACACCTGTTGGCGAAATTGTGGTACTTATTTAGGAACCCATTCACATATATTCTGGTCATGCCCAAAACTCTGCTCATTTTGGAATGACATATTTAAAGTTCTCAACACAGTTTTCCAACAACCATTAACAAAGACCAACAGCTAGCCATTTTAGGAGTATTACCAAATGGTTTTGCGGGAAACAATAAAAAATATCTCTTAAGAATCTTGCTTACAGCAGCACTAAAGTGTATTACTATTAAATGGCTGAATCTTGACCCACCTTCATATAATATGTGGCTTGATAAAGTGAGAGAAATTTACCAGATGGAGGAAATAACATACGCTCTGCGGATTCAGAGAGAGTTGTTTACTGAGCGTTGGCGACCCATACATGCTTTACTGTTTCAATAATTTAGCATAGGTCTGTTTCGTTTTGTTCATTTATGGCTAGATTTGTCACGTTATTTAATATTACATAAAGTTTTTGTTTTTGTTTTGTTTTCTTTTTCTTTTTGTTGTTGTCTGTTTGTTTGCTTGCTTGGGTTTTGTTTTGCTTTCCAGTTTTGTTTTGTGCTTCCTAATTGCAGTTCTTATTTTGATCTACATTTCTGCATTGCGGTTTCTGTAACTGTCCTACTTGTGAACATTGACAAGTACAAGTTGCAATGTTGTAAATTATAATAAAAATTGAGTTTAAAAAAAAAAAAAATTCAGTTCAATTCATCCATTCATTCTCTTCCACTTAGCCTTATCGGGTCATGGGGGGATGGAGCCTATGCAAGCCACTATAAGCAAGAGGTAGGGTCAAGGTCAAGTTACACCTTGCAGTGCTTAACAATATAAAAATGGCATTAAAAAGCAACAATGTAATACAATAATAATAATATAAAACAATAATAGGACAATAAAATAATTAAAACAATAACTACAATTATTAAAATAAGACCAGAATGCTTGGGTCATAGTGTGTTAAAAGCCAGGGCATAAAAATGTGTCTTTAGTACTGATTTAAATTGCTCAAGTGTTTGTGCAGATCTAATATTTAGGGGGAGACTATTCCAAAGTGTGGGACCTGCCACGGAGAAGGCTCTATCGCCACGAGATTTGAGATAAGTCCGTGGGATGGACAGCATTATTACCAGATCCTGTAGACCCTGTATTGCCAGCCTGACGCAGTGCTAATTTAACACAGAGAAACAGACAACCATTCACACCTATGGGCAATTTAGATTCACCAGTTAACCTTATCCCACTAACTGCTTTTCTTTGCACTGTAGGAGGAAGCTGTAGAACCTGGAGAGAACATGCAGACTCCACACAGAAAAGCCGGCAAGGCTGAACTCAAGAGGTTCTTGCTGTCAGGCAACAGTTCTAACCATTGTTTTACCGTTCCGCCCAATCAGTTCAATGCAGTTTTATTTAATTAGCACCAACAATAAATAAATATATAAACCACCACAACAATATATATTGTAAGGTAAAGACCCTACAATAATACACAGCTATCAAACCTGTCAGGTTTTCTATTTTTTACTGCCACTAAAATCAAAGTTCATAACAGGAAGTTCTTAATAATGATCTTTCAAAGTCAGTCCCCTCTAACTGCATAGAGGTTTGATGGAGGCCACAGAGTGGTGGCAGTCTTACTCAGAGGAGAGAGGAAACGGCCAACAGGAAGTTGGCACTAACCTTGATGCCCTGTTCGACCGTCAGTGTCAGCTTTCTGTTGTCCAATAGAAGCACTTCTCCGTAAAACTCCTCCCGGTTGCCCCGGAAACAGGCCATTGTCCTGTCATGAGCAGAGCTACAGCCTGATGAAGATAAAGGTGGCAGCTACAGAGTGATGGTGATGATGAGCATGACATCTGAAGCACCTCAGATACAAACCACAGAATCAAACTGAGCCCTGCGTGATGGGAAATAGAGTCACCAGCTCCTCTGCTCACCTGCTGCTGATCCTCCTCTTCCTCTCCTCCTCTGGTCCTTTGTCAAAGTCTGCTCTCCTTCTTCTCTGGTTTCTCTGGGTTTGTTGCTGTGTTACCATAGAGATAACTCCTCCCCCTCTCCTCTGATTTCCATTTTGCTTTGTGTTTCCCTTTAAAAAAAACATCAACAAATAATTCCAAAAAGCAGGTGTGTGTAATTTGAAACAGAACTTTATATACAATCGACACAAGTTTTAAGTTTCACTGATGATCAGTTTTTATGCTCAATTTATCACAAATTTTAAAAATCACTCCAGCCTGTCTGATGCTTCTTACTGAGGCTCAGTCAGTGTGTGTGTGTGTGTGTGTGTGTGTGTGTGTGTGTGTGTGCTGCGTTCACTGCCTCATTAACCTGAGTGCAGGATTAGCAGAGGCTGAGGTGGATCCCTTGAACGCCGCGTCAACACAAAAACAACTTTCAGTGTTTAAAGTCGATCAATAAAAAATACGATTCATTTAAAGAACTTCTGCATTGTGATGTTTTATTAAATCAGTTTTAGTTCAATATTACTGAGGAAAGATCATTTTAAGCATCTTTACTTATTTTCACCGCTTACCCTTTTCAGGGTCACAGGGTGCTGGAGCCTATCTCAGCTGTCTTAGGGCGAGAGTCAGGTTACACCCTGTACAGGGCTAACACAGGCTAACACAGACAACCATTTGCAACTATTGCTTCCAATTAACTTTTCCCCACTAACTACATGTCTTTGGACTGTGTCCACACAGAAAGACCCCAGCATGATGGTAGAATTGAACTCAGGACCTTCTTGCTGTGAGGCAACAGTGCTAACCACCATATTTTACTTTTTCATGTTTAAAACTAATACTTAGTGTTCTGTCTCATTATGTATGAAAGTAAATAAAAGTTAATTTAAATACAAAAAGCTATATATTCATAGAAACATGTATGTTTGAGAATTATTTTACAGTTTTAACCAGTTGTTTGTTTTTACAGTGTAATCAGCTGATGGTGAAATTTTTTTTACAGTGTGGGATTAAAGTAGCTGTTAAAAACGTCTCGGTTGCGCTGTGTCGCTCAGACCAGCGTTCACACTGAGATCACCGCACTCTTATTTTTAATGAGATTTTTTTAATCTGTTTATTTATTTACGTGACTTTTTTCTTCACTTTGATTTTTAATTCTATTATTTCTATTGATATAAATGTTTTCACATTTTTACCTTTAACTTTTTTTTTATCCTGTGACTTCACAGGATAAAGGCATGCTTCAGGATTTTTTTTTTTTTTTTTACAATAAAAGACTTTATAACCAAACAGAGGTAAAGTTAAAAATTGATTTTAAATCTGAAATCGGGTGTTCTGATTGGCTTGTGACATTTAACAAAAGGACCAATCATGGCAGCTAACTCCAGTCCTCCCGTCTGCGTTCAGATCCTTGCTGTGATCATCCTCCTGTGTTTTGGAGTCTATAGCTTCATCAAGGTAACCATCAGACTTTTGATTTTGGGTCCAACGTGACCTCCTGCTCACGAAGTCCTCCCCTTCCTCTCTGCAGGGAGCCTCCTCCTCCTCCTTCAGCTGGTGGTCAATCCTGGGAGCTGCCTGTCTGCTCGCCACCGCCTTTGCTGCCTTTCGCCTCTATGAGGTCTGCAGGAGGAAGGCAGAGGAGGCGAAGAAGAGGCAAGACACAGACGAGCACAGAGGATTGTCTGAGGAGAAGTGATGAAGAGGAGCTCCAGATCAATAATCCTTAATTATTTCAATTTGTCCCAAACGGCTGATGTCACACTTTCTCTCTCCTGATTGGCTGCTGGGTGGTGTTACACTGTAAAAAGATTCTGTAAATTATTCATGTTTTATTTTGATGGGATCACCGAGCATTTTCTGTGTGCTTTTATTTTTCAAACTGTGTTCATTGACAGAAAACATTGATTCTGGTCAGATCAATAAATTCACTTTTTAATCAATGATTTCATAAAATCTTATACCCTGGTTCCTTCACAATAAAAGTCAGTCATGTGGTCAGAAGAAGAAGTTTCAAAATAAAGTTTAGTAGCAATGTGCAGCACTGTCTCTAGTCCACTCTTT
Source organism: Perissodus microlepis (assembly GCF_051167445.1). NCBI lineage: Eukaryota > Metazoa > Chordata > Actinopteri > Cichliformes > Cichlidae > Perissodus > Perissodus microlepis. The sequence goes on along the minus strand of NC_140467.1, from coordinate 26,786,424 downwards.
CAGAATAATAGTATCTTACAAGACAAACAGAGAACTTGAAAATAAATTACATCTAGGTGCAGATTTCAAAGGAAAATCCACAGCTACATACTATGGCTTCAGTTCCAGACTTTCACAATAAAAGCCTCACAGTAGAGTAAAAACTGTTGTAAAATTGATGCTCAATAGCAATAAATCTGATAGAAACTTATTGATTTTAAGAATTACAAACAGCAATGATATGACTTAAAATAAAACCGCTCATCAGTCGATCACGGGGAAAGGCTGCTGAGGCTCCGATTGGTCGTCAGGAAATTTCCCATAAAGCTCGGCACCTGAAGACCTGTCGCTATGGTGATACCACCACACCAAACCTAAGGCACAGTTTTATAGCAGTTAGCACTTTAATACATGCAGAGTATGTCCTGTAATATATTGAGAGTACTGTGATACTGTCAGTGTACCGTTACTTAACCGTGACTGTACAGTATTACTGCACTATTACTGTAGTGTTACTGCTATAGTACTCACGGTGAAGGCGGGGACAAGCGGCTGGCTGAACTTTGTTTTGAAGGTGTGAACAAGACGAAGACGATCTACATCAATAAACAACAAATCACCTGAAACAAACAGGAAGTCAATTCAGAAACAAACAAAAACAAAGAAACAAACAAAACAAACACACTGTCAAAGAGCAACCAGGAAGTTGAAAATACTCTTTGTTTTTCGGACCATTGTTATAGTCACAGTAGATTCCGATTCGGTGAGGTAATGGCCAATCCAGTGTCTTTGCTCGGTTGTTGTGCTTTGCGGCAAGAGAGCTCTGCAGCCATTGGCTGGCGTGGAGACACCACGAACCGGTACCCTTCCCTAATTGGTCAAAGCGTCCCAGGCTGCCCCGATAGGCCACCCCTACACTGAACGATTTCCAGTCAGCCAGGGGGCGGAGCTCCCAGTAGTGACAACCATTAGTCATCTCCTCATCACCTGTGAGACAAAGGAGGAATTTTTTTTTAATTTTTAAAATTAGAAATATTTTATTTTAACTTGTATTATTAAAAATTATTTTAAAAAATGAATAAAATTTCAATGTCAAATCATTAAATCCAAGTTGTTATTAAATCAACTTTTTTTTTTAAAAAATTCTGACATCTTAAAGACATTCACTTTAGTGTTACTACAGTATTAGTACTGCAATAAGAGTGCAGTATTACTACCCAGCACTGTGTACGACTCCCCAGCAAATCGATCGCGTCCTCCTCGACTTGCAGCCGTTTTATTGGGTGATGGTGTGGCGCTCCGGCTGCTGAGGTAAACACAAAAAAAAATGTTAATAAATGTCAACAGCATAGCGGGAATGAAACGGCAAGGTGAAACAGCCAATGAGGTTGTGCCAAAGCATGATGCAGCAGAGAGGAAGATGAGCGTGACAAAAACATTTCATTTGTTACATGATGGAAGAAAAGTTTATGTTACGACATCATTTCCTTTAAACATGTCAAGCCTTTATTTCGAAATTAAACCAAACATGAACTTTTTAATTAAAACAGGAAATTAAACGCTGATGTGATGTCAGCAGTGATGTGAAAATGGCAAATGGAGAGAGTGATTGGTTGCTAGGAAACCACTCAGCCATGATTGTTTCTACCTGAGCAAGTTGGAGAGGAAGCAGCACGGAGACTGAGGAGGGATAAAAAGGTTAAAGGTTATTTACTGAGGCACGTGTGAACTGGTGAGACAGGTAGCCGCTGTGACCTCATCACGATCTCACCTCTGAATCAGTCAGCTGATCAGTAAATGTGTAATGAGGAGGTGTGGCCTCCTGACTCTACAATTCTCTTGAATCAGCTGACCCATTCCGGCGGGGCCAGCATGTTTATTTAGGAGCTCAGAGATAAAATGACAAACAGTTAGCGATGATGTACAGCTTGGCGGCGTCCAGTCACAGATGGACATACGAAAATCAGCAAAAAAGTGATGTGGCCCAACCAGCTTTTTCAGGGAATTAAGAGCCCCTCCTGCTGTCGTTACCTGACCAGCACAGGTGTGTCACTCTACAGGTGAGAAAAGTGCATCTTCCTGTTCTTTCTCTTTCACAATAAAAGCCTGTGCATTTCACAATACTGTGAGCGATGAACTTTATCGTGCTTCTAAGATACATTCAGGTGTATTAAAAAAAAAACAACGGCATCATCACTAACAGCTGTCCTCACCTGCTTTTGTTCTCTTTGCCTCGCAGGCGAGGATCATGACCTTTGACCCCCTGAGGCTCCCAGGTCACCGTGTCACCCTGAACCTTGAGCTCGGCGTGCGCTGTTGAAGCGTCGAAGCTGAAGTTATACGCTGCAGAAAAAAACATGGAAAACAAGGCGTCATCATTATCTGAGGCTCCACCCCTCAAACACAGTTAAATATTCCACGTCGTATGCTCACCTGTTGTTTCTATGGCGATAGGCTCTGAGAACTCGCCAGCTGCCGCTTTGTTTCTAGCTCGGACTCGAATGGCAATGAAACGCGAATCGAACTTCAAACCTGAAATGCAGAAATTGGTTTAAACTCAATGATGCTGTAGCCATGCAATAATGACCTCTGACCTTTTACCTGAGATGGTGACCTGAGGTTCGATAATGTCACAGACTTTCTCCCAGCATGCCTCTCCTGCCACTCTCAGTGTGCTGTCACGGTCCGTTTTTCGGTACTCTAGGTCGTAACGTTCGATTGGTCTGCTGCTGCTATCGCCACCACTGTCTGCCTCACCAGGCGGTCGCCAGGTGACCGTGATGGCGTTGTCACGGACTACACAACTGGAGGCATCGATCTGTGGAGCTCTCGGCACTGAGAAACAAGAAAAACATGTGACCTCTGACCTCACAGAACAACCACCTGAACTGTTTGCGTCAACTGACCTGGCAGAAAGTGAAGTCGTTGAAGCCCTGCCCTCTCCGCACTGAAGTCCACAGTAAATTGTGACATGTTGTCTGACACCGCAGGGCGAGTGGTTAGGCGGAACGCCGGCGCCATTGTTACCCTAGTAACAGTGTTGGGGCGGATCCCAATGGAGTGGGGTGGGTTAGGTGTTAGTATTTAGGGATGGGGTTAGAAAGGTTGGGGCGGAGTTTGTATGCAAATCATTGGAGAGCTTCAGTAAGAGGTTTGTTAGTTTGAAAAGATTCAGAAGAATCAATGATATCAAAAAGAAACATTGTAAACAAACAAACAAAAACAAACACACATTACACAGCTTTACACATTAAACAAATCAGACATACCGCTCTTTGATTTGTTTTGCTGCCTGAAAACAAAACAAAAAAACATTTTTAGTTTTTTTTTTTAAATGAACTGATAACATCATCTTCCTTGTCTTCATCACGCCTCACCGCGAGAAATTCTTCTTCAGTGTTGATCGTCAGTGTTTGATTTGCAAAGTCAAGAAGCTCCTCGCAAGAGACCAGAGCAAACTTGCCCTCCGACAGCTGCTTCTGAAACACCATGCAGAAAACAAACCAGTCAATCAATCAATAGCTTCAAAAATAAAAAATGGAAACAAATAAAGTGCTGCCAGTGAATAGATATAAAATATATTTATGAATGTATATACATTCAATGTAAAATATTATTTACAAAGTAGAAAAAAATCACTTTAAAAACAATGAGTAAATAAATATGTAAAACTAAATAATGAATTAAAAAATAAAGTGTTCCAGATAAAAACAATTCATTAAAAAATAAAGTTTCTACCTGAAGCTCCGCCTCCTTTCTTTGCTTTTCTTCTTTGATTATGTAACGGAGCTCCGCCCCCTTCTCCTCCAGGGCAGAGTTTAGCTTCTCCAACTCTGCCTCCAAGTCTGACATCACCTTGCATGACTCCTCCTGATTTAGCAAAGTTAACTTTAGTTATTTTTCCTTTAATTTCTCTTGGCCCACCCACCTAAGCCCTTTCCTCTGTTAATTCAGCTAATTAATGAACTGACCTGCAGGCCCGTCAGCGTGTGGTCAACTGCTTCCAGGAAGTTTTGGAGCTCCTCGTTCTTACTGGCCAATGTGCTGATAATCCTGCGCAGAGCTTCCTGTTTACAAACAAACATTTAAAAAATAAACTTTTTTTACAGCACCTTCCTCCATGTTGGTGAAGCATTAAGCAGCACTAAGTAATCACAAAACTGTCAGCGCAGAGACAGCGAGACACACAGAGCTCCTCTTCCTCATCTTCCTCCCTGATTCCACACCTGACAGAAACCAATCAGACGAGAGCATCGGCTCAGAAGGCGGGTTAAACACCTCGACCAGGATCAGCCTCCGTAGACCATAATGGACCAAAAGAAGGCTTGGCATCCTAGCTGAGGTGAATACAACCATCACCATCCTGCCAGTCTCTGGCCCGCACACACCTGCCTGCTCCACCTGTTAGAGCTGCAGCTGTCCGACCTTCAGATGGCGCTCTCATTGGTTAAAGACTCACCGGAAGTCTAGCAGGAAGTCTGGACACACTGAACCAAAATAAAAGGTGAAAGCACAGCTCGAAGCTTCACCTGGTAGCCCTGAGATGATGATGGAGATGCTCTAAGAATGAACTGACTGACTATTGATTGAATGATTGACAGGTACATTTTGCTGGCTGTGCACTGATACTGAACTGTAATTTCACGCTTTTGTAACGCGTATGTTTTTAGAAACACAGTAAAGCACATTTGAACAGGTATTAGGTATTTTACTATGAAAATTACTTCGGATGTACGGGTTTTATTTTGAAACTTGGAGGGTTCATTGTGACCCCAAAGTCTGAACACGCTAAAGGTCATGTGACCCCCACCTGTACTCACCGACTGATCAGTATGTTATAATGCACAGCTCTTGTTCTCACTGAGGCTCGGTCCACCAGAGAAAGAAAAGCTAACCGCTAACAGCTAGCAGCTAATCCCCCCTCCCCTGCTTCCATTTCCTTGCACCCCTCCCTCCGCCACGTCCGCCCCCCCTCCCTTCCTCCCTCTCCTAACTTTCACTCACTGCTCAATTGATCACCGATTGATCACACTCTTACCTTCTGAGCGTCCATCACCTGAGACAGAAACAGCGGTAAGTGGGGACGAAGGTACGGGCCTGAAGTGACGGCATACGTCTGTACATACTCATTTCCTGTGAAGTGTGTCAAAATAAGAGCGCGGAGAAGCGAAAACTGATGGGGATGTATATTAATTATTGATTCTGGTGTTTGCGCAGTAGTGTGTAAAAGTCTTGAGTCAGACCTTCTAGTTATTTTAAAAGTGCCCTTGAGCAAAAGTTCTCCTGCTTTCTGAAAGTTTAAAATTCTTCCTTGGCTTTTTTTGACATGTGTTCAAACCAGTCTTGTACCTGACCTCTGAACTTTGACCTGTGAGTAAAAGTTCAGAGTGTGGGATCATCCTGACAGAGCACACAACATAAGGCAGAAACATCCAAACAACAGCTTTGAATGCCCTTCAAGAAACTACAGTTGGAGATCCTCACAGAGATGACAGAGAGCTGCTCAGAGATCTCAGCTGAAGGATGAGGAGCACTCACAAGAAGTATTGACTTTCTGGTGAAAATCTGGCCTGCAGCTGGAGGAGATGATCAGGGGCTGAAGCAGTGGCTTCTCTGAGTTTTACCTCAGAGATGGGAATGATTTCAGAGAAGCTCCTCTGAACCCAGAGCTGCTCCTGTTGTTTGAGTCCAGGAGGAGACAAATGGAGGAAACATGAACATTAATGAAACACATTAAACGGTAAAAAGAGGCTGCAGTGTTCCAGTCAAACCTTCAGAGCAGACGATTCTCATTGGATGAAACAGTATTTGTTGGATCTGACCTGAAGAATCCTCAATGTTTTTGCTTTGATTTTAAGGACCTACCTAAAGCTTTCTGCAAGATTGCAGACGCCATCACCTGCTGCTTTACACATTTGTGTGACTGAGTTTCTTATTCAGCAGGGTGTTTACGCAGCACAGCAGCTGAATGGCTGTTTAAAGACTACTCGGTCTAAGCCTCACTCACATTTTACTTCACTTCTCACATCCAGTGAAGTTAAACCTTCCTGTTCATCCACAGATCAGCTCCAAACCGCGACACACATTAAAATCACCAACATGTTTCATCATCATCGATTCAATTATATTTATACAGCACCCAATCCCACCAGCTGACTCAGCTTGACTTATACTATCCAGAATATAGGGGGGGGGTCTCCCTGTATTCTGGATATTCTGGATAGCATTCAGATGATTTCCTCGCTCTCGATTCACATCAATTTTTTAGATGTTTTTACAGATTTTATAAATAAAGTTTGTAATGATCATGAGACCAACTTTCTGCACCTAAGATGTCAAATGTGATTGGCTATAATCGTCTTCATTACCTCCTGTTTAAAGCTGCAATAAAACAGGTCAGCCCCCAAGGTCACACCAGTGTTTCAAACTTTATTGACAGAGCCACAGAGAGCAGCAGATTTATGTTGTCACATCAAATCAGACAGCAGACAGGAAGTGGATCAGTAAAAACAGGAAGCGGGTATCGTGTTGCATTCGTTTAATGTTCAGATTTAAAATCAAGAACCAAAAATCTGCTCATTTAAATTATGTGCTTCAGTTCAGTTTACAGCAATAACTTACGGTTTACAGTGTTATCTGTTTCCATGGCGACACACAAAGTCTTCTGCCAAGCCTCGTCAACCGTCTCAGGTGGGTCAGGTATTCGAGTCGGCAGCAGACTTCCAAAGAAGAAGAGAGAGGTTCTGACAGAACAGATGACCAACTGAAGGGCGGGTCTCTGACTGACTCAAAGACACTGAATGTGATTGGTCAGAAGCTGAGAGGCGGCTCACTGGGTTTGCCTAGGGGCTCACTGATTGGTTGGATCCAACTGTTCTGTTCAGAACCAAACTCAAAAAACATGAAAAACTATCAAAGGCGCTGAATTATCAACATCATCATCATCAGTGTCCATGATTACTGTCATGTTAGGGGGGTGGGGCCATGCAGGGTAAGGCAGGGGGCAGAGCTAAGCGCTACACATCTTTAGTGGTATAAAAACATAAAAAGTTCATGTTAGAGTTTCTTTGAGTTGATGGACAGCTGGCAGGAGCCAATCAGGAGAGAGGAGCAGGTGAGGGGGTGGGCACAGCACTTAAATACACTCACTTTCTGTACAGTTCATCTCATAAACACTTCCTGTTGGTCTTGCATATTTACACAGATGTCACGATGTATGAGCCGCGTTCGCCACCGCCCCCACTGCTGCCACCACCCTCGCCTCCCTTTGGCTCGCGTTTCTTCGTGATTGGGGTGGGGATAAGGGAGGGCCGCGTAGGGGTAGTGGAAGATGATGTGGTGGTAGTGGCTGCTGTGCCTTCGGCACTGCTCTTCCTTGGGCTTGGCGTGTAGTTGAAGGGGCTGACTCGGGCCGCAACAGCACCGCTGCGCTGCTGAGCGCGCTGCTGCTGGTGCTGCTGCTGGTGCGGCGGCTGTTGCGGCCGGCTCTCGATTGGCGCTGGCTTTTCGTCAAGGCTCTCGCAGCTGCGGCGCAGGTTAAGGTTAGAGGAGGAAGAGGAGGAGGAAGACGGGATCTTGGAGGGAGCGGGGCTGTCGATGATGGGTGGGGCATTGATGGCAGTAGGCGAGCGGGCAGAGCAGGAGGAGGAGGAGCGGGGGTTGTTGACAGGGCAGTCCTCCAGCCGGACCCACACGTCTTCGGACTTGTCGGCGAAGCCTCGGGTGCTGGATGGGTCGCCGCTGCTCTTTGCCTTTCTCCACGTTCCCTTCAATCTCATGGCACTCTCCTCCTCACTCCGTCCCTTCTCGCTGGACTCGGAGGATGCTGACAGCACGGACGATGAGCTTCCCGTTCTTTTCCAGGTGCCGACGCGCGGCAGAGAGGTTGAGTGTTTCCCGCTGCTGGCTCCGCCTCCCCCGCTGCTGTTTTCCCGTTTCCAGGTGCCGGTGCGGCTGAAGCGAGATGATGTCACTTCCTGTGGGCGTGACGGGCTTTCAGAGTGTGAACGGTTGACGTCATTTCTCCTGGCGGTTGATGGTAGCGGCGTGTCTGGGCTGGATGGCGACTCGAGAGCGGCTGCCACTGCCGTCTCCTCCAGCTTCCTCTTCAGTGTCGGGCTCGGAGCTTCTTTGATAAAGGTTGACTGCCTTACGAGTGCCGGCTTCTCAGGCTCCGCCTTCTGCTTCTTGGCGGCAGTGGAGCCACTGACTCTCGATGTGGACTCGCTTCTCGGGATGCCACCACCACTCTTCGGGGTTGTGGTGGGTTTAGTGGTCCTGGATGCAGAGGATGATGATGCACTTCCTGGAGAAGCCGTGCGTGGCAGCTGCGAGAGCTTCCCTCCTTTCTGACTGGGTGCTGGGGTGGAGCGAGATGGGGTGGAGTCCCGAGAGGACCCGCCCACTCGATCTACATCGCTGCCTCCAGGAGCTTTGGCCACAGCAGCGGCACGGGGCTTGCTCCGCCCCCTGGCTGCCGGCTCCGCTCTTGGCTTTCCAGTGATCAGACTCCTGTACACCTTCTTCCCGCCCCTCAAAGCCTTTGCTTCTTCTTCCTCCTCCTCCTCCTCCTCCTCTCTCTTCTTCTTGGTCTCCAGCGTGCTGCGCTCACCAGGCTTCAGGATCCTCGCGCCTCGCTTTGTCTTCTCCTCTGGTTCCTCCTCCTCTTCGTTGTTATTAGCTGTTGTAAGGTGGAAGGGCGAGCCGACAGATTTCAGCGACAGGACCGAGTCAGAGTCTGATGATGGCTGGCGGGAGAGTGAGGAGGCAGCGGCAGCGGCATTCAAGCTGCTGACGATGGAGTTGGCACCTTCTTGGATGGCCTTCCAATCAAAGGACTCTGAATCTGGAGAGGCAGGGCTCCTTGGTGCATCTGAAGGCTCCTCCTCAGCCAGAATGCCATCTTCAGCTTTGGAGACAGATAGAGGCGGCGGGGTGGGTACAGGGAGGGTGGTGGTTTTCTTTTTCTTCTTGGGCATGGCGGAACTGATGCACTCCTGCAGCAAGTCGTCCTCCGAGTCTATGCTCAGCGAGCTCAGCGAGGAGTTCCTGGAGAAGCACACGGGCGTGTCCTCAACATGAAAGGCTTTAGGTGCGTAGCCAGTGGCCGCAGGGGGGCGAGGCTTTGGCTCCACCTATCAGGGATAGAGGAGCACAGAGGGACATCTGTCACAAGACTGATACATTTCTGTGAAGCAAAACTGTAACTCCAGCAGGAAGTAACAAAGTAACAAGTAAACAAGGTAAACAGTACATGCTACACTAATTACGCCTTACTCAGTGTATTAGTCTGTGTACTCTCTGCTCTAAGTACTTTACTCAAGTATCTAGACATACCTCTGCTGGAGGGGGTGGAGACTTTGCCCCCTCTTTGCCTTTGTCTTGCTGCTCTGGCGGGGGTGGGGCAAACTCCTTGTTGTTGTTCTCCTGGTCGATGTCGCTCAGTGAGCTCAGCGAGGAGTTCCTGGAGAAGCATACGGGCGTGTCCTCAATAGCGAACTTCTGCTTCTCGTCCGTGGCCGTCTGATTGGTCGGTGGTTTTGTGCGTGGAAAAACGGCAGCTGTCTGCTGCTTCTTCTTCCTGCCTTCTTCTTCTTTTGCCTTCTTTTCCTCTTCGTCCTTCTCGCCGCCATCCTCTTCATCAAAGTCCAGCGAGCTCAGTGAGTCATTGCGTGAGAAGCAGCATGGCGTTCCTTCAATCGGCGTGTAGTGACGCGGCGAGTCAAATGCGAATCCCGGCTTTGCTTTTGCAGCTGCTGTTGTGGTGACGCCGTACAGCGCCCGCTGAGGCATCGGCTTCACAGGCGACGTTGGCTTCTTCTTCTGCTGTTGCGGGCCAAGGGGAGACGGGGCCGTTGGAGGGAGAGGAGGCGGTAAAGGTGGGGTTTGCAAGTGCTCGCTGTTTGCCGCTGCTCTGACAGGCTTCCTGGGTTTGGCTTTGGGCATGGCGGCACTAATGCACTCAGCGAGAATATCATCTCCGTTCTCGCCCTCAGGAAACCCTGCCCTTCTCCTAGGGGCAGAGGTGGGTTGGGCTACAGGTACGAGGCCCGCTCCCATCTGCTCATTGGGTGGGGAGTCAATGGTGAGGTCACTAAGAGACGTGGCAGTGGAGAAGTTGAGCGGCGTTCCCTCCACACAGTAAACTCTGGGCACCTCCTCCGGCGGCGGCATGTCCTTCCTGGGCTGCGGTTGGGCACGGCTTTGAGGTGAGAGGATTTTGTAGACAGGAAGCTGGCTTGGTTTCCGTGGTGCTGCTTGCTGCTGCTTCTTTGGTTTCCGTGATGATTTGGGCATGGCCATGTTGATACATGCCTCCAGGATCTCAATGTCGTCGTCATCATCTGATTCATCAAGGATGGGTTTAGGAGGCTCTTCCTTCCTCTCCTCAACCCCGCCCTCATCCTCCTCTTTCTTCTTTTTCATCTCCGCGGGAATGTAGGGCTCATCCAGACTGAGTGCGCTCAGACTGGAGGCACGGGAAAAGCCATGCGGCGTGCTCTCGGTGGCAAAGTGCAGCAGTACGTCGGCACTGCTTTCCTCCTCGTCCTTCTTCTTGGCCTTTTCCTCCTCCTTCGTCTTCTGCGGCGGTGGTGGCGTCTTGGCACGGCTCGGTGGCATGGTCTGACCTGGGCTGTCGGGCAGGTCACTGGGGCTCACCACGCCGCTCGGCATGCCGCTGGAGGGCTCGCTGGAACGCACGGAGCTGGCAATGGAGGAGGTGGAAAAGCTCTCGAGCGAGCTGACGGACGTGCAGCGGCTGAACATCAGCGGTGTCTCCTGAGCGTACGGCTGCTCCGGCGGGCTCTTAGGAGTCCTTGCGCCTGATGAACTCACATGGTGGTGGTGGTGATGATGATGGCTATGGTGGTGGTGGTGGCTACGGCGCCCCCGTGTGGATGGTGCAGCAGTGGTCTGGCTCTCAGCCTCTTTTCGCTGCTGCTGCTCATGTGCGTCCTTCTCACTGACAGGGAGTGTCGGGTAGTCGATACCGGCGCCGCTGTCGCTCCCCCCTTTCCTCTTTCTCGTTATGACATCACCGTCTTCCTCCTCTTCAGAGGACAGCGAGGATAGCGAACTGCCTCTGGAGAAGCAGATGGGTGTGTCCTCTACGCAGTATGTCTGTGTCGACTCCTGGTTGCTTTTTGGCGCCCCCCGGGTGCTGGAGGGAGGTGGTGGGCGGAGCTTGCTGGCAGAGCTTGATGGGGGTGGTGGAATAGACGAGGGGGCGGTCTCCTCTGGTTTGAAGAGCTTTTTACGTGTAGCATCAGTGCCGTACTTTAAGCTGTAGTCGATTGGCTGCTCGGTCGTAGACTCTGTACCATAATTCGATGTTGCTGTGACAACGACATAGCGTGGAGGCGGAACTGATGCCATGTGCCCGCTACCGGCTGCTGAATCACTGCCGTCGTTCCTCCTCAGTCTGGCGTCCTGCTCACTGTCATCATCGCTCTCAATGGCGCCGCGATGATTCGGGCTCTGGCGCCCAGAGTTCAGCTGTTCGTCAGAGTACTTGAGGCTATAGTTTATGGGCGTGTCCAGCTCTCCGCCATCATCATCCGCCATGTGGTTGGCGCTGCGTATCTTATGGGCCAGATCAGCTGGGTACTTCCTGTAGACACAACACTTGTTAGCGCTGCTCTCGTCTGACGAGTAGAAGGGTTCAGAGGACGGTTTGGTCTTCCCACGGTTGCCGTAACCATCGGCGCTCGTCACACTGTTAAGGCTGTCGCTGGACGCCCGCACGCTGGGCGGGAACACTGAGCGAGTGTATGCTGCTTCCTCGCTCGGCCTCTTTGATCCATCTCCGTTCTTTGGGCTCGATAGCACCGGCGTGTTAGTATATGAGCGCGTGACGCTGCCTGCTCCTCCTGTGGCGCCATTACAGCCCCGCCCCTTCCTGTGCGCTGCCTTGGGGCTCAGGTTGTCGATGTTGTCGAAGGTCTCCGACAGCTGTTGTGCATCCAGCTCCTCGAATAAAGCTTTCTGTTTACGGGCCTGTAGCGATGGGGCGCCTGCACCAGGAGACACCACGCTGGCATCCTTGTAGCGTGCTGGCCGGTTGGCCATAAGGTTACGCAGCGCAGCAGCACTGCCCATGGCGATCATTTTATGGCGTGAATGGATGAGGTTGCGCAGCATGCCCACGGCGCCCAGCTCCCAGAGGGCCTCCTGGTCTTTGGTGTCACGGGCAGAGAGGTTCCAGAGCGTGCCACAGGCGTTGGACACAATGGTCAGGCTGTGAGACTTCAGGTGCTGCAGCAGCGTTGGCAGGCAGCCATGTTCCCGTAGGATCTGCCTGCAGGACAAGAACAGGGAGAATAGTCAGAGAGACAGTGCAAGTTCATATCCAACGCTTTGTTTACCCAAGTTTACTTTACCTGTGCGCCTCGTTGGTGGCGATAAGGCTTGAGACGTTTCGCAGGATGCCACCACCACTTTCAATTATGGCGAGTGTGTTGGTGTGGCTGCGATGCGTCAGCGTCCCCACCAAAAACGCCAGAGCACCATCCACAGCGCAGATATCAGCCTTATTCTCTGTGCAGTGAGCCGACAGGTTCCAGAGCGCACTCAGTACAGACTTCAGCGTCGACTCCTGTAGAAGGACAGGAAGAAGAAATGGTTTCAGAGCATGCTCAGTGTAGAAACATTAACAGGAGAAGAACAGAACGTTTACCTTCTGCACCTCGAGAGCGCAGCCCATCAGCGCTCGGACACTGCCGACCTCACGTAGCGTCTTCTTACTGTTAACATCAGCACGCCAGGACAGGTTCCTCAGCACGCTAGCTATCACCTGAAACAGCGAATCACAGCAAGGGGTCACTTAACAAATCTTTCTAAAGGACGCTGTGACATAATGGGTTGGCGGTGGAGCCATGTGTGCTTACCTGCTGCAGGTCTTCACTCTCAGACTTGAGCTGAGCGACCATTGCTCGCATGCAGCCCTTCATAGAGCACAAAGTGGCCTGAAAAAAAAAAATACAACACGAGGGTCATCATCTTCCTTTCATCTGATTGGTTAATCAGTCGAAAGGGTAAATTAAGTTCCTCTTACCTTATTGGCTACATCTCCAAAGGTGAGATTGGTGAGTGCCATGCCAGCGTATCGCCGCAGAGTGATGCTGTAGTGATCGCTGCTCAGACCGAACATCTCACAGTCCACCTGTAGCAGCTCTGCCACCGCCTGCAGACCGCCTGCAGGGACAGAACACCCCAGTGTGAGCAACAGGAAACAGGAAGCAAGGAGCAGGAAAGACAGTTCAGGAAATGAGAAGGAGCGGGAAACAGGGAGGCAAACCCAGAGAAACCCACCGAGCTCGTTCATGGCGTGCCGATGCTCTTCGTCAAAGGACAGCTTCATGAGGACACAGACGGCTGGACAAATCTGATGCTCCACAGGGGACGGCACTGAGAAGACACGCACACATACACAGACACACACACACATTACACACATAACACCTGCTGACTGCTCACTGGTGGGCACGTGTGTGACTTCACTCACTGGGGTTGTCCTCCTGGTCAACACCCCTCTCATGATTCTCCTGCCAGGTCCAGCATGCCTCGCAGTAATGGCGCACCTGCTCCAACAGGTGGAGCACTCTGATCTCTCGCCGCCCTCTCTTATCGTCCGGCTGACTGTGCACGATGTTGTGGAGCGCCGCTGACGCCCGTGCGCGCGCCTCCTTACTGCCACGGGAGTTACCTAGGCAACACAAGAAAACGAGTGAGGTCACGTGACAACAGGCATATGTATCACTACTGAACGACTTGACCGTTACCTAGCAACAAGGAGTCCTTGTCGTTGCCGTGCAGCAGCTGAATGAGCAGCGGCAGACAGCCAGACTGACGCATAGCAATGCACGAGTCCTGTGAGCTTGACATGGCGAGCAGCGTCCGTGACATGTCGTCCTTATCGTGTGTCCCCAGCATGGACAGCAGGCTGTACACCATCTCCACCTGCCAGGGGTGACACAGGTGTACCCCGCATGTGAGACACTGTTAAACGGTACGCAGGTGAAGCAGTTTTGTTGTCAAGGAGACTTACTTTGGTCCCCAGATGGCTGGTGATTCGTCGAGGCACAGAATAGCTCGTCTCATTGGCTGGCTCGTGATCCAAACGGGTGCCTGCGCTCTGCAGCAGGAGTGACGGTTTAAAAATCAGGTTCAAAGAAGAGGTAAAGATTCCAAGTGATGTTACAAGACGAGTTGCTCACCTGCGTCCCGGCCAATCCGCTGCTTTCGCTCGCCCCCTGAGCACCTTCGACCTGGAGAGAAAGGAGAGAAAGTGAGGCGCAGGCTGGGTAACAGATGAGCGTGTAAGGTGAGGTGTTTGCATGTGATCCTTACAGGTGAGGTTACCTGCAGCCGGGCCCCGAGCCGCAGGATGTCTTTCTCTATCTGCTGAATCCGAGCCACGCGAGTCTGAAACACAGAGTACAGGTGTCAAAACACATTTACAGATACGGGTACAGACACAGGTGAGCTCCTCCTACCTGAGCTCTCCTCTCCATCTCCTTACAGGAGCCCAGCTGCTTCTCCATCGCTGTTCGCAGCTGATGGGCATCATACTCAAGCTGACGACGATTTAAGTCGGTCTGTAGAGAGAACTGACACGGATGCCCTCATTAACACATGAACATTAACCAGTTTGACTCTAGCCCACTCCCACACCGTTGCAGGAGTTCTTACATTCCCAGTGAGTGGCAGACTGTCAATCCTCTTGGTGAGATCCTGCAGCTGAGCGTAGTACCAGTCCTTCTCCTTCTCCTCCTTATCCAGCTCCGCCAATAGGAGAGACCTGCCAAGGGCAGCAGCCAATCACAGGGCAGGAGAAATAGGCGGGAAAATGAAGCAAATAAAACATAGAAACAATTAGAAAACTGAATAGTCTGACCTTCTGCATCAGCTAAAAACAATTTGACCATTTGATATTCTGTGATATATGTAGGTGCTACTACATCAGCAGTATCCTCAGTAATACCTCTAAAGCAGTACTGTGTGCATTTGTAGCTTAGCGTAAACATGCTCATAGTACTCTCAATACTTTCACTACTCTATTGTATTCTCTCTGTGTTCTCAGTATCTACAGTACTCTCAGTACTCTGTAGTGCTCTAACTGCTACGCAGTATTACCTCTCTTTCTCCAGCTCCTCCAGGCAGCGGTCGTGGCCGTCTCTGCCCGCAGATGGCAGCCCTCTCCTGGGAAAGGCAGCACTTGTTGAGGGGCCTGGAGCTCCGGAGCCTCCCACTGCTCCTACAGGAGCTCCAGAGGATGAGGAGGTGGAGCCGGGGGCTAGGAGAGGGCGGGATCGGGACTTAAAGCCGGCCGAATCGAGACTCAGCTCTGAGGGTGGGAAACTCAGTGAGCACATGCTGAGCTGCTTCTTCTTCGACCTGCGTCCGGATGTGTCAGACTCACCTTTTAACCGTCCAATGAGCTCCAGCTGAGAGCCACAAGCCTCCCCAGACTCTTCTTCTATGGTGCCCTGAAGCTGCTTCAGCACTTCCTGCTCACAATGAGAAAGAAAACAAAGAGGATAAAATCAGTTCCTGCTCTGACCCTCTAATACTCTCTCTCACACACTCACACGCTGTTTCTGCAGCACACAGAACAAAACGCGTCGCTTTCAGAATAAAGCAGCGATCACTCACCACGATGAGTCGGCAGCGTTCAAACAGAGACATGATGGAAACCAAACTCACTCTGACCGTCTTCACTCATCGACACAAACCAGGAAATGGGAAACAGGAAGTAGGAAGTGAGGGTGTATTTGGAGACGAAGGACGGGACAATAACGAGAAGAAAAAACATGAACAATAAAGATCCAGCTTCAAGATGACCGACCACGAGAGAAACTCAAACACGCTGAAAACGTGCAGGATGAGCTCCACGGAGCAGGAAAAATATGAAGAATCGAAGTTCAGTAAAATCACAGGGAAGAGAGGAAGAGGACAAAATGCTGCAAACAGGAAGAAGAAAACTGATGGAAAAGAGTTAAAAGGACAGAGTGCTCACTCTGCCCGTTTCCTCCATATCACGCCAAAGATCCTCTGACGCCTCACTCTGACCAACAACAACGAGCTCATTCTCCCGGTCCGCAGCGCGTGATTGGACAAAAACAGCAGTGCAGCTATTCTAGGCCTTAGGGCGAGAGACACCGGTTGCATACGCAGAGAGAAAGAGCAAGAGAGAGAGCGCAAAACAAACACACACACGCATAAAGTTTTGCTCTTGCAGTCAACTGACTAATCACTGCAACAGCAGGGGCGTGGCCACACGTATGAACACACATGTGACACCCTGTGATAAGTAGGGATGGGCATCGTTTAGGTTTTATCCGATACCAGTACCAAACCGGTACTTTTGAAACGGTGCCGGTGCTTAAACCGGTGCTTAAAGAATGAAGAACACAAACTTTGTCCAAAAACCTCTCATGTTTAGCTGTTTCCCACTTTTTCTTTGGTCATTTTAGCCTTTTTGGCCAGTGTGAAGGGAGTATCTGCCATCAAACAAGAAGACAGCCGCATGTAACTACGACGGTGTTTGCTAGTTCACCTTACATGCATTAATTTAATAACGTGGTTAGCCTACTCAACGTAAATTACACACGGACAACATTAAGCTACTCACGCAGAGAAGAACGGCTGCTGCTGCCATCATCATCCGTCATCATTTCTGCTACACTGGCAGGGCTAGGGGCCAGGACTCTCCTCTTCGAGTTTTTGGGGGATGTTGCTAACTCCGGGTCTGATAACAGGCACCACACCCGCAGTAGATGTGCACTGTGTGAGGTCTCGCAGCAAGCTATCAAATACGGCGCAATTCTCGGCTTTTAAAAAATCGCTATGCGTCGCCAGGTGTTTCATCAGATTCGAGGAGTTACCTCCTTTGCACAGTATCACCTTAAAGCACTTGTTGCAGTCTACTGAGTTTGCATCTTTTGCTGTGAAATACAGCCAGACTTTTGACCGCTTCACCTTGGGCATTTTTAATCTGTAGCGCTGCTCTAAAAGAACGTACGTACCTGGGCCCGCCTACTACGCTTGCAAAGGTAAAATGATTGGCTGGAATCCAAAGTGTATCACATCTCAGAAAAAAAAAGCACCGAAATGTGCGCTGCTTTTTGGTCTGGTTACTACCGTTTATGTCAGAACCGGATACCGGTACCCATCCCTAGTGATAAGTTTTTAAAAAAAGAAAAAAAAAAGCCCTTATTAATTTTAATGGCCATCATTTTAATACAGTCTTTACACTGAGTTGTGGTCACTGCGCCCTCTCATGGCAAACAGAAATTCAGCTTTAGGAGATAATCAACTTCAAGAAGAGAACTGGAACAGATTGATAAAGTTTAAAACAGCTGTGAGTCACAGACTGAAAAAACTTTATTTAAATCTTATCTGTTTGCAGTTTTAACTGGAAGTTTGAGGGAACATTTGAACATCTGATGTTTCTGATGTGAGCGCTGCCACCCACGGAGCCTGACTGATCAATATATTTAAACCATTAGACACACACACACACACACACACACACACACACACACACACACACACACACAGGCACGACACACACAGGCACGACACACACACGCACGACACACACACGCACGACACACACACGCACACACACAGAGCAGCACCTGCTCAGATAAGCACTCACCTTCATGTTGGAGGCCTCTGTCTCCAGCTTGGTCAGGTGGTTGGAGTTGTCCTGCAGCTCCTGTCTCAGGTTTGAGTTCTCCATCTTTAACACCTCGACCTGCCTCAGCAGCTGGTCATACGACGCCGCCGCCATGTTGGACCCGAGTGTGACCTGCAGACAGACAGCAGCCAATCAGAGTGCATGTGGGCAAGGACAGGAGTGTTTACGTGTTTTCAAAGGCGGAGTTGAACTCAACAACAATACCTGAACTTAGATACTAATAAAGTTTTATTAAAGAGACGCCAGCAGCCAGTAATCAATAAGCTTACTGATCTGCAGCACAAAACATCTGGGTAAACATGAGAACCACCACTCAAAAGCCCCACCCACACCTGAAGCCCCACCCATATGGGAACAGCTGGTCTGTTGAAGATAATAATGATGAAGTGCAGCAGTTACTGACACTTCTTGTGTCCCAGAGCAAACCTCCGTACAAAGACTACTATTAATGGACCCTGCAACATGTTACCATGGCAATGGTACAGAGACAGCGTGACCGCAGTATAACACAGAGCGTCACAGGAGATAATGTCACAAAAGATCAGAACCAACGTGTAAAATTAAAATGACGATAAATCATTGAGGAACTTTTCCTCGAAAGAAAAGTGAGACCTGACAAAGTCAACAGACCTTATTCCTCCACGTTTCGAAGGACAGCGTGGAAGGCCAATGAGAGAACAACACTGTGTCCGCCAATCATGTGGCTGGAACAGAGTGGGCGATCAAAAATGAAATGAAACACTCGAGCGACAGCGTTACAGAACATGGTGTCCCAGCAAATGAGGGTGAAGACGACAACCTCTGAAGCAGCGTCATCCTTCAGAGCACGCTCAGTGACACTTCCTCCCATACCGCGCCTTAGAACACAAATATCTGCAGTGACATCATAAACACATCAGCCTGCTTTATTGTCGTTTCCCATGATGCAGTGCAGCTGTTCATATGGTATTATTATTTTATTATCCACATTATTTATCTAAACACACCAGTGTGACTAAACGAATCTACTGTTCTCACTCAGGAGGAAACAGGAGGCTCTTTTAGCAGAATTGGTCCAAGCGCTGAACCCTGTGGAACTCCATAATTAACCTTAGTGTGAAGAGGACCATTTACATGAACAAATTGGAGTCTATTAGATAGATATGATTCAAACCACTGCAGCACAGTACCTGTAATACCTACATCGTGCTCTATTCGTTCTAATAGAATATTATGGTCAACAGTATCGAATGCTGCACTGAGGTCTAGCAGGACAAGCACAGAGACGAGTCCACTGTCAGAGGCCATAAGAAGATCATTTGTAACCTTCACTAAAGCTGTTTCTGTGCTGTGATGAGCTCTGAAACCTGACTGAAACTCTTCAAATAAGCCATTCCTCTGCAGATGATCTGTTAGCTGTTTGACAACTACTCTTTCAATAACTTTTGATATGAAAGGAAGGCTGGAGATTGGCCTGTAATTAGCTAAGACAGCTGGGTCAACAGATGGCTCTTTAAATAACAGTTTAACTACTGCTGGCTTGAAAGCTTGTGGTACAGGACTGCAGTCTTGTAGGAATAAGGTCTAAAAGACATGTTGATGGTTTGATGATGGAGGTTGAAGGAGAAAGTAATTGCTGAAGTTAACTGAGAAAGATTCATTGGAGAAAAAGACTAAATCAGGGGTCGGCAACCCTAGGCACGCGTGCCACAGTTGGCACGCAAAGGGTTAACTGATGGCACGACCATAGCTGGACTGGCCATCGGGCATACTGGGCATTTGCTCGGTGGCCCGCTGATTTTTTTTCTTCTTTGTATCGGTATAAACAATGAAAGGTGGTGGATTGGCCAGATGCTGGTCGGTGTGTAAAAATAACTCAGTTTGGTGATGGCTATGGCGGTGCTTCCTCAGATTTAGTTTAGGTGGAGTTTATTTTCGTTGTGCTGACTTTTTACAGTCAGTTGCAATAACTCGTACTGCATGCTAGCTAGTAGGGATGTGCGGATCAATACTGAAATATCGATTCCTCCGATACCAGTCATTTATGTTCTAGAATCAATTCTCACATTAAAATATCGATATTTTAGTAATTTAGGGTAAATTTGTAGTTTATCATTAACAGGAACACAGTGGAAAGAAACTATATCATTCGGATTGTCTACATTGGAAGGAACTACTTCCTCTTCCACCTTTCATAGTCATGTGGGAAATACGGCTGAATAAATGTCTCGCAGCCCCTGGCGTGCGCACTCACAACAATGGCTGAGCATAATTGAAGTCATGTGTGGACGTATTTTACATCCACAAACAGCCGAGACGTGGTTTGCGGTACATGTGGCAAGAAAGTGAGGTGTTGTGGCAACACCACAAATTTGTCAAACACCTCAGAGTAAATCATATCACAGAAAATGACGAGCGTATATTGAGGCAAACTGAAGAGGAGGAGTGGACATGGACAGGTGCTGCTAGGGCGAGACAGACGTCTCTCACGGAGTCCTTTAGTGCTGCAGGCGGGCAAGGTGTTCAAATAGCGCACAACTTCAGGTTTTTTATTTCTATATGATGAATTCTGCATTATTAAGTAAGAACAAGTAATCTGATGTCCTGTAATCATTATGGCGCTATAATTTGAGATACAATAAAAGATACAATAAATAAAATACGTTTTTGTACAAAGTATCGTATCGGATCAGTATCGTCGATACCACCCTGAATTTTACTTGGTATCGGATGGGAAAGGAAATCAGTGGTATTGCACATCACTACTAGCTAGCATGACGGAGTTTCTATACAGCTGGGTGGGTGCTTTGATGTTACTGATGTTGAACTTTATTGTATTCATAAGGTTAGTTAGTAGAGTTGCCAACCGTCCCGTAAAAAGATGGAATCGTCTCGTATTCAGAGAAAATGTTACGCGTTTCGCGTTGAGCTGAAATGGAACACAGTTTGTCCCGGACTTCAGCTAGAATGGAAAAAGACACAAAGCTGGATTTATTCTGTCGTTACGCTGCACAGCTGCCTCTTCTTCTCTCATTCTCTCCCCCTCCCTCTCCTGTTGCTACTTCAATCATGAAACTGATCAATGATCAGCTGATCGGCTTTTCTCTCTTGTTTATCGCCCAATTTGCTCCAGAAAGAGGAAACCGGCGGATGTCGCGCTAAACAACAGCAGCACGTTTAAGCTTGATCAGCTGTTGTTAGAATTTGTTTAATATTAATTTCTAGTAGCTGATGTTTGCTGGAGCCACAGCTGTAAAAGCTGCTGGTCATGATATCGGTTTGTATATCTGGTGAGAGGGAAACATGAAGATGCAACCAGGAGATGTCCTTACTGAATCATCAGAGCTGAACAGGTGATGGAGAAACAGGTTTACCTTTTAGGTGACAAGAATGAGTTGAAGGGAAGTTATGAACTGTTTCTGAGAGACAAATAACACCAGGATCCTTTTTTTTAACGTAGCTGACAGCTGGTAACTGTGCAGGGGTGGATCTAGCAAAGTTTTGCCAGGGGGCCTGGTAGGGCATTAACAGGGAAAGGGGGGCACAAAGAAATACTTTCTTATTCTCATTTAAAATGTCTCGCTTTTATTAAATAATTATCTGAAGCTTACAACCAAAGTTTTTATCTGACGTAAAATTGATAGAAATCATACATATAACATCGAAGCAGCTGGAATCCACAGCTGTGCGTGTTCATGGAGCTGCATTTTCACCTGCTGTGCATCACTACCTGTCAAGTTTAACTGTTTTCAGAACATTGCAGAGGCCATATTGACAGGATTTGGCTCTACATATCTGTGTGAGCAGATTTTCTCTCACATGACTGTCCTCAGGTAGCCGTCTGAATGCTGGACACTCGGAGATCTGCGTCTCTGAGTGGGAGACCAGAGATCACATTAACATGTGTCTCTGTATTAACAGACATGCAATATTGGCCCAGTTTATTTTTCTTATCATTGTTGTGAGGAGACCATAAATAGCATTTGTATTTTCTGTTGTACAGTTCATTTGCTGTTATGGAGTTCTTGTTAAGGATAAAAAGTGTCTTTTTTTTGTTTCAAAATAGCTGATAACTATTCGCTGATAGCTGCCAACATCTGCGAACAAATACAATTCTATAAAGGAGTTCTATATAGTGTGTAACTGTTAATATAGAGCGTTATTAAATTTATTGCTAATGCAATCATATGGCACACTGACTTCTGAGGAAATTTTAAATGGCACTCGTCATCAGAAAGGTTGCCTACCCCTGCTCTAAATGAATATCAATGGTATTTGAAGTATTATTATACATATATTTTATTTGACCTGAGCATTAAATAAGACAGAAGCTCTGTGTAAGGCCCACGTGGACGATAGATAATAAGAATTAACAGTGGTTTTTCAGTTTTTTAGCTAGGGTGGACAAGGTTAAGCATCATGCTTTAAAATGAATTAAAATGCTGTCTGGCTCCAGAAGCTGGAGAGGAAGACTGCTGCCACCCCCTACCCACCCAGAGTAATTTTAATTACTTTCTAGGCTAAATTCTAAATTAGTGATTTAGAATTTCCTCTCCAGCTTACGAGTTATCTTTGAAGGTTAAACCAGGGAGACAAGTACTTCTGATTTAAGGCTCTCTTTTTCACGGGAGCTACAGTATCCATACATAGTGAGGAGGTAAAATTATTAACAAGATAACCAACCTCTGTTGGAGTAGCGTTCAGGTAGCTGCTCTGCTTTGTGTTGATACAAAGCATTGAAGATGATAACAGCGAGTGAATTACATTCTTAAGTTTAGTTACAGCACTTTCAGAAAGACATCTACTTTGATGACATCTACTCCCCACTGCTGTGGAATCCATTATTGTAAAAGTAAATGTAATTAGGAAATGATGAGACAAGAGAGGGTTTTCAGGAAACACTGTTAAATGTTTAGTTTCTATGCCATATGTCAGAACAAGACCTGAGCTGAGCAATGTTGTATTTTACTGCAGCACACAGCTCACTAATGACATTTTTGATCTGTAAGAGCACCTGATAATTTGGTCATGTGATCACAGGATCACATGATCAGAGAGTGTAACCCTCAGATCAGCTAAACATATGACATCACTTCCCGTTTCCTGTTTAACCTTAAAATGAATTCGGTACAATGATGACATCAAATCTGGAGGGTCAGCTGATCTTTCATGTCAATAATTGAAATTACAGAGAGCTTAGATTATTGATGATCTTCAGTGCTAAATATAGAAACATCTAAATTGTAATTAAAACAAGCTATTTACCTGCCTGGTGACAGGACGACCAATCAACACAGGAGGTCCTAACGCAGTTACAATGAGGGAGGGCGGAGCCTCTCAGCTCCACCTGCACAAATAGTTTGACCTCTTACTGATCAATCACAGTGCTTTATCTACGCCACAACCACAGAATCCACAGATAACCTAACAAGGTGCCCTTAACGAGATGGGACATACATAATGAGAACCTTTGCACACAGAAGGATTGGTGCCAGCTTGAACCAGGAACCTTGCTGCTGTGAGGCGACACACTGACCTCTGCAGCACCAATCCATAAATATCTGATCACACTGATCAGGTTTGAACAATCAGAAGATCAAATTGAACTTGCTGCACCAACAAAGAATCCAGCAGTACTACATACAGTACTAAAATAACAGTGATGATACTGGTAAAGTTATTGATCCAGGTGCTGATTATTGCCGTTGACACAGCAATCAATAACTAGGACAGACAACATCTCTTCTTTCCTGCACCAGCCAGACGCCATTTTCTCTCCCTCCTCTTTCCATCATCTCTGCACCTCCTCCTCTTCATCCCTCCATCATCACCCCCCCACCCACCCACCCCCCAATCCTCTCAGTCTCTCAACGACCCCCCCCCCCTCCTCCTCGTCTGCAGCACAAACAGAGGATGAATTAAATCCTCTGGAGAACGACAACAGCACAATGAAAGGAACCCCCCCAAACCTCCACCCTCCCTCCGCTCTCCCCTCCTCCTTCCTCCCGTCCGCCTCCTCTTCCTTGGCAGATACAAAGGAGGAAAAAGGATGGAGGGATAGAGGATAAAGACAGAAAATGGCAGCTCACCCCATCGCGTTCGCCTCCATCAGCCTTCCTCTCTCTCCGTCTGAGAGACAGAGTGCAGTCAGCTGGGCTCTCAGGCAGCCAATCACAGCCCAGAAACACACACAGGCAAAGAAGGGAGGGGCAGCCCCCACTGCTCCCAGCATGCTTTGCAGCAGGCTCTGCAGGCAGACTGACCGGGTTATTGAGACACACACACACACACACACACGTAAAAGGTGAACCTTTATTTTACTGATAAAAGCTCAAAGAACCATTTTTAGTGTTTTTAACCAATGCACACACAGACGTGGGTTCTGAGGTCAAATGAGACGGTGAGCTCAAAATGTTGCAATGTAAGCTCAACATCTGTGGGTTAAAGGATAACACAGTTTCTGCACTGTGAGGCCATGTCAGAGAGTAAACATCACTGACTCTCCTCTGCCATTTGCTCTTCATGTCATCAACACACAATGAGTGATGTCATTGGGTCACATCAGCTCCTCGTATCTCCTTCCTTTGTCACCCGGTCAAACTCGACAACATATTTTTGTGTTTTTGCCTCAAGTCAAACAAATTTGCTTCTTCCACCTTCAGCAGGTTTCTTGACTATTTTGCAGAGTACTTTTCGAGGTGGGTAATATGACCAAAAATATTTATCACGATATACATTTGAAAATTTGCGATAATGATATAGCTGACTATATAATTTCTGCGAGACAAAATACAACTCCACAACTTTACTAGCACAAAAAACACCCATCCACTCATTTTACTTAAACAAGCAGCTGTTTTTTTATGTGCATTAAAGCTATATAAACATTTAACAGTGCAAATGCAAATTCCTTGCTGAAAGTTTAACCAAAAGGCATTTCCAGTAGAAATGGGCTGACATATCCTGAGCATAACCATGTATAATATCCACTGATGTTAAAAAGAGGTGCTTTGCAACATTCAACTGCAGTGTGCCAAATAAAAAAGTCAAATACGTATTTCTCAGACCATAAGGTGCACGGGATTATAAGGCACATTAAGCAAAACAAAGCAGTCAGATAAATCAAACTTTATTCAACTCATTCTTCTTGCTTCCTCCACTTCTGTACCATTGATTCATTAATGCTGTATTCTATCACAGCTGCTCTATTCCTATGTTGCTGCAGTATATTAATGACTAACCTTCTATTGTGGATGGATTATCTCAGTTGTTCTACTGACTGCAGTTTGGTCCGTTTACAGCATCCTGCCATGCGATTGCATTTATCTCTAACCATCAGGAACCTTCACGTTAACTTTTATCGAGTGGAAAAGTGTTAGCGTTCATCCTCGAGCTTCACTGTTTATGTTATGCTAACACAGCTGTGTCGCTAGCCTCATTATATACCAGCTAGCCCAACTTCAGTAACCCTACAAACATCACTGCTGTGTAGCTTCCTGTCTTCATTTATGTTGGAAGTGATAGCAGAGCTGTACGTTTGAATTTTTTCCGAAATCTCTCAGTCAGAACATGCTATATCATGTTTAGGTAACTAGCGAAACTAGCGAGCTAGCTTCCGCTAACTTCTAACTCCGTTAAATGTAATGAATTCTGTTTTCATGGATGCCTGGGTGGTAAACTTCATAGTTACACCTGGTAAAGCAGCAATGCTGATAATTTCATTAAAGATGAAAGAATTTAGACAGTTTTAAACTCTCAGTGATGTTCGTTTGACTTCGGGACTTTAAACAGAGTTTAGGACCCAGATTACTCCCAGATTTACAAGCACCTTAGTCCGACAAATACGGCAATAACGACGGCCCGTTTGCATGTTCTACAAAAAAAAGTGCTTTGTTGTGTATCTGACGGACAAACACCAAACCAGTTTAGCTGCACCATTTTTACAAAACAATTCTGGCTCATCCGTTTCACTCAACAATCTACTTTCCCCATTCACATTTTCCTTTACCGTGCATTCTCCGTGCTTTTTCGGCGCTGCGCATGCGCGTTTTACCCATATTCTATCGCGATGTCATTTTCTTATCGTTGCCTAGCTTTGTACCGGTATTACCGTCAACGGTATAATATGGCCCAGCCCTAATTGACACTAGACAAAATACTTTACAACTCCACAACTTTATTAGTGCAGCAAAAAAAAAAAAACCCATCAATGTATTTTCACTTAAACAAGCAGCTGTTTTTTATGTGCATTAAAGTTATATAAAAATTTAACAGTGCAAAAGCAAATTCCTTGCTGACAGTTTAACCAAAAGGCATTTCCAGTGGAAATTGGCCGACAGATCCTCAGCATAACCATGTATAATATCCACAAAACTTAAAAAGAGGTTAAACACACACAATCCGGTAATATTATGTTGAAGCACAGTAAGTATCACTCCGCGAGGCTCCTGCCTACGATAGCCGTAACGCTCCGACAATCCATCAAGCGGTACGGCTTCGTAGCTTAGCAAAGTCGTACTAAAACATTTGACAGATTTTCGAGCGCCGTGTACCACATAAAATCGTTTCGAGGTCAGTAAACACAACCAGAATTCATACATAAGGCACACGGGATTATAAAGGGCACTGTCAATTTTCAGAAAAATCAAAGGATTGATTTTGAGTGTGCCGTATTTTCCAAAAAACACGGTAATAACGACGGCCCGCAAGCATGCTCTACCAAAAATAGTGCTTTGTTGTGTATCTGACGGACGAAAGCTAAACCAGTTCCACACCACTGAGTTGGAACTGTTGCAGCATTTTTACAAACCAATTCTGGTTCATCCATTTCATTCAACGATCCGCTTTCGCCCTTCTCGTTCTCTGTCGCCGGCATGCTTTTTCCGTCATGTGCGTATGAAAACAAAGGTATTGCGCATGCGCGTTTTACCCATATTCTTTCGCGATATTTCATTTTATTATCGTTGCCCAACATTATAC
The DNA here is from genome assembly GCF_051167445.1 of Perissodus microlepis. Taxonomy (NCBI): domain Eukaryota; kingdom Metazoa; phylum Chordata; class Actinopteri; order Cichliformes; family Cichlidae; genus Perissodus; species Perissodus microlepis. Next base: position 26,759,783 of record NC_140467.1, on the reverse strand, counting down.
CAGTATTACCGTGAACGGTATGATATGACCCAGCCATAGTGGGAATCCTCAGACACCCAATAATATATGATTGGGTGTCCGATGATATTGCGATTTTTAACTTTTTGTGACATGCTGAGTATTGCAATAACCTATATTATAATTTCTCACCTTTTTCAACTGCAAATTATGTCCTCAACGTTAGTCCAGCACAGCAACACCCACTGAGACCTGACATAAATGTTGCCATAAGACACAGTCAGTCTGCTATTGGCATGCAGTCTGTTTGTGATAATACAGTTAACTGTGATAAATCAGTGAAAAATCACATGTTGTTGTCTACATAGACACAAATTCACATTTTGCTATTACATTTGCACTCAGCAGCTTTCCTGTTCTTTAGAAATATACCTGAATACAACAGTTTGTTGTGTTGTTGTTTTGCTTGGTGATAAAGACTCATGTTGAATCAGAGGAATCAGCTTTAAAGTAAAAGCTGCAGGTCTAATTAAAGAAATACAAACATGAAACACCAGTTTAGAGTGTTAAGGACTACATTGGTAACATGTGCCCGTGTCATTTTGTAGTACTGGAAGGACCCCCACAATCCAACGCTTAAAATGTGGAAAGAAAGAATGATTGAACGTTGCTTGCGAAAAGACATTGGGAAGGTTACATCATGTGACTGAAGCTTCGGTGGAACAATGGGACAATTTTTGCACCTACATGTCTACCTGACTTGGACGAGATGCCACTGATGTTAAAACCTCATTGTTTTTTTCTTTTGTTTTGTTTTTTTCTTGTTTTTCTTAGTTCTTTGTTTGTTTGCTTCTTTTTTTGGTTTTTGTATTTTTGTATTTGTTGTTATATTTTTGTGTTTGCTGTTATAAAATGCAAAATCTAATAAATACTTGAATTACTTTAAAAAAAGGAAATACAAACTTGAAGATTAATTATAACTTTATAATACTGATAATCAAGTGTCTTTTTTAGGTTACATTAATCACATGACTAAGAATACTCTACAAAAGTAGAAACACTTTTGTTATTAGTATTAGTATTTTGTTCGTATATTCTTCTCTGGGGACCACGGGTTTGTAGAAAATGTGGGCAGGATGAAGTAATAGCCGCAAACACACCTCTGACCTGACGTCTGTGGCGTGTGTTACAGTTGTCAGTGACAACTTGTCACACTCAATTTATTAAGTTTAGCTTCACGAATAGTATAATTTTCTCTTTACAAAACATTTCTGTGCATACAAAAAACTAAAACTACACTACCATCCCTCACTTGTAAAACCTTACTTTATAAATTGTGCGTAAATAATCACTATTTAATCAAGTTTAGATACATGTATTTGGAAAATTGTTTCACGTGTGGTCAAATTCTTTCGTACGTGTGTGAATGGGAACACGCATTTGTGAGTTCTATTCAATTCACTTCAATTTTATTTTTATAGCGCCAAATCACATCAACAGTCGCCTCAAGACGCTTTATATTGTACAGTAGCTCGTACAATAATAGATACAGAGAAAAACCCAACAATCATAAAGGTTACGCACAAATCACGGCACATATTTGTAAATCTTAGTTTACGCTTGTGGATGTAAGAAAATCTCTCCATAGAAATCAGCTTAAATCTCTGACTTCACGAGGTATATCATAAAACCAGCTGTGCAGTCCCTGAGTGTGGCCGTGGTCTGTGAGGACGATCGGCTCCACTTTCTGGAACCACAGCTGCTCCTCAGAGAAAAATTTAAAGTATATTTAAAATGCTCCGTAAAAATCCTCTAATCAAGACGACTGATCGCAATCAGGTGACACAGGTGCTTTTCACAGGTTATGAATACACACAAAACATCAGAAAACCTCTGCCTGCTCAGTCCTCAACCTCAATGTGACACAACTACACCCAGAACTGCAGTATGACAGTCAGAGTACACAACGAATACATACAGAACTGCAGTATTACTGCCACAGTACACAGAGCACACACAGATTCGGTACTGTTGTCAAAGTACACAAAGAACTGCACTACTGTTCTTAGAGTACACACAGAGCTGCATTATGTGTGTACAGTGACAGTCTGAGCTGTCAGCAGTATTGCAGTAGTGCTTCTGGGACTTTTCGGTATATGCACTACTCGCGGTACTGTAATATCTACAGTACTTGCCATTTGTCCTGACAATAGCAGTTAGCCGTTAGCTGACCCGGCTAACTGTGCCCGCTCCTTCACGGATCAGTACCGGAACCAGTCCGGATCAGATGCCCCTCCGCCGGTCACATAAACAGCATTTCTGCCCTGGTGTCCCGATAAACCGGAGACCGGTAGCAACACGTCCCGGGAGTGTCCACAAACAAACAGCCTGTCCAAACAAACAGTTAGCACGGAGCTAGCACGGCTCGGCCGCTCTTACCGTCCCGGTTTAAAGTCCACTTCAGGAGGCAGTCTCACGCTAACATCCCGGAGACCCGTAGGAGGAAAGACCCGGGCCTTCAGGGGCGGCGGAGGCCGCTCATCGTCCGCTCAGAGCGGGAAAAGCAGAGTTAAACAAAGTGGGCCAAGTTTGAACTTTGAGTCCTTTTTGTTATGGAGGAGCCGCGACCGCTGCCGCCGCCATCTTCTTTCTGTGTGTATGTGTGTGTGTGTTTGTGTGAGTGTGTGTGTGTGTGTGTGTGTGGGGGGGGGGTTGGCCCTCCTCCGCTGCACGTGTACTTTCCATCGCCTTCTCACTCAGGTGTTCTAGGATCCCGTGCTGAGGTTTGTATCGAAACGCTGCAGTGACCCCACCAGAGTCCACTAATTTTCACATGTTTTTAGAGTTGTGGTGTGATTTCTTGACAGTTTGGGTTATAATCATGTTGTCAGAAGCACAGCCTGTAAATAAACGATGCCTTTCTGAAGCTCGTTAAAGTTCTTCTTTGTAATTTTTTAGTCCAGTCCTTGTACCTGATCATTTTAACAGGAATGTTTTGGTTTGGTGACCCTCTGAACTCTGACCTCCAAATCATTCAAGCATAAAACGGCTCCTGACTCCAGGATTCCTTGTTGTGTCGACACATAACCAACAACTGAGCAAAGAACCAGTTTTAAGTTTTATCTTTAAGCCCTTTGTTACTACCTGCCTGCCACAAAAACACATCATTTGTTCCCACTTCTTTAGTTGAACCTGTTAAAATTGGGAAAGCAAACGCAGTTTAACCGAAAAGTGATTAACAAAGAGCAGTTAGCTGAAACTTGGCGTATCTCAGCATAGTGTGCAGTGCCTCCTTAAAAATCTGAGAAAACTGAACAGAAGAAGAAGAAGTGTGAGACCTAAAAACACTGCAGGATCTGAAAGTCCTTAAGAAAGAGGGAAAAATCAGCTACAGAAACCAATGTCAACATTAACCACGCCCCTAATAATGCAAACTTTAATCCAGGTGAGTTATAAAATCATGCTCTCACTGTACAGTTGTTGTGAATGGGTAAATTATCTCACGATTATTTTCTATAGAGACCAGAGCATGTTGTGTATCAGGTTGTAAACATGATGGTGCTCACAGTGTTTGTGAGCTCATCTGCTCAGGCTAGTCGTGATTACAAGTCTGACCAGACTGAAAAAACTAAAAGAACTGATATTTTTCTGTTTTAGTTCACTTGTTTTAGTCTGTATCCTGTACCTTAAGATAATTTTTGGATCAATCTGCTATTTTAGTTTTGATTGAAAGTAGTTTTGGTTTGGAAATTTAACAATTAAAAATCGATGCTGATAAATATTCAGTGTGTTGATGAAGAAAAATCATATTTTTATGCTATGTGGATAAAACAGTTTAAAACACCACAGCTGTCATATTTAATTCTTCATGTTTCCTTCAGGGAATCGACTATTTCAGCTTTTTTCCCTCTGAAAATCACAGCAGAAAGTTGAGCCGCTCGGCGTTGTTAGGTTTTGGGCTTTTACTGTGAAAGGCTGCGCAGGAAGTGAGCCCTTTTAAATATGGCGGCGGCCGCAGACGGCTTGGTGATTTTCGCGGTGCTCTGAGTATTTTTGTGCCGCTCCCTCGTGCCTCGAGCTCGGTTCTGACGTCATGAGAAGCGCGGTGACTGGCCCCGTTTCCGGATGCTTCGTGTGAACCGGACGGCCGTGTTAGCGCTGCTCATCGTTAGCAGCTCCGTGTTCCTGCTGTTCCAGCTGCACTACTACCGGAAGTACGTCAGCAAGGTGAGCCATAGCCGTGTAAACGCTTTTGTGTGATGTGAGAGGCTCCCAGTGTGACCTAATCTGAAGGTTTGTGATGTCACTAATGAACCATTAAAGCTCATAGCCCTCTGCCCTTTCAGAATATAATCCTAATCTGTGCACTAGCTGTTTCAGTTGCATTTGTGAAGTCAGGATTATAGGAACCACACCACGTCTCAAATTATAATTATGAGTTTAATGTTTTTGTGTCTGTGCAGAGCAGACACAGGTAAACACACCTGCACAAGTGACAGGTGAAAGGACAGCTTTTCAGTGGGGGTGGAGTCTACAGCAGGGCACAGTCTTCCTTAGGTAGAGTTTAGATGATGAACGTAAAATGGGTCGTTCCTGAAGCTGCCATACAAGTTTGTGTTCAGAGGCAGGTAAAGAGAGAAAGAAGCACACCTGAGATTCCTTCACTGCAGTAAGGTTAACTTTAGTTATAACAGCCTTGTAAATGCTATCAGGTATCTGTACCTGAACGTGAAGTTAAAATATTTTAGGTTAAATTCAGCCAATCAGGAAACATCTTCTGACGAAGATGATCTTCATCATAATCATGCTGCCTATGTGTTCCATCTCACCTGTACGCTGACATTACCTGTGCATGAACATTACTCATGAAGAAATCCTGAATCGTCTATGTGCTCGAATTACAGTAACCGTGTCACACGTGTGAGTATTTAACCCTCCATCAGGACATGTGACAGTCTTAAGGTTGATCTTTTAGCCACGACACCCCCCAAGGTCCAGATAGGCAGCGTCAGCCTCTGAAGGTAAGTCATGCGGGAGCATGACCGTTGTGGTGACACTGTTTTCTTCTATTCTCCTGCAGCAGCCTGGCTCTCACATCTTCCGCCCAGCAGGTCACCTGACTCCAGGCCACCTGACCGCTAGCCAAGTCCAATGGGTAAGTCAGATCTGCTGCTAGCTGCTGTTAGCTTAACATCAATTGTTAGCAATTCAGATTTAAACTTTCACTTTGAAATGATCAAAATTACATCGTCACAAGGTAGAAAAACTGCATGCTGCTATGCCTGATGCAGCTCTCTATGTCTTTCCACTTGCACATGACGTTCCTCTCTTAAATAAAGGTGAAGAACTTTTCAAATACATTTAAAACAAATCTTCATACATCTCGCTTCTCTTGCACAAGATGTAGACGTGAGTCATGAAATTTGTACAATGTGTAAACTTGTATTGTGGCTCCTAAAATTAGCTTGTTTTATACTTAATTGTTAAATGTTTTAACTCCTCCTTCCTGACCTGACCATGGTTACCACAGTAACAGTTGCTTTGTTCCTCCCTGCAGCAGGTGGTGAAGAAGTTTCTAGCGTTAGTGCAGCACTTCAAGCTGCCACTGTTCCTCACTGACACCGCCGTGCTGGCACTGCTCTCCCAGGATGCTTTGCGGCAGCGTGACCGGCTGGTGCGCGAACCGCACTGCAGCTTTCTGTGCACAGGCCGAGCCATCACGTCATTCGCTCTGCAGGCCAACCAATGGAAGTATGATGTGAGTGACTTGTTTGTTGTCTTCAGAGTGTGAGAAAATGCAGAACTTGAGTTTAAATAAAGTTTTTAAAACTGTAATTGTTTGTTTGCCCGTCAGCCCGGCTTCCTATTGGCAGCTGAGCAGAAAGGCTTTGAGGTGATGGAGCTGCGGGGAGTGGACCCTCGACTCGCCAGCCTGGACACCCTATCAGGAGAGGACATTCCCCTGCACTTCTTGTTCCGCCTCCACAATCATGTCATTCAGGTGGATGTGGCCAGATGTGGTGACGATCTGATTCAGGTGACAAAACAGCTGACGATGAGACCTGTGCTCCTTGCAGGTGGTCTTCCTGTATGAGCGCAGCGGGAATTACCTGTGGCATGGAGCGCTGCGCCTCAAAGGGGACGCAGACCGAAGCTTTGCTGCCTTCAAAGTGCTCGACTATGGGCGCTACGCTGGAGCCTATGACAGGTGCTGACATCACATGACTACGTTATGTGTGTAAATGAGACAAAAAAAAAACGCACTAATGAAGTTCCTGTCATGTGACGTCCTCTGCAGGCCGCAGCTCATCCTGACCGTCCTTGATGGCCTGGACGTTCGAGTCCCGCGAAACATTTCCCATTTTCTGGCCCAGCAGAAACATGCCCGCTTCCTAGAGTGCCATTACCGTGATGCTCGCAATTTCCTGCAGGTCAGAATGAACGGTTCTTTTTATTGTAAAAAGAGGGGAGAAAGAGGAAATGAAAAATATTATAAACAAATCTTTTTTTAAAACTTCCTTTTTCTCGTCATGCAACTACTTCTCTGCAGCTCTACCCTGACGACTCGTCTGCGGCGGCGGTGGATTTCCGGAGAAAAGCAAAGGCGTTGCTTCATTTGACGGCTCGAACGCTCACTCGCCTTGACGTTCCGTTCTGGCTCAGCAGCGGTACCTGCCTGGGTAACTCTACCTCCTGACTCACTTGTACAGGTTCAGCAAACTTTCATCCATCCATCCATCTTCTTCCGCTTATTCGGGGCCAAGTCGCGGGGGCAGCAGCCCAAGCAGAGAAGCCCAGACCTCCCTCTCCCCAGTCACCTCTTCCAGCTTGTCGCTCATTCTTTCAACCCACAGCTTGTGACCATAGGTGATGGTAGGGACGCAGTTCAATCTCATAAATTGAGAGCTTCACTTTTACACTCAGCTCTCTCTTCATCACAACAGACCGGTACAGCAGCACCAATCCGTCTGTCGATCTCCCGCTCCCTTCTCCCGTCACTCGTGAAGAAGACCCGAAATACTCCTCCACTTGGGGCAGGGTCTCATTCCTGACCGGGAGTGGGCACTCCACCCTTTTCCAGTTGAGGACCATAGCCTCAGATTTGGAGGTGCTGATTCTCATTCCCACCACTTCACACTCGGCTGTGAACCGTTCCAAGGCGTGCTGGAGGCCATCGCCCGATGAATCCAACAGGACCACATCATCTGCAAAAAGCAGAGATGAGATCCTGAGACCACCCAAGCGAAAGCCTTCCGCCCCTTTGTTATGCCTAGAAATCCTGTTATGAACAGAATCGGTGACAAAGGGCAGCCCTGGCGGGGCCCATCACCCACCAGGAACAAGTCCGACTTCTTGCCGGCTATGCGGACCAGGCTTCTGCAACGGTCGTATAAGGACTGTATGGCCTCTTTCACTTTGAAATGATCAAAATTACATCGTCACAATGTAGAAAAACTGCATGCTGCTATGCCTGATGCAGCTCAGTGGGATTAAGGAGGTCCTCCAAGTATTCCTTTCCACTGCCCGACAATTTTCTCAGTCGAAGTCAGCAGCGCTCCACCCACACTATAGTCAGTGCAGGTACAGCACCGCCTTCCCCTGCTGAGTCGATGGTTTGCCATAATCTCTCTCTGCTTTTTTGTTGTTTTTTTTAAGCAGGCTTTTATTTTGGCACTGGTTGATTTCCTGATTTCCTGTTATCAGTCATATTTGTGTTTGATTCTGGGAAACAAGAATCCCTCGAGGGCTGCATCAGGAAGTGTGTCCACCACAGATTAGACACGCAGCGACCTCGCCATGGTGACCCTGGGTAAACCGCTGAAATCTCTCAAGTTCTTTTGGCGGTTTTTATTGTGAAACATACACAGGTGTATGCAGCTCCTGTCGGAGCACTAAGCAAGAGTGAGACTCGCATGACTGGACTAAAATAGAGCAGGTTACTGCCTCGGAGACAGGAAGTGAAACACAGAGGTCACTGTCACTTATAACGTTTACAGCAGGTGTGTCAGGTATGCTGATGACTTCCTGCTTCCAACGTCAGAACCTCTGACTGTAGGTTGTCTACCTGTTCCTGTTAAAACTCCTGTGGAGGAGCATGTAACCAGTAACTCACTCAGGTGTGCTACTATAGGGTCACACAGAGGTCAAACTGCTGTATGACATCCATAGTTTGTGCTGACATCACCTGTAATCAGAGTCACATGCCTTATTATCTGTGGTTTAAACATCCAGGTAAATCACATCTGAGGAAGTTGCACCTCAGTCAAAAAGACTAATTGATTCAGTGTGTGCAGGTAATCCCGTCCTCACACGTGTCCATCTGTGTCACCTTCTCCAGGCTGGTTCAGGCAGTGCAGCATCATCTCATACAGCCGTGACGTCGACATTGGCATCTTCATCGCCGACTACAGGCCTGACATCATCGCAGCATTCACAGACGCCGGCCTGACGCTGAAACACAAGTTTGGAAAGGTCCAAAATCTTTATTTTTATCTTTTACTGTCTGAGTTTCTTCTTCTTTTTTCTACTTCTAACACCAAAAACTTTTTCATGCTTCATCTTCAGTCACTAGCTTCAAACATCTACTGCAAAATCTGTCTTTTATTCTTACAACCTGTCTTATTGTGAAGTTTAGGGTGTGTTCCAAAAAGTACCTACCATCTCCTGTTCCTAACCTCTTTTCATCGAGCTCAAGGAAAAGTGGGTAGGAGAATTACTGAGGACTTAGAAAAAGAGAAAAGGGGTGTGCTGAGGATTTGAACGAGCTCGCACTCATTTCTTAACGTCGTGATGACGCATGTCCGCTATATTGGCAATGTGCAAAAGATGGACTACAAAGCATGCGTTACTTCTCCACAACGTGTTCTGTTGTTTCATGGAGGTAATGTAAACATGTGAAAATCATTCATTTTTCATTAGAAAGGCTGGAATTTTAAAGAAGGAGGAACAGATTCACTAACTTCTTCATGCTGAGTGTTTAGAGGCGAGCCCACTTATTGCTCCTTGGTAAATACTTCCATGAAACAGCAGAAATGACCTGAACTTGGTTGCTCTTTCTCAGCAGCGTTCACACAGCGAGCGACTTCTCTCTGCTGAATCTGTAACAGATAAAAGTGCACTATGCTATTAAAACTACCAAGTGATGCACTTATACATACACCTGTCACAACTGGGACTTCTCATAATATAACGGTAAATAATGTTTGTCTTCTGAAATTCTCACCAGATGTCAGTAATAACCCATCCAATCTACACATGGAAACATAGACGTCCATAAATTATGTGTAAAAACGAGAAGTGACACAGGGAAAAGTATTGAACACGTGAAGAGAGGGATGTGTAAAAAGGCAGGGAGAGTCAAGACAGCAGCTAAAATCTATCAGTGATTATAAGTCAATCCTGCCACTTAGTGCAAATTAATATCAGCTCAATCAGTCCCGAATGATGGCTAATAAAAGGTGCCCAATTATCAAGTTGTCACACAGAAACATCTCATGATGGGTAAAAGTAGTGAGGTCTCCCAAAACCATCATAACCTTATTGTTGCAAAAACATACTGATGAATTTCTAAAAATAACGGTTCCATTGAGTATTGTTGGGCCCAATGTCCGGAAATGGAAAGAACATAATTTCACCATAAACCGGCCGTGACCAGGTGCTCCCTGCTCATCCCACTGCTGTTCACTTTGCTGACTCACGACTGTGCAGCAATGCACAGTTCAAACCAAATCGTCAGTTTCGCTGATGACAGGACTGTGGTGGGTCTCATCAGCAAAAGCAATGAGTCAGCATACAGAGAGGAGGTGCAGAAGCTAATGGACTGTTGCAGAGTCAACAACCTGTCTCTGAACGTGGACAAAACAAAAGAGATAATTGTCGACTTCAGGAGAGCGTGGTGAGATCACTGTCCACTTAACATCAATGAATCCTCTCTAGAGGTTGTCAAGAGCACCAAATTCCTTAGTGTTCACCTGGCGGAGACCCTCTCCTGGTCCCTCATCACCAGCTCCATAACTACCTCCATTACACTCAGTGACTGGACTGACACACACACATACCTTCACACACGTCACTACATTACCTGCACAATGGCATATGCAGACACACCTCACACACCTTCATACATAAATTACATACATAGGTTGTTGCTTTTGCTTTTTTGCACAGTGCTCAGTCTTTTTGCACAACCCACTGTCTATTGCACTGTCTTGTGTCTGTATCATTCTGTTCTGTCTGGTGTTGCACTGTTTTTTGCAGTGCAACACCAGCAGTAAATCTCTTTATTTATTCCTGGCCTATCTGCTTTTCTGCTGTAACAATGAATTTCCCATCCGTGGGACTAATAAAGTCTATCTTATGTCTGGTCAGATGAGTCCAAAATTAAACTCTTTGGATGCCATAATGCGTTTTAACATCATCGTACGTTTGGAGGTCAAAGGGAACTATATATCACCCCCAGAACACTAATATAGATGTTTGGAGTTGGGAACATCATGGTGTGGGGCTCCTTTTCAGCATACAGCACTGACAGACTTCATATAACTGAAGGAAGGATGAATGGAAAAATGTACAGAGAAATTCCTGATAAAAATCTGCTGCCATCTACCAGGATGATGAAGATGAAACGAGATGAAAGAAAACTCTCAGCTGGTGTCAGAGATAGGAAATAAAGCTGCTGGAATGGCCCAGCCAATCAGCTGACCTCAACCACCTGAAAAGAACTCAAGGTCAAAGTTCATAGACGGGACCCACAGAACCTTCAGGGTTTGAAGACTGTTCGTGTGGAAGAATGGACCAAAATCACACTCGAGCAATGCTGTGACTAGTTTCTCCATACAGGAGAAGCTGAATATGAAGCTGTGATCACCAACAAAGGCTTTATATAAAGTATTAATCCAATTTCAGTGAGTGTCTTCATTTATTTTCTCTGTGTCATTTATCATTATTACACATATTTATGGACATCTATGGTTTGATTCCTTTGCATGTGTGGATTGGATGGGTTATCACTCACATCTGGTGAGAATTTAATATCAATCGCACCTTCAGAAATATATTTACTTTGAACTTACTTAAATTACTTATTTTACCCTCTGTATATTTATTTTGTTTCCTCCAGCCTGTTAAGGATTTCTGTAAAATTCCCTCCATCGTAACCGATCCCAGCTGACCTGAAGTAAACATGAATCCTAAAGACTGTAATACAACAGTGATCATACAGAACCTTAAACACTCTTTGATCATTTATTATAAATCATAATCTTGAACTCACTGTTCTACTTTCTTCATGCAGCAACAACATCAAATTTATATTCCAGCAGCCTGATGTTCAGAGTTTAGCTGTGAATTTAACAGCTGCTGATACAAACTATAAATATATCCACAGGTTATGGATAAAATGGAAAACGCAGTTAGAAGGAACATCAAAGTCGATCCCACCCACTTCGATTATGTCAGTGTTTTCATAAATGGTTGGATGGTTGTTTGCAGTGAATTATAGGACACATTTTCTCCTCTCCGTTCGTAGAGGATGCTAGTGTTTGGAGTCATGTCTCTTAGTGAGGAAACTTTCACAGAAGCATGGACTTTTGGAATGCACCCTTAGTTACCTCCTGTATTCTGAAATCATTTTATTGTGAAGTTTAGTTTTCTGTCTTTTATTCTGAAAGCGGGTGTTTTATTGTAAAAGGTGGAGGACAGTCTGGAGCTGTCATTTCTGATTGAAGATGTGAAGCTGGACATTTTTTTCTTCTACGACAACGGTGATATCATGTGGAATGGCGGGACGCAGGCAAAGAGTGGCAGGAAGTTCAAGTAAAATCCTTTCACCTTAAATATTTGTACAGACGGCGTAATCGTCATGCCGTTTATTGCTACATAAAGTCATTACCATCTGTCACTTTGTCAACCCTGCCGCAGGTTAAATTTTTTTTTGTTTGTTTTCTTTTCTTATCTCCAGGTACATCTTTCCACGCTTCTCGCTGTGCTGGGCGGAGCTTCTTGAGCTGAAAGTGCGTGTTCCATGTGAGACGCTTGACTACGTGACAGCAAACTATGGCACCTCCTGGAACATCCCACTGAGGGTCTGGGACTGGAAATCATCACCAAGCAATGTGCAAGCGAACGGGGTGTGGCCTGTGGCAGAGTGGGCAGAGCTTATCCAGGTGTACTGACTGATATTTTATTATCAGCCATCAGTCAATTGATCGGGAGCACACACACACACGATTCTGTTGTTGAAACAAACTAATAAAAGTTTTGTTTTTTTGTTTAAATGGTGTCTCCTTTTGTTTAGAACATGTGACTTATTGTAACAGGACGTGATGAAATCAGTAACAGCCCTATTTATATGGCCCATTAAACAAATGTCCTAGTGATTTAAATTTGACATCGTACACAGCTGCAAACATTTGTAAATATTTTAAAAACAATACAACCAGCAGGAAATCTAAATATTATTTATTGTTTAGGGACAGATTGGTAGTCTGGATGTAAACAGTGACACACCAGACTTCATTCATATATTACGTGTTTTTACTCGTGATCAAACTAACAGAACGTCTGCAGTCTGATCATTAGGTGTCTTCTCCCCATCAGACTCCATTCAAAGTCCCACCGTTTATACTCTTCCTTGTGATGCAAAAAAATATTAACATTATTTTATTAGATCAATAATACTTTTGCCTCCAGGCTTTGACAGTTATGTTAAATAATCTAGATCAACTCTCCACGACTTCATTCATCTTCTCACTTTTTACTTCTTTACTGAGCAAAAAAAGCCAGAAGCCATTGTGATTTCCAAACCAGACTCCATTCATTTTAGCACCATTTTTATCATTTCTTGTGGCGCAATAAAAATATCAACATCATAAATTTGTTACGAGGGGCCACCTCTCCACCAGGTTCCAATGATTTTTCCCCACTATCTTTCAGTGGGCTGAAGTTATTTTACGGTAAATCTCAATTTATTATATCAACACATTTCTACCTTTTATTATTACCAATCTGTGGGTCATCTCGCCACCAGACTCCATTCATATTCTCATGAGCTTTACTCATTTAGTCTTACTACTGAAAAATAATAGCCAGATGCCAGTGCGATCTCCCAATCAGACTCAATTCTCTCTGTGCCCATTTTTACTTGAACAGCGTCAGTTACAGATCAGTGATGACTAACAGAGTCAACGTCATTTCCAAACCAGACTCCATTCATTTTAACACAGTTTTTACTCTCCTAGTTTCAGTCTTTCAGCCCTGCTTCCGGTCCGGTTCGGCTCTCCGTCCGATGTCACTCCGCCGCCGGTTCGGCCTGCCCCTCCTTGTGGACTACGATGCCCTTGCTGATAAGGTCCGGAATCTCCACGGCGAGCCACGGTCCGAGTCCGAGCGCCATGAGGTGCGCGAGCCCGAATCGCGGCGCGTTCCGGGCCCAGAGCGGCGCAAAGTGTTCGGTGAGGCAGATTTTCCCGCCGCGGTACATTTTGGCGGTCTTCCCGTCCAGCTCCGGAACCGCCACCTCAGGCGCGGTGTCCGGGTACGTCACAGGGATATCGAACTCTAGCCGGAACTCGTAGCGCAGCAGCTCGTGGATGTACCAGCACGTGCCAGTCCAGCGCGTGCCGTCAGCGTTGGATTCAAGGCGGAACCAGTCGTTGTCGGCCGCCTTGTTCTGCTCCACGAAGCGGATCAGCGCCTGGTACTCCTCTTTCAGCCGCTGCGGCCACAGCGCGCGGTCTCGCGGCCCCGCGTGCGTCTTCAGCAGCGGGATCTGCGAAACGGCCTTGCGCGTGGCCTCGTCCGCCATGATGCGCAGGAGAGTTAACGGGTATGACTTTAGTTCGGTTCGGTCTGGACCCCTCAGGTGTGCTCTGAGGACTGACGTGGACTTCACCGGGAGCGGATCCGGCCAACAACTTCCGCTTCCTGGTTTTCAAAACAAAAGCCTCAGTTTGTTCCCTTTTTTTTTTTTTTTTTTTTACCTTCAAAGTTTATAACAGGCATGTGACAAACAGCAACACTGCCCACCTGAGCAGCAACAGATCCGTCACAGGTATAAATTATTATGAGTTTGTACAGCTTTACACAAAAAGCTGATCTATAATCAATCGATAACTAGTGACGCCAGATGATCGAACAGAAAAATTGATTACTGTTAATGATTACCATATAGTTTAAAATACAGGCACCTGATGAGTCATGCAGGTTATTTAAGTTGAACACTGACAGTCCTGCTGGTATACATACAGGTGCCATTAGTTCGAGTAATCCCATCCTCTGGTTGGATGAGGATGTGCTGATGTTTTCCTCCTTCCATGTGAACCCCCAGGGGGACCAGCCTGAAGCTGAAGAGGAGGAGGATTTCATTTTTAACCTAAACATTAAATCTGCAGTCAGCAAGACAATCTCCATGCCTCCTCAGGCTGGCATCCTTTCCCCCAGGCAGAGAGAGTCGCACTAAGCATGTGCAGAGTTCTCCATCAAGAACCACAAGTTTAACGGTTATCCATCCATCTATCTTCTTCCGCTTATCTGGGGCAGGGTCACAGGGGCAGCAGCGCAAGCAGAGAAGCCCAGACCTCCCTCTCCTCAGCCACCTCCTCCAACTTCTCCGGGGGGAACACCAAGGCGTTCCCAGGCCAGCCGTTAGATATAACCTCTCCAGTGTGTCTGCCCCCGGGCCTCCTCCTGGTGGGACATCCCCGGAACACCTCACCCAGGAGGTGCCCAGGAGGCATCCTTGTCAGATCCCTGAACCATCTCAACTATCTCTTGAATGCGGAGGAGCAGCAGCACTACTGTGAGCCCCTCCCGGATGGCTGAACTTCCCACCCTATCTCTAGGGGAGAGGCCAGCCACCCTTCGGAGGAAGCCCATTTCTGCCGCTTGTGTCCGGGATCTCGTTCTTTCGGTAACTACCCACAGCTCGTGACCATAGGTGAGGGTAGGGACGTAGGTCAACTGGTAAACTGAGAGCTTTGTTCTTACGCTCAGCTCTCTCTTCACCACAACAGACCGGGGCAGCGTCTGCATCACTGCAGCTGCAGCACCAATCCGTCTGTCAATCTCCCGCTCCCTTCTCCCATCACTCGTGAACAAGACCCTGGGATACTTAAACTCCTCCACTTGGGGCAGGAACTCGTCCCTGACCTGAAGGGAGCACTCCACCCTTTTCTGGCTGAGGACCATGGCCTCAGATTTGGAGGTGCTGATTCTCATTCCCCCCCGCTTCACACTCGACTGCGAACCGTTCCAAGGCAAGCTGGAGGCCATCACCCGATGAAGCCAACAGAACCACATCATCCAGAGGTTCAACAATTACTGTTTGTTAATGTTGATAAAGGTTGAAATCAGATATTAAAATGGCTGACCCCAGCTTAAATGATACTGCTGGGAATCCTGATGTGCAGCAGCTGGAAAAGGTGTGTGGCCATCGCATGCGGAGCAGAGCAGAATCCTGACCCTACCATCTAACTGAGTGCTGCACATTTCACTCTGACATCACTGTTTTTTCTATGATTTGGGGTTGGCATGATTCAGACATGAAGCAGAATGAACAGCTTCAGCGTTCCTCTGATTCACACACACACACACTTTGACTGTGGTTGTGTCCAGGTTTGTGCGCTGAAGTTCACTGACACACCTTTACACAGGTAACACTGAGCTGAGGATGGAGATCTACCTGACAAGTTACAGCTGATGTCAGGTGTGTGCAGCTCTGAGGCCCCACACCTGCAGAAAAAATCTGGAATTAAAAACACTGTTTCAAAGACAGCATGCTGAGCAAATGTAAATAAAAACTAAATCCAATGATTTCTCATAAACCCTACAAAAAAAACTGCATCTCCACACTGAATCGTGTTCCTCACTGTTGACATCTCATCAACTGACAACATGGCATCACGCGGCATCCTCAGACTGAAGAGGAGAGTGCTCAGGTCAAAGACTCTGTAATGGTTTCTGCAGCCACCATACTCCAGCAGACCAGAACAGGATGCTGCACCGCCCTCCCCTCCAGTAGCGGTTTTTGATACGGACGACACAGGCGGCATCCCGGGCATCGGCAAAAAAAATTTTTTTTGCTCGTACTCATGCTGCCCCGACGTCAGCCAGCGCATTTTGTGAATGGCATAGGCACCGATCGGCTTTCTATCGCCCATTTGCTGGGAGTAAGGGCGCCCTCCGTTGCGGCGCAGGGAGGAGAGGGCGGGGCGGCGTGGGGATTCTCTGGCTGGCTGGAGCAGCATTTAATAACTTACCCGCAAAATAAAAACAAATCAACAAACACGAAAACACCAGACATTATGATACAGACTTATAATTTGCACCGATGTTTTTTCGAAATTCTGTATGCGAAAAGTGAGCGCGAGAGCCCTCGGTGCGCCTGCTCGCTGCTGAAGTCAAAGTAAACTTTATTGTCATCTCCGCTACATACAGTCCAGGGGTGCGTTCTTCGTACCTCGCTAAGTAAGTTAGCTGGATTTGATTGTTGACGATTTCGCGTGATCTTGGATCGTTCGGTTCTCCGAAGCTCATCCGGGACTTGCTGTCATAGCAACAGATCCGTAAGCGTAAACCTGCTTGGGAGCAGGCTTACTTTATGTAAACAGGATTAGATCGCGGCCATTTTTACTTGTTCCCATGTTCTAGTGGGTCCTGTTGTGGCTCTAATATGAAAGAGGATATAATGTAATATAATATAATATAATATAATAAATTACTTACGAGTTTAATTTGTCAGCAACTTTCTGCCAGCCCTCTCTCCTTGCTTTTGCAGCCTTTGCAGTGTTCCCTTGCGTTTTAATTAAACTCTGAAACTCCTGAAATCCCTCAATCAAGAGTTCTTGCTCTGCTGCCGAAAAATACTGAGCGCGCTCCTTCGACATTTTCGCCGATCAATCAAAGGGTTGCCGATTAATGTTTCTACTATTGATGCGTAGCCCCTTTTAAGCCACTCAGTGATCTCGCATTACTTCATCCAGCTGTACTAATCGTCAACAACAGGTGTGTTCGGAGAACCGGAATAGCGAGCTCAAAGTTGGCGCGATGATTTGATCTTGGATGTGTCATTTGATCTTGGATGTAGTAAGCGAGGTACGAAGAACGGACCCCTGTATATAGAGAGACGAGACGACAAGGCTCCAGTTACAGCAGTGCAAGTAAACAAACAATAAATATAAGAAGAGTGAGAAAATAAATATACACTTTAGGACTAGGGGTAAAGGGATCAATAACAATTTAAAATTTATAATATTTTTTCACTTTGATAATTTAAAGTCTCACATACAACCTGTCGAAAGGGGAGGGGGGCCTGCTGCTTCCAAATAGAGCACATTTCATTTATAATTTTGTAAATCCAAGCCCATTATGTATTCATGATTTGAATCCTGGGTTGTGCGAAATCCTAGAAATACACCCTAGACAAAGCGAATCTGTGAACTAAGGTTTAGGTCTATTAGGTTATGTTGTGGTGATCCTCGAGTTCATACTGGAGTGCAAAATTAAAACCAATGGAAGATGGATGAGAAAAGTTCAAAGCCATCAGGTGCTCAGTTTAGAAAAAATAGAAAAGAACAGGAGGAGAAATGAGCCAAAGATACAGGTAAGCAGATGTGTCATTGGATAATGGCAGGTCATGTATCCTGAAACAATCAGAATCATAATCAGAATACTTTATTAATCCTTAAGGAAATTATGTGGGTTACAGTTGCTCCAAGAAGAAATGGTAAAAATAGCAACAGTAACAGACTAAACTCCAAACAATACATTATATTACAGATTTTACACAATTAAGAAATAGCACTAATATATGCAGATCACTCAATTATAAATATCAAGGATTAACAGAGGTGATTATAAATAAATATCAAGAAAATTGACAAGAATATTCCAGAGTAGAAAAGAACGTGTGGAAAAAGGATGTAACTATTGCAGTGTTTACAGTGTGTTAGATGGAGGAGTTGTACAGGGAGATGGCCACAGGGAGGAATGATTTCCTGTGTCAGTCAGTGGTGCATCATGGGTAATCTCAGTCTCTCACTGAACGTGCTTCTGTGGGTGGGAGGTGTTATCCAACATATATTATTATCTTGGACAACATCTACTTCTCAGACACCACCCTAACGGAGTCCAGCTCCATCCCCACAACATTACTGGCCTTGTGGATCTGTTTATTTAGTTCATTGGCATCTGTGAGCCTCAACCTGCTGCCACAGCATGCAACAGCATAGAGGATAGCACTGGCCACAACAGAGATACAACAAGATAACATCAATTAGTAGGGATAGTGAAAACGTCTGTTTACGTTTGTTTGATGTAGCTTACTGAATCTTTTGGACTGTGTTCAGCACAATATTAATTAGTCATTGTCAATTGTTGATTTGTCCTATTCTCATTGTATGACGAATTATAATGGTTGTTTGGTAGCTGTTTGCATACTATGCATAGGGGGGCGGGGACAGAGGGAGTGTTCGCCCGGGGCGCCAAACAGGCTAGGGCCGCCACTGCTCCCCTCTCTGACACAGGTGTGTTCTCGGGTGTACATGCGACCTTTATGCTCTGTGATGTGGTTTCTCCCGGTTATCTGTGTGATGTGGTCACGTTCAGGTTTGGGAAATCCCGTTCAGCCCCTCTCTGTGCCCTGTGCAGACTCAGTGCTCCGGCCCGGCAGGTGGCGGTGTTCACCTGTCGGCTGGCAGCAGCAGCAGTAGAAGAAGAAGGAGACGCTGCTGTTAGACAGTCCGCCATTTGCTGACCCTCGGATCCTCCGGTAGCTTCTTCTTCCCCACAAATCTGCTACAGCTACACCTTCACCTGAAGCGGTACCTGCGCGCGCGGCACAGCGGCGGTGATGGCGGCCGACCGGCGCGAGGACAAAGGTGAGTGAGGAGGACCTTTGTTAGCATTAGCATTAGCCACGAGCTTCCTTTGTTTGATGCCGCTTGGAGCGGATCGTTAATCGATAATAACTGTGATGATCGATACTGAGATATTGCCCTGCTGCTCACGGGTGCGTGACCATTTGATGTGTCGGTGCGTTAGCAGCTCGTGTTTGATCCATCACGACGCTGATGAGCGGCTCGCTTTCACTGCATCAGACTCCGATCAGAAAACTGCTGATTTTACGGCTGAGGCCGCTTAAAGCACGCCTGAGAACAGGTGGAACCAGAACCTAGTTCGTTTTGGGCCACAGTAAGCTCTGACGTGTTCGGGGGTGAGGGGTCAATGATTTGGTCGATTTTAACGACACATCTGATCGCATAAAAGCGAACTAGGGGAGACTGTTTACAGGTAAACAGGCTGGTACAGAGCTGCTGCCCTCTGATTGGCTGAGACGTGTGGCTAAATCCAGCAGTGATCAGAGGAGCGGAAACACGACGAGAGCGTTAACGAGTCAGCTTCCTCTGTTTACCTGCTAAAACACCATGGTAATTGATGCTAAATCCCTCATCTGGACAGGGCCAGGCGATGTTCAGTTTCCTCTGATGCTTTTATGGGCAGCGGAGATTTTTTTTTTAAGCAGCTTGTTCCTGAAAGCTGTGAACAAAGCTCCAGATTTATTTCTTATAGGTTTTTAATCACCATTTTATCATCATTATCTGATAATAACAACATTTGGAGCAGGGGACACTCACAGGGATTGTTTTGTGTTGATGAAGAGTCATGTAATGTGTGCACATACTCAAAACCTGAAGGAGAGAGCCTGGTTTAACAGAAAATGTTTATAACCACCTTAGTGATAGCTAAAGTCTTTGACTGGAGTTTTAGGTGGCTTAATTAAAACCTAACTCGAAGAAAACCTGGATCTGAACCCTGTGTGAAGGGTTAAAAACAATAAACAATAAATTGCTTCTTCCTATTCAACTCCATTCGCTCAGTTTCCCATTCAGGCCAGCTTTTCACCAAGTCAGCATTCTACTTGCATATCACGACACTGATGTTGATTATGTGTAAATATGTAGGTTACCCATAATCCTTCACTCTGTCTGTACCAGAGCCCAGCTGGTTTTTAGGGCCGATACAGATATGTTAGTGTAACATCGATGGGTCTCTCTAACATTCATGTGGAGTTAGTTATGAGTCCTTTCCGACATGATATGTTTACAAATGTACTTTTATTGGGTCAACAAGTTGTGGACTACTTACTTTACATTGTGCCCGGCTGTGCCAAGATGAACTGATTGTTGCTTGTGGGCTCCAACAGGTATGCGGTTTCTCTAGGTTTACTTGTTAACTTTCATTCTTCAGATGTGAGAAATCAAATCTGATATATCAGCAGGTGTGTCACCCAGGCTTTGGTCTATAAATACCAACACAGACAGACAATAACAGAGTCCTCCTTCCGCCTAATCAGCCAGGTGTGCGTTACCTGTCCTTCTCACACGTGTGTGTGTGTGTCTGTGGTTTCAGATGGAGAGCTGAATGTTCTGGAAGATTTACTGACTGAAGCTCCTGATCAAGATGACGAGCTGTACAACCCCGAGACAGAGCGTGACATCAGCGACAAGAAAGGTACAGACAGTACTAAAGAGAATACTAAAGACAGTACCACAGACAGCACTACAAAGAATACTACAAACGTTACTACAGAGAATACCACAGGCAGTTAAAGAAGATAGACAGTATTATAGAGAGTATTCTAAAGGTACTACTGTAGCTGGTACTACAGATGTTACTATAGCCTGTTAAACATACTGACACTACTAGACAGTATCACGAACATTCCTGACCTAAGTTATTAAAAATTGTGCGTGTTATTAAGCCCTCATCGCTGTCTGCCAGGTACGAAGAGGAAGAGCGAGCGTTCTGACAGCCAGGATCTAAAGAGGCTCCGCTCCTCGTCAGGCCACGGTACTTCTAGGTCATCATCCTCCAATAAGAGAGCTCCAGGGCCATCTCTGTCCTCCTCTAAAAAGGCGTCAAGCCCTCGCGGCCGGCACTCCACCACTTACCGTCATGAGTATTATGATGAACGAAAGGGGAGACGTGGGGCCCGAGAGGTGACGAGGAGCCGTGGAGGAGAGGACGCAAGACGGCGAGAGTCCCAGAGAGGCCTGGAGGGTCTGAGTCAGGTACTGCTTACACTAAAAGTATAATTTTAACGGTTTCCAGCCATTCGTATTAACTTCCTGTTTGTCTTCAGAAGTTACGCCGTGATGAGCGGCGAGCAAGTCCCTCCCCCCATGAGGAGGAGAACCAATCAGAGGACGAGACAGGAGCAGAATACGGCTCAGAACAGGCATCGGGCAGCTCCTCCCCCGCTGCTTCCCACGTAGAGGAGGAAGAGGAAGATGACCAGGAGGAAGAGGAGGAAGAGGAGGAAGAAGGTATGGAAGAAGAAGAGGAGGAGGAGGAAGAGGAAGGAGAGAAGGAGGAGGAGGATGAGGAGGAAGAAGAAGAGTACGACCGTCGTGGTGGTGAGGGCAATGACTATGACACACGTAGCGAGGCTGGTGATTCACGCTCCGCCTCCTCTGTCAGCTTCTCTGATGATGGCGAGTCAGCACACTCAGGCTCCGCCTCCGAGGCCTCAGGTAACCATAGAGTTAGTAATGTACATTTTTCTTTTCAAGGAGAAAAAAAAAGATGACGTAATGTTTGAAATTACTGCTTTTATTTTGAAAGGTTCAGAAAAGAAGCGGGAGAAGCTGTCATCGTCGGTCCGTGCAGTTCGTAAAGGCATGGAGAGTAAGAACAATATTCCATGGTTACTTACCCGTTACTCCACTTATACCTTTACTCTACTGAGTTGGAAGTAATCAGATTACAGCTATTTCCTGTGTTGTTGTAGATCCAACAAGCAAGCTGCGTTATATCCTGAGAGATGCCCGATTTTTCCTCATTAAGAGCAACAACCACGAGAATGTGTCGCTGGCCAAAGCTAAGGTACACGTTGACCCCCTCGCTGTTCCCCATTGTTCCCCTTTTCAATCCATGTCACCTCCCTCATGGTTCCAACTGTCATTTTCTGTTGTCACCCCGTGTCCTTGTGTTGTTCCCCTCATTGTTCCCTCTCTTTCCCGTGTCTTCCCCAGTGTAGTTTGTCGTTCCTCGTGTTGTTGCCTGTTCTCCCCTGTGTCATTCCTTGTTGTTCCCCTCGATTTTCCCTCTGTCATTGTCTATCGTTCCTCAGGCGTTGTCTGTGTTGTTCCTTGTGTTGTTCCCTGTCACCCCCCTGTGTTGTTCCCCGTTTTGTTCTGATAGCTGAGGATGAATTGGTGTTTCTGGTGTTTACAGGGTGTTTGGTCGACACTGCCGGTGAACGAGAAGAAGCTCAATGCTGCCTTCCGCTCAGCTAGGAGCGTCGTTCTCATCTTCTCTGTGAGGGAAAGTGGAAAATTCCAAGGTATGAGGAAAAGAGGTTTTCAGTATCATATGTCATTGTCTGTTCACCTTATCCTCTTCTTAACTCTGATTGGTCTGTTTTGTCTTGTCCTCAGGTTTCGCTCGTTTGGCGTCAGAGTCTCATCATGGTGGCTCTCCGATCCACTGGGTGCTCCCTGCTGGAATGAATGCCAAGATGCTGGGAGGAGTCTTTAAGATTGACTGGCTCTGCAGGTAAACAGCTCCATCCAGTAGGTTTATACTCTGTTTCTATTGGTTCCTGGTGAGTGTTTGACTTCTCCTAGACTGATCTCGGTCTCCGGTTCTGATTTTAAATTTTATGGACAAAATTTTATGGATGAACTGGAGGCAGAGGGTATTGGGTTGATTCTGGGCTTTGATCAACAGATCGAGGATATTGGCTTTGAAAATAACTACCTGTGAAATGTGAAATCCCTGGCTGGCTGGCTGCTGTTTGGGGTGTGTCCATGTCTTAGGTCAGCTCTTTAGCTCAGCGGTCCCCAACCCCCGGGCCGAGTCATTTGGTACCGGGCCGCGAGAGTTGAGGCTCGGGTGTGAAATGTATGGTTTTCAGGGTTTTTAGCGGTTTTTAGCGTTATTTTGTTATCGTTTTTATCGCTAACTCGGTTTTCCTGGGTCTTTTCACGTGTGTTATGAATAAATCTTCTTTTTTTTCGGTACCGGTACTAGTTTTATTTTGTTGTATTTATCCGCGACACCTTAAAGGCCGGTCCGTGAAAATATTGTCGGGCATAAACCGGTCCGTGGCGCAAAAAAGGTTGGGGACCGCTGCTTTAGCTTATACTTCCTGCAACCTGAAAGTAAGATGTACTCTAGAGTTGCTCCCCTGGTTTGATGTAGAGTGAAATCAACGTGCACGTTTCTATAAATGTGCGTGCACATCGCTTTTAATGCACCCCGCGTCGGCCAGTCGTTTGACTTCTACATAGATTCACTGAGCTATGTTTAGCTCCCCCCTCTTTCACGCCAGGAGTCGCCACAGCAGGCTGCTCTGTGTTTTTGGGTTGGTGGATTTTGGGGCTCTGCCTCATGACGTTTGCTGAAGGTGTGAACCTCTGGAGCCACCTCTGCATAGATGTAGTTCACGTGTTGTGTGATGGTTCACCGCTGATGCTCTTGCTTGCTTGCTGCTTGCTGGCTACTATTCAGTGTTGTCTTCTTTTTTATTTCCTTTTCAGGAGGGAGCTTCCTTTCATTAAGACCGCCCACCTCTCCAACCCCTGGAACGAACACAAGCCGGTGAAAATTGGACGTGACGGCCAGGTCAGCTGACTGTTCTATTACGAATCACGCTTTCCTGTTCTATCACATGATGCAAATCTGTGTCTCTTTCAGGAGATCCAGCCGGACATTGGTGCTCAGCTCTGTGCCCTGTTTCCTTTGGATGAGAGCGTGGACATTCACCAGGTGGCTCGTCGCATTCGTCACAAACGTCGCACACCATCGGAGCCGCGGCCTCGGGGCCGACCACCACAACGTGAACCGGGAAGGTTAGCCAATCATCAAGCTCCTCCTCCCGCTTCCTGTTCTTCTTCTTCTGCTGTGACCACGGCGCCACCTGATGCTGGACGACGGAGACAGCCGCTGCCCTTAGCTGGCGGCTAGCTTTCCCGTGGCTCGCGTTGCTGGCTCTCTGGTTGTTATTTTTCCAGTCTGGAGCTTCCCGGAGCGAAGCCTCACTCTGCATCTTTGGTCAAGGTGTTAAAGTCAGGCAGGAAGTGAAGTCCTCGACAAGCGTTAAACAGCTGACGTCACAGAGGAAGTTTAACCCTTCACTTGAGTTTCATTTCCTTTGAAGTGTGAGCTGAGCAACATCTCTTTGTTTTATTTTGTAATTTTTAGCTGAATTTTGTTTTGTTTTTTTTTAGGTCTGTAGTCTTTACGTAGCTGAGCTGAAGTTTTGTTGTTGTTAAATTTGTCCTTTGAAGCTCTTTGTCTTCGCAGGATTTTGATACTTCAGAGGTTAAAAAGTGAAAATTTTTAGCTGGACTGAAGCTGACCCTTTCAGAATAAAAGCAGAAAGGACAAGCGTCACTGGCTGGACTGACGAAGGAGGGGGTGGGAGGGTGAGCGAGGTAGAACTAAAAAAGGAAGTAAGGGAGCATCTGAGACCCCAATGGACTGTTTCAGGTGTTTGACCAGGTTTTACAGGTTGGTCAGGAGGGGGCGGGGCCTCTGGACTGTATCCACTGAGGTGTGGTGAGTCTAAAGGGGAGGGGCCTCAGGACTGTATCCAGTAAGGTTGTGTGTTGTGGCAAGGCCTCTGGACTGTATCCAATGAGAAGTGTGGTGTGTTGGGGGCGGGGCTCCCTCTGGTTGTATGAGGTAAAGTTGCAGGTGCCTAAAAGACTGAAAAAAAAAAAAATACCCCTGGACTGAAAAAAGTGACCCCTCCCCCACATGAAAGGACAGTCATGTTCCCCTCTTCCTCCCCTCTCCTCCCACTGGCACACACACACAGGACGGCGAGCTGGTTGTCGATGTGTGTGTGTGTGTCGCTCTGATGGACGAATAAAGTGAGCATAAAATTAATCGAATGGACGGAGCGACAGAAAGACGACGCAGTTTGTCATTTCTGTTTAAGGACTGTTGCTGGTCTGGAAGGGGCGGGGCAGGGCTCACGGGGCGGGGCTTTGTGTATTGATTGACAGGACTGCACCATCATCATCATCACCCCTCACCTTTTCAAAATAAGAGGGTTTATAAAAGCCTTTAACATGGACTGATGAGGAGAAAAACTGTTTTTTTTTTTTAAAGTGTTGCCCCTCCCTCATACGCAGCAGAAGCGGTATGTTGTCCCTTTCAGAGGTTCTTCTTCATTTGTTCTTTTTTTTTTAAAATTGTGTGTGTGTGTGTGTGTGTGTGTGTGTGTGAGAGAGAGAGAGAGAGAGAGACTTTGTCAGACTGCAGATTCTGTTTTCATCCTTCAGAGTGAAACTTTTAAAACAGGAGATTCTGTGTGGACATCAGTTGATTAAAAATAAGCCAAAACAAATTTGGAACAGCACTGGAATAGGCCCAGAGCACAATGAGAATAGGATCGGTATATGGTTGGAACCGGATCAGAACAGGGCCTAAAAAGGACCAGAGTAGGGCAGGAACAGCACCTTAATTCAGCCAGAATGGGAATGGAACATGATCTGAACAGGGCTAGAATAGGACCAGGACAGGATTGAAACATGTTCATAATAGGACTGGAATAGGATCAGAACAGGATTTGAATAGGGCCAGAACAGGGTCTTTATCAGCGTCTGACTTTCTTGCATTTAAACATCATGTTACAGACAAAGAAGCTGTTTCCACGCACAAATTGAAGGTGTCACCTGGTGTAAATGTCCAAATCAGTCTGCCTTTATCCTCAAAGCTTTCTGTTACTAGACCTGTGTGATATCTGATTCGTCCAGGTGACGCTTACCTGCTGTAAGCGTCAGGTGAAGTCACAGGTGAACCACACAGAGCGGCTGATTGTGTTGCAGTTCGAGTTTGTGTGTGAAACGGACTTGGGGGAGGGTGGGGGATTTCTTCTTGTGTTGGAGTCTGATCTGAGGAAGTATCCGGTTTGTATTGGTCTGTGTGCTTGTGTGTGTGTGTGTGTGTGTGTGTGTGTGTGTGTGTGTGTGTGTGTGTGTGTGTGTGTGTGTGTGTGTGTGTGTGATGGAGTGTACCTGAGTGCATGTGTGTGTCTTACCTGTGGACTTGTTTATGTAGGCGTCGACCTGAAGAGTATGACCTCCACGGCAGGAAGCGACCGCGACCTGACGGTCCACCAGACTTCAGCCAGCGAGCAGGTTAATGTGCAGCTTCCATTTAAACAGCCGACTAAGACCCAGATTTTCAGGTGCAGGTGTCGAACACACCTGTTACCTGAATGTTTGCCATTCACTGTCACCTCAACCGAACTTTATGTGTCGTGCTTTTAGGGTTCATCCAGGACCTGAGGAGCCAGCCAGTGGACAGGTGAGACACACCTGGAATCGGGTTTCTTCTGTATTCCTCTTAGACCCTGAGTTGATGTAATCAGACTGATATTAGAAACTTCATCACATCTTCAAATGTCTTTGACCAGACATCCAGAACAAACGCTGCGCTGTTCCTCCTGAATCTGAGTTTCAGCTGACAGCAGACTCTCCTGTACCCAGTCTTAGAC
This sequence comes from Perissodus microlepis, assembly GCF_051167445.1. Lineage (NCBI taxonomy): Eukaryota > Metazoa > Chordata > Actinopteri > Cichliformes > Cichlidae > Perissodus > Perissodus microlepis. Next base: position 26,733,316 of record NC_140467.1, on the reverse strand, counting down.
CTTCCAGGTATATCCCCAGCTGTGATCCTTCTGGTTCACCTTATTACAAAGGGGATCATCACCAAAGTCTGTCAGTCCAGAGTTACTGGTGGGTATTTCATCCAAGACTGGCGCATGACATGCAAGAACTGGGGACACATCCAGGAAGTCTTTTAGCTACTGTGATGGGCAAGTCATGCACCTGATCTCCAGACTCTGCTTCCTCTCTGGAATGGTTTGCAGAGGAATTTAGGAGATCCTCAGAGGTGTTCCTCCACCTCCAAATATACGTCCAGAGTCTAGCAAGCTCAAAAGGACTCTATTCAGCTCGATAGCTCCTCTGTTGTTCACCATATGGTTAAAGGGTTACCAGACGACAGGTACCAACCACTTTACAGCCACAACTCCATGCATCATCCTCATCTGATCCAACTCTCCATCAGGTGGTGATCAGTTCACACCTCAGCTCCTCTCCTCACCTGAGGCCTTAGATCTGGTGATACAATTACAAAATTATGAACACCCTTAAGTTCAAACATGGTGTTCGTTATAGACGAACCAATAACAAAACACCACTCAGGTTTAGGATGAGCAGGTCATTCTTCCCAATCGTGCCAGATCGAGGTGACATTGTTGTTGCCCTTGGCAGAATTAAAGTGGAGCTCCTAGATGTTTCTTGGGGTCAGGTGCTGCTCTGTGCTCAGTCACGGAAACAACTCTAGTCCATGAAGGAACCCCTAAACATCCAGGTGCCGAACTCCAGTTCCAGAAGCTGAGCTGGCTTCTCAGCCTCACGTGCTTGCTCGGATTCCTTCCATACCACAAGTGTGACGTCCTCCATTCCTGTTGCCGGTATGGGCTGCTGGGACCAGACTGTTGAGGTCTGCCCCTGTGGTTGGCGCCCAACTACCACGGCCACAGCAGGTGGTCTATACCCAACCATCACACCCAGGCAGACCCACAGGACCGCATCCAGGCTAAACTCGGCCACCTGCAAGTCCCTTCATATATTGATCAGAAACTCCTCCACCATGATAAAGTGAAGATTCAAAGGATCTAAACTTTCGTCTTGAATTTAAAAAAAAATGATAATAAAATTTGAAAGTCTGAATTTCTCATGAATCTGTTCTCTTTCCAGGCGATTTTCTGGCGTAAGACGAGACGTGTTTCTTAATGGGGTGGGTCCAAACATTTCACTTCATTGATTACTTATCACTTCACTGATTGTTTATTGATTAGTCTGATTAGTATTGATTAGAGGTGTGGGTGAACATAAATAAAACTGTAAATGATTCAGTCTTCCCATTAAAAACAGCCCATAATCATCACAAATATCACATGCAGATCATTGGATTTCAGACAGGAAGGGGTTTTCTTGTGTTTAGCTGTGTCCTTACCTGTGTTCACCTTTGTCCTTCTTGTTTCAGTCCTATAACGAGTATATGAGGGATTACCACCACAGTGTCGGCCCCCCGGCGCCCTGGCAGACTCTGGTATGAATAGGTTATTAATCACGTTCTGATTGATTGTTCCTGCCTGTGACAGATGATGAAAACATGCATTTTACCTGGAAGCAGGAAACTGTTTCTGTGTTTTAAGATGTTGCCTGAGAATTTTCAGATTAAAAGCCTTTATTAAAGTCACTATAGACTGATCTAATGATGATGCCACGTGTGTCATCAGGCAGGCTATCCCGGCGTGGAGCAGCCACCCCCACACCATCCACCCTATTACCACCACAGCCACCCACCGCCTCCCCCTCACCAGGCCTACCACCATCATCACCACCCACCCCTGCCACCACACGAGGCCCCGCCCCCTCGCTTCAGAGATAAGCAACGAGCACCGCAGCACCGCGCCTTCACGTCCAGCCCAGTAAGTTCACTCAGTCCAATCAGGCGTATTGATTAGTGATCAGCACAGCCTCTTACTGTTTTTTGTTTTTGTTCACCCTCCTCCATCATACAGCACGACTATGACATGCGAGTGGACGACTTCCTGCGGCGGACGCAGGCAGTGGTGAGCAGCCGGCGGGAGCGAGAGCGTCAGCGTGAGCGTGAGCGAGGTGGCCCGCGCCGTGACAGAGAGCGAGAGCGAGTGAGGGATAGAGACAGAGAAAGAGAGAGGGACAAGGAGAGGGGGCGGTACCGCAGGTGATCTGATGACATCACTTCCTGGCAGCCTGCACTGCTTTTTTTTTTTCTTTTTTTTTTCTCTTTTTTTTTTTTTTTTGGCAGCCCACACTGTTTTTGACTGGTTTGCTGTTTTTGTTGAAAATTATGAATTAAAAACAAACAAACTGAGTGATGACATCATCAGTTTTATGTGAATAAAGCGAAAACTTGTACAAAGAAATATTTGGTCAAAACTTTTATTTTGGCAGCCTGTGTGTGACTCCTGGTGCAGTGCCAGACTTCCCACAATCCTCTGTGTTCATTTTTTTTAATGTTTTGAGAGTCTGGTGATGCCCAACGTGAGGGTGGAAGCAATCTAGACCCAGTACTCAGATCTAAGATGTCATAAGATAATGGAGAGCAAACTTTTATTATGAACATGTTTCTGTAACAATTTCTCATTTTATTCTGAAAAGTAGTGCAGTGTTTCCTGTTAAAGCTTTCAAATTAAATGTTTTTAAGTATGAAACTCATCCCGTTTCCCTGTTTTCTTCACTTCCTGTTTGGGGAGTTAGGACGCACTAAGTGTGGCTCCCTGCACATCCACGTAACGCTTCATATTCCTGCTTCTCCCCAGGAAGAGCTGCACAGTGATGACTGTAGGTGACCATCATCATCATCATCATCTGGTCCAGTCTGTAGTCTCCATGATAGTAGTTGTGTGCATTTATGCAGTTTTAACAGTAGTTTAGTCTCCAAGTGAAATATGAGCTGTTAGCCACAATAATTAAAGATGAATTGTTCTTCAGATGAACTAAAGTTTGGTCCGGGTGTATATTCAGGTGAGGATACCTGCCTCAGAGAGTAGTTTTGATACGTCACAGTGGGCGACCAAGGGGCAAGAACTGGAGCACCATTTTCGGGATCACCATTTTAAGATCATCCAAATTGGCTGCAGGACATGCAGCGTGTGGATAAAGCATCAAACTGTGAGACCTTCTTCACCTTGTGGTAGTCAACACAGAACCGTGTAGACTAAGGATGTTCCTGGACTAATGTCTTAGTCGACTAACCATGGAAAAAATTTTTTGACTAATCGACTGGTCTAGCACTAAGAAACACTCAGATATGAAGTTACATTTGAGAACTGTTTAATGGAAGCTGACAACAACAAAGCTGTTTTAAACCATTAATCACATTCTTAAATAATGAACCATGATGCTTAACTGTGCAGCATCTTATTGTGCATTAGCAACATTACATGTTATACTCCAGACAGCGAGGCAGAAAAACACTTCAAATAAAATGATGTTAAATATGATATGAAAACATGTTACGATAAAAGTTAACGTGTTATTAAAATATAACAAATGAACATCCGAAAAACTGCAACTGAAGAGTGCGACGTGCATTATGAACGATGAACGCTGTTCACCCACCCACTTCTATAAAGGTTAAAATCTAAAATAAAACAGTAAATCATTTAGTTGTTTTCTTCTGCTAATCTGAAGTGCAATCTCTCCAGCATGTCCCGGGTCTACACTTGGGGGACTCCTCCCAGGAGAACAGAACACCTTACCCAGGAGGCGACAGCCTTAGATGTCTCCTTGTGATGTGGAGGAGCAGTGGTTCTACTGTGAACTCCTCCCAAATGACTGAACTCCTCACCCTATCACGAAGGCACCGTCCACCTTTTGGAGAAAGCTTTCCACCACTTGTATCTGAAATCTCATTCTGATAGAGTAAACTTACATTTATGTTTTATCTGCCCAAATATGTAATGCAGAATAGAGTGTTGAGAAAAAAAATGCCACACTTATACCACACATTCCAATGGTAGAGATTTACACAATAGAGCTTGGAAGCAGGCTGGTACACACTGACACCACTACCCAGAAAACAACTATGTAAATAATGGAGCTAGGGAGAGCTCTCTCTCTCTCTTCACTTCTATAGGCCTGACCGGAGGAGGAGAGGTGGTTGCCATGGTGATGTGAGAAGCGTCATCTCCTGTTACAAAGAGATGTCCAATAGGTGCAGGATATGAAATGTGAGCCAGATCTAGACTCAAGCCAGATAAGGGGACCCAATTCTAAATCGGTGGTTTTCCCCGACTTTTTAACCAATCACATTAACATGCTTACTGCTTTCGTGTGTCATCCTTTGTCTCTCTGAGCCCTGAAAGGCAGAGGTCCATGGCTCTATGTAAAATAAACTTAAAATACCAACCATTTAAAAATTAATTTTTAAAAGTCATAATTTGAGCATTTTTTTCTCTCAAGAAAATAGAACACGACAATACATCCATCCACACACCAATAAACATAAAATTTAGAAAACAAAATGTGGTACCAGGAATTACTGCTGAGAGCACAATGAATTTGTGATTGGAAGCCAAGGCGTCAGAGGGGTTTGTAACACTACAAATAAAAATATAATTCACATGCCTCCTTTTGTCGTTCAGTGTGTGAAGTACACTGAACGGATTGGCTCGGAAAAACCCTGCAGAAAGTGAACTCATCTTTCATTGTAGCTGTTCAGTCACACCTTTGACACAGCTTTGTGACCACAGCCACAAATTCATGGCAGATGGCAGACTGAATAAGAGGCATCACTCTACACTGATGAGACAGTTTGGTTTATTAGAAAATGTAATAGAGAAGCTGCATTTGAGGATATCTCCTCTGAAGCAGAGAATACAGTGCAGTCATGTGTTCTTAAAATGAAAGAAGAACCAAACCTGTGGAGTATGTCTGCATTTGTTCTTTTGGATGGTTAAAACCTCCAAACCTATTTATATATTACTCCAAAAATGTCAAATCTCTCTTCAGTCCTTCTTCTCTCTTCCTGCTCGCCGTCTGCACTGCCGCAGGATGCAGCGTATCCCCACCCACCACAAAGCAGCGACGGTCATCAAAGCGACCAGCAGGGCAGCACCAGTGTCCAAGCTGTGGTACTGGAACCAGTTCAGGTCGTATGATGCCAACCGCAGATGCCTAGCTCCACCATGTCGCATCACAAACTCCACCCAGAAGACGGCGGTACTCAGTGGCGTTACTGGCTGGTCGCGGTGCACCGCTGACAGACGCTGCATGTTGGTCCTGTAGCTGTGCATGGTAAACAAACAGGAAGTCATATGACAGTTTCACTGTTAAACAGCAGTGCACTTTTACTGTGAAGGAATCAGGTCAAAGACAGGAAATAAAATGTTATTAAACAGGTCCAAATGTACAAAGACGAAACTATTAACAGGAAATATACAAACACAATTCCACACTAAAATCACCTTTACCTTGGCTGGTTTGTGACGACGTGCAGCGCCTCTGCCAGCTCCTCAGCTGTCAGATGGTTGAAGTCCAGGACGATGGCGGTGCCTCTGCGGCTCATACGGGCGAGATTATCAGGCTGATCGCCAAACAGCGGCACGCCCACCAGAGGCACGCCGTGAAACACAGCTTCATACAGACCGTTAGTGCCACCGTGTGTCACGAATGCCTTTGTCTTTGGGTGACCTGAGGACAAACAAATGCAGAGCTTTTATTGTGAAAGAACATCACAATCCACCTGAGGAAGTTAAAAAAAAATAAGAGGCCTCATTGGGCTTTTGTTTCAAAATCCCATGACATCATGAATGAGTCATACCCAGCAGGTCGTTCTGAGGGATCCAATCAGAAATCTTCGTGTTTGGCGCCAATGCAGTTGGAGCCTCGCCACGGTAACGCCAAATCACCTGAAAGGAAGAAAACACTCCTCAAGTCAAAGATGAAACAAACCATCTGAGCTTCTTCTGCCTGCAGGTATTTTTTGATGATTATTGCAGAAAGTAATCAATGATGCAATCAATATCTGCTGACAGCCCAGTCCCTGATTGTATGTCTGTGAGTGGGTGGAGCTTCTGACCTTCTGTGGGATCTGACCGAAGGCGGTGGCGATGATGTTAGCGTGCTGCATCGTCAGGTTGGTTACCATGGAGCCGAAGGAAGCCACAATTATGCCGGCATCACCTGAACTCTGCACAAATGCCTCCAGGTCCTGGAAGATGTGACATCATCATTACATCAACACTCACCTGTCCCATTTCAGAATAAAAGTGTGTGCAATCAGAGCTCACACCTCTGGCAGCTGATTGGCCGGTTTGCAGTGTAGACCGCCCACGTATTTGAAGTTTGGTGGGGTCGGCCGTGGCGTCTCAATGTCCCAGAACGTCCTGATGAGCCACACGTCGGCCTTCCCCATAGTCTCACACACACTGCTGGGAGTTCCTGTCCATACAGGAAAGAAGGGATATGACTTCAAAATAAAAGCTTGTAGTTGGCTACTTTTATTTCCTAAATTTCACATTTAGCGGTGAGAAAAGGTGCTCAATTCCTGATTACCTTTTTTTTTTTTTGTATGTTTGTCACATTTATCTGTTTCAGATCTTAAGAAATTTTTTAATATTAGACAAAGATAGCACAAGTTAAAATGCAGTCTTTTAGTCTGGAAACGGTTATAAAGCATTTCTAAAGCTATGGAACTCCAGCGAACCACAGTGAGCACCATTATTCACAAATGGAGAAAACATGGAACAGTGGTGAACCTTTCTAGGACTGGCAGGCTGACCAATATTACCCCAAGAGCATATGAAAGACTCATCCAAGAGGTCACAAAAGACCCCAGAACAACATCCAAAGAACTGCAGGCCTCATTTGTCTCAGTTAAGGTCAGTGTTCATCAGTGTTGGGGAGTAATGGAATACATGTACTGCCGTTACATATTTAAAATACAAAATATGAGTAACTGTATTCCGTTACAGTTACCGTTTAAAAAGGTGGTATATAGAATACAGTTACTTTGTTGAAATAAATGGATTACACTGCAGTATTTTCCTGTTTCATATTGTTGCGGGTCAGGATTGTTTGGGTTTGTTTGACAGCTATGTTCTATTGTTCCAGGCGGCAGCACTATGGTTGCCATGGTTACACGGTGACACGCTCTCTCTCTCTGCGACTGCGTGTTTCCTGGGTGAGAGAGCGCCTTTTTGTTGTTGTTGTGCTAAGCTAATAGGCAGAATGCTACAGGCATAGCTCTAAAGAATGTAGCCTCATGGGCAGTGTAGTCCGTGCTGCAGGGAGAATGGACTGCCATACACGTTATGTGAGCAAGAGGAGGGAGAAAAAGGAGAGTGGAAAAGTACGAGCTGTCACTGAGCAAAAACGGGAGCTGGAAGCATGTAAATATAATAATAACCACTGCAGCCAAGAAGAGTGCCTGACGAGCCCAGTTGTAAGTAAGCTATTAAGACTCGACTGTACGCTGTGTTCGTGTTTTCCTCCGAAACAATAAGTTCCGTTGGAGCAGCCTTTCAACACCTCTCTCTGTCTCTCGCAAGCAAAGTTGACCCACACAACAAAGTAAAGCTATTTTTCGGCTACGAGCCCGACACGGACCCCGCCATATTAGTCAGAGGTCCCTTTACTACGGGTTCGGAGCCGCGGACCTTCAGTAATAGTAATAAATCACACAGCAATAGTACATTCATGTAGTTGTAAAAAGCATGATAATATATTAAGTAATCCAAAGTATTCAGAATACGTTACTCTCATTGAGTAACGTAACGGAATACGTTACAAAATACATTTTGGGGCATGTATTCTGTAATCTGTAATGGAATACATTTTAAAAGTAACCTTCCCAACACTGGTGTTCATGACTCCACCATAAAAAAGACTGGGCAAAAATGGCCTGCATGGCGGAGTTCCAAGACAAAAACCACTGCAGTGCAAAAGGAACATAAAGGCTCGTGTCAGTTTTGCCATATCTTGATGATCCTCCAGAGTTTGGGACAATACTCTGTGAACTGATGGGACAAAAGTTTAACTTTTTGAAAAGTGTGTGTTCCAGTACATCTGACGTAAAAGTAACATGGCCTGTAAATGGTAAATGGCCTGTATTTGTATAGCGCTTTACTTAGTCCCTAAGGACTTTGGAGTGGTCCAGTCAAGGTCCTGACCTGAATCCGATTGAGATGCTGTGGCATGACCTTACAAAGGTGGTTCATGCTTGAAAACCCTCCAATTTGGTTGAAATACAACAACTCTGGAAAGATGAGTGGACCAAAGTTCCTTCACAGCACTGTAAAAGATTCATTGCCAGTTACTGCAAATGCAACCTGCTGCCCAAATGCAAAGAGAGCCACGACCAGTTATTAGGTAATCTGGCAATCACATTTTCACACAGGGACATGTAGGTTTGGATTTTTCCCCCTTAATAGAAAACACCTTCATTTAGAAACGACATTTTTTGTTTCCTTGTGTTATCTTTGTCTAATATTTCAATTTGTTTGATGGTCTGAAACATTTAAGAGTGACACACATACAAAAAAATAGTAAATCAGGAGGGGGGCAAACACTTTTTCCCACCACTGTGTATCAGATAATGACATCATTATGATGTGACCTCTGACCTTTGATCTTACTATAGTATTTATTCACAGACAGCTTCCAGGCAAGTTCAGTTAGCGTGGATGACGCCACATATGTCACCATGTTGATCAGTCTCTCCGTGAACGTCATGCGGTCGTTGTATGGAAGAGGAGCTAATGGAACATAAGATGGTGGCAACAGGGCGTGGCCACAGTGTCGCTCCATAACACTGCCAAAGCTGAAGCGCAGCGAGAGGACGAGTGGCACGCCGAGCATGTCAGCCACCAGGTCGCCACACATTGCAAAGGGGTCTTGTAGGATAACATCGAAAGCACTGTCCTGCAGAGTCGCCATCAGCTGCTGGTTCTTCAGCACCCCATCACACTGCTGCCTCCCAAAGTCCAGGGTGCGGCCCATGAAATAGTTCATCTTCATGATCTTTTGCAGCGGTGAAGAGGTGTGTGACTCGTACATAGAGAACTGGATGAATTCGTGCATGGTGCCCACATATTCCTCCCTGCTGTATGACACCTGCAAGTGAAAAAACACCTGATCAAGTTTATTGTTTAGTTACCGCCCAGTAATGGTGTGTAAACTGTCAGCCTGGAGATTAAAGACAAGATAAAATAAGTCATGAAACATGGAATAAAAGCCTCATGCAATTGGTGTTTATGTTGATATACTGTGTTTGGCTTTGTGCATTTTGAACAAACATCTCCACTTTGGCCTTGTCTGTCCAAAGGACCTTAATCCAGCGTCATGGTCTTGGGCCTGTTGCCCAGTGGTCTGTGTATTTTGGGTTTTCAAATTAGGTTCAAACATCTTTAGAATTTTTCTTAAGTTTACATTTCATGTATTAGTCTACAACTTCTGTTATATCCTTTGTTGGTTGATTTTGGTATTTGTAGTAATCTTTTATTTTGAGTCCTACTAGTTTTTGCTCCATTCTTGCTTATAGTAGTTTGCATTGTATTCCTGATTTAGTTTGTCCTGCCTTCCCTGTATTCCCCATGGTTAGTTAATGTTTTGCCACTCTCTGTGTTCCCTTAGTATTTTGCCCTCCTCTGTCAAGTTGCTTGTATTAATTTCATTAAGGTGATCGTGTTTTCTCTGTTTAATTATTACTTCCTGTTTTACTTTGAGAGAATTTGTGCTCCTTGTGCTTTGCTTTTAGTTTTGCTTCCTTTGTCTCATCTGCTCTGATTTGGTTCACCTGTGTCTTGTTCTCCACTTCCCCTAATCACCCACCTGTGTGCATATTGTCTCACTCTCCTTTTGTCAGAGTGTCAGTTCATCTCCCCTTCTTGTCTCTCAGCTCCAGTCGCTCCTAGTCCAAGTATTATTTCCCAGTTTACGGCTTTGAGTTTCATTTTGTGTTTTATATTCCACATTGTATTTTTCCCTGCAGCAAAATGGCTCATTGTGAGTTTACCACAGCCTGCCTTACATGTCTGCATTTGGTTCCTCACACATCTTGCACTTTGCAATCTTGAAAGTATACTCTAACCATAAAACAGCCCCCGCAGATGCTATTCCAGAGGAGTTTGGAGAGAAGGTGGAAAGATTATTCAGGATTGCATTCACAAGTCCTTTGATTTAAAGATTCTATCAGTCGGGCTAAGAGGCATTGACGCCATCCTCAGGGACAACCCATGATTACTTCAGTTGCCTAGGATTTCTAAACACATTCTTGGTTTCCACAAGAGAATTGATACGAGTCCCCTCACTGGCTCCGCATCGTCACTATTTCCACAGACTGTTTCTTCCTTACCTGGCCCTGCATCCTTTTTGGCAAGCCAGTGGTCAGAGGATGAGGAACCTTTCCCAGATCATCCCGCATCTGTGGTCAAGAAAGAACACTGCACTTGCCACACCACTTCCTTTCCACTGTAAGACTGCTCTTCTGCCTTGATGCCACTGCTCAGCTTTCCAAATGCACCACTGAACGACACAGGAAATCATTCCTGCCCGTGGCCATCTCTTGTACAACTCCTTTTTTTCTGCTCTTGCTCTTGACGAAGGCGGTCGCACTTTTCTCCTCTCCTCCTCTCCCTTAGCTTCCCTGCTTAGCCTCTTGTGTCCTTGTCTAGTCTCGTGTTTTTTGTATTACTTTTCCCTGGAACACTCTCTCACAGTCTGTTCTCTAAAACCTAAAAGAGGAATTATGGATTTGATCAACTGGTCCCTAAATGCAATTGACACCCCTTTCTCAATGAGAAGTCTGGGCTTGGGTGAGCCTGAGTGCTGAAGATATCTACCTATTTGGAACCATGGTAACAGGGTTCTTGCTGATCGGAGCTGGCTTGGCCCTGACTTATCAAAGAATTAAGGAAGCGGAACCGGCTGTTCAAATCCCCACAAGGCTGCCCGCTGGGATTGAAACGATGGGAAGAGGCGTGAGTTTCTCAAAATGGGCTCATTGAGTGCAGCACGGATAAGATCTTGGAGAGGCTTACGGCTGTCGTGTCGTGAATGCTAATCTCTGAGTGCAGACTGGATTACATCTTGGAAGGGCTCGCTTGGAATAACATCTCTGAGTGCAAATTGGATTACATCTTGGGGAGGCTCACTGTGGTCGTGAGTTCACAGAATCGGCTCTTTGAGCACAAGAATGACAACATCACAGAGCGCAAGTTTGATAACATCATGGCGAAGCTCGCGGCTCTCCAACGGGAGATTGAGAGACCAGTGTTGGACTGTTAGAACTGCTTTGGAATTCATATGAGCTGTTCGCACTAAAGTAAAAAGTTAAAAGCACCATCACTTCATGCGGCTACCCTTTCGGCGCCAGCTGCGGTCTCAAGGCTGAAGCCGAACAAAAACACCCTGATAACGACTGTGTTTAGTCTGTTCCTTCCCATTCCCTACAAGGCCACCTGGGTTGGCTGGAAGACTGTTTACTTAGCCTAGCAGGGCGAAGGACACTGTCTCAGCTGAACTCTGGACACGCACACACATACATATACACTGATATGCACACACTCATCCCCCCTCCCTTTCCAAACGCCTTCGATGCTTGTTCCCTCCTGGGAACACGGCGGGTCTGAGTTTCTCTGATTCTGATTGCTGGAAACCCAAACAAAACACGCAATAAGAGGCTCTAATGTCCTGCTAATGTTGGTGGTGTCAGTTACACAATGGACCCAGAGCCAGCACAGCAGAGCCAGCAGTGCACAGGCAGGAATGCATTTCTTAGTTGGACACCACTTCATAAGAAGAATGGGATGGGCGAAACTTCAGCATCTTCGATATACTATTGTTGTGTGATTTTTATTACTATTAATGAAGGCTAATTACGGCCACCGAGCGAACATTGTTAGCTGGTGTTAGTTGAGGTTAATTCATAGACTGCAGACTGTTAGGCCGTTTCTAAATACTCAAGTACGCGAGTCCGTAATCACGTTTTCGCTAGTCCGGACTTCACAGTTCACACGGGAGTCTGGACTTTCCGAGAACGCAGCGCGATCGTTCTACAATTGGAACGGCGGTGTACTTGACACCACAGCTCGTGATTTTTTTATTGACATCCCCTCTTAATTTAACTGTGATTAATATTTGCAATATAAATGACACATGACATTAAAAAAAAATACACATGATGTAGTAGATTTCTTTAAGAAAAAAAACATAGCCTAATTTTAAAAAGTATCTTAAGCACTTTGGCAAAATTCACTTTTATGTATCATCTGTTTCATAATGGCTAATAAGCTTCATACAGTTAAGCACAATCACTTCCACATGATTATTAACAGACAAAAAGAAAACATATTACTGATACAGAAATAGTTTTCTATACAAGATCACTGCAAAAAGTGCAGCCTTACCTAATGTCCACCCTACTGTTACTCATTTTATGTTAAGATTTAAAAGTCTAGTTGGTATTGGTATGGTGAGTAGCCTTCAGTAATAGTAATAAATCACAAAGCAATAGTACATTCATGTAGCATGACAATATATTTGTCACGGATTGCCGGGGCAAGCCGTGTGTGAATCATTTAGATTCACAAACAAAACAGGAGCACCAAGAGTTCAAAACAGAACATGCACAAAAAAACCAAACACTGGCGCACAAAGAACAGTTCACTAGTAATTCAGGGGGCCGACCGTGCGGACGGCAATGACGGAGAAACAGTTAAGGGGACCGCCGGCACAAAAGTTCATAAGTCAAAGGGTCGGGAGGCCGACCATGCAGGAGGCACAGGTGACAGAGTTGGTCTGGAGGCCGGCCGCGCGGAAGGCAGCGGCGGCGGCGACGACAGAGCTGGTACGGAGCCCGGCCGTGCGGAAGGCAGCGGCGGCGACTCAGGCGAAGGGGGTCTGGAGGCCGCCCACGACAGCGATGACGCCCAACCAGTGGCCTGGAAAGTGGCCGGAGATGTTGAGGTAAGGCCGACCGTGCTAGGTGTAGACGAGGAAGTGGCAAGTCAACCGCAGAACCTGATGCTGCAGGCGAGGATGATGAGGCTGCTGCAGGCGAGGATGATGAGGCTGCTGCAGGCGAGGATGATGAGGCTGCTGCAGGCGAGGATGATGAGGCTGCTGCAGGCGAGGATGATGAGGCTGCTGCAGGCGAGGATGATGAGGCTGCTGCAGGCGAGGATGATGAGGCTGCTGCAGGCGAGGATGATGAGGCTGCTGCAGGCGAGGATGATGAGGCTGCTGCAGGCGAGGATGATGAGGCTGCTGCTGGCGAGGATGATGAGGCTGCTGCTGGCGAGGATGAAGACTCTGAAGCTGGACCAGGCAAGGATGAAGACTCTGAAGCTGGACCAGGCAAGGATGAAGACTCTGAAGCTGGACCAGGCAAGGATGAAGACTCTGAAGCTGGACCAGGCAAGGATGAAGACTCTGAAGCTGGACCAGGCAAGGATGAAGACTCTGAAGCTGGACCAGGAAACGGTGGCGCTGCAGGCGACGGCATGGGAGCCGGAGAGGGTGGTGCTGACACCCAGGAGACAAAGGCCGGAGCGGTCCCTCGGACCCTCCAGCGGAGACTATTACAAAGCCAGCAGGCATGGAGTCCTATGGCAGACATGAAGGCAATGGGTGCTGTGCTGAGCACTGGCTCTGCCCAGACAGCGCTGACACGGAGTAGTTCTCTGGGGGCTGCTTAACCTTCAGGGGTCCAGAATCAGCTGGGGACTGAAACCTAGCCTCTGGGGAGGCCCTGGAGTGCATAACTGTGCCCAAAGCAGCTAAAGTGCGAGAAACACCCTGGGTGGAAATTAGAGTTTCTCCCTGCATGGAGTGAATGAGTGAGACTGGAGACAGAAAGAGTGATGGAGCTAGCGGTGACACTGAAGCCTGGGCTACGGGTAGCGGGGACACTGGAGCCTGGGCTACGGCAGACACTGGCGACACTGGAGCCTGGGCTACGGGAGACACTGGCGACACTGGAGCCTGGGCTACGGCAGACACTGGTGACACTGGAGACTGAACTACGGCAGACACTGGCGACACTGGAGACTGAACTACAGGAGACACTGGCGACACTGGAGACTGAACTACGGGAGACACTGGAGGCACAGAAGACTGAACTACGGGAGACACTGGAGGCACAGAAGACTGAGCTGAAGGTGGCTGCTGGGCAGCTAACTGAGCTGAAGGTGGCTGTTGGGCAGCTAACTGAGCTGAAGGTGGCTGCTGGGCAGCTAACTGAGCTGAAGGTGGCTGCTGGGCAGCTAACTGAGCTGAAGGTGGCTGCTGGGCAGCTAACTGAGCTGAAGGTGGCTGCTGGGCAGCTAAATGATCTTGAGGGTGGGCAGCTAGCTGAGCCGAAGGCTGCTGAGCAGGTGAATAGCTGTTCACTTTCGTATCTGCCACACAAAACACAGCCCCGGAGTAAACAGTTCCACAGTCCAAAACAGGAAAAGAGTCCTCACTCACTACAGCCGGCGATTCAGAAGTCCGAACGTCCGGCTGTGGGGTGGCGCGCCAGCGGCACGATCGTCGTTTCCTCCCCACAGACAGCTCCGACGGGCCGGGCAAAACCACATCCGGCGGGTCGGGCAGCGAGGCAGTAGTGGCTGAGAGAAGGTGTGGTGTGTTGTGGCGAAAGGCCTGCATGGTCGGGGGAAGCGATTCCAATAGCCATGGCAGGCCGGAAAAGAGCCGTTGTAGCCGGCTTTCAACGGCGCAGCGAAGCTCTTTCGGAGGGTTTTCCAGCCACAGCCCGAGAAGCATCTCCACATTGTAGGTAATGTCGTCCCGGAGCTCCTCGGACAGGTTTAATGCTGCTGGGTCCATGGTGGCTGGTTTGTACTGTCACAGGTTGCCGGGGCAAGCCGTGTGTGAATCATTTAGGACCCAAGATGCGGCAGCTCTGGTGCAAGTGAGTTTATTTAGCAAAAGTAGATGCAAACAGAGATGGTGAGGGTGAGCTTAAAACTAAGAAAACCTAAACTGGGAACAACTAAGGAAAAACAAACCTGAAATCTTGAGACAAGAAACCGAGATGCAGGGAGACGAAGAGAACATAGGGAAAAACCACACAGGATGACGGAGGGAGAAACGCAGATGAACCAGCCACGAGGACGAGGGAACACACACTATAAATACCACACACCAGTAATCAGGGGATGTGAAACAGGAGGGAAGCACACCTGGGTGAAATCACAACAGACGAGGCAGGGGAAACGTAAACTGAACATACTCACATAAGACAAGGACCTTCAGAATAAAACAGGAAACTAACAGACACAGAAAACCAGACAAGACACTGAACTGAACAGACAGACTCACAAGCAGACACAGTGACACCATAGACAGACAGAGGGAACACAGAGAAGTGGGAGCAGGCAGGCACAAAACAAAACCCTAACGAATGGCAAACCGAACCCAAAGACATCACAGAATAAACAAGAACACAGAATATTATAAAGAAACACAAAACACTGAGTCGTCAGACTCAGGACCATGACAATATTAAGTAATCCAAAGTATTCCGTTACGTTTCTCTCATTGAGTAATGTAACGGAATACGTTACAAATTGCATTTTGTGCCATGTATTCTGTAATCTGTAGTGGAATACATTTAAAAGGCTCCTTCCCAACACTGCTTTCTGGAGGAAACCAGGTCTTGTTAGGTGAGACGGCATCCATCCCACTTTGAATGGAGCAGATTTCTAGAAGTCTGGCTACATGGCTATCCAGAGTTGGGACCAGGAAGCAGTCAGTACTATTGCTGCAGCAGTTTGGATTAACTGAAGGCTTTTCAGGGAGTTTTTAGGACATCCCGATAATAATGAATTACAGTAGTCCAGCCTGGAAGTAATAAATGCATGAACTAGGTTTTCAGCATCACTCTGACACAGGATATTTCTTATTTTAGAGATATTGCGCAAATGGAAGAAAGCAGTCCTACATATTTATTTAATATGTGCATTGAAGAACATATCCTGGTCAAAAATGACTCCAAGATTCTTCACAGTGTTACTAGAGGCCAAGGTAATGCCATCCACCACTGGGTTTTTGGGGAAAAATTGAAGACTAATGAATCTGTAAATAAATAAACTGTTGTGTTGGGTGTATTACAGAAGCGATTTCATTCTCTGTGCTAGCTAATGCAAATGGTCACATAAACCTTTCTGTTTTCAAGTGAGTAATAAATAAATCAGCTATTTCTGACTCAGCTGGTATTAATTGTGTTCTTGTATGTATTAACATTGAGACTGGTGAATTGTATATAGAGGTTAACTTTTGGGTTAAAAAAGCCTTCTGATGTCAGAATTGAGTTGAGTGTTTCACTCTCCAATAATGAATTACCTGAGCTTATTCTTTCTACCTCTGCTCATTTAAAGTCTGAGCTCTGTTTCTGAGTTAGCAAACATGATAACTGCTTCATCTGAATTAGGTGCTTCAAAGACTGTTTCTGCTAAAGCCAAGCCATTATTGTTTGAGCCTATAGGGGCTAAAATTGTTAAAGTTTTTGAGAAATGAATAATAACATACCCGAGTCTCATCAGCAACTGCTCATTGTGTGTCTCAGTCAGCTCATTCTAAGTCCATTGGTGATATTCCTAAGCAAGCCTGTGACAAAGTGCCAGTTAACAGCTCCAGGCAGGAAAGCAGATAGAGCTCCGCTTATCAGTATGCCCATCATTGATACACCCTTTTCACGCATTGCCATGGACATTGTTGGCCCACTAGAACAGAGTAAAGCAGGTCATAAGTACATACTTGTAGTTTGTGACTATGCCACAAAATATCCTGAAGCCTTCCCCCTGAAGAAAATAAAGGCTCGTCAGATTGTTAACTGCCTGATTCAGTTTTTTTCCAGAGTAGGTATCCCAAAAGAAATCATCACAGATCAGGGGACCAATTTCACTGATGCTCAAAGAAGTATACAGTTTGTTAGGGATCCAGGGTGTCAAGACCAGTCCCTATCACCCACAGACGGATGGCCTTGTGGAGCGATTTAACAAGAGCATAAAATCAATGCTCAGGAAGTTTGTTAATGAAACAGGGTCAGATTGGGACCAATGGCTCCCATTTTTGTTATTTGCCTACCGAGAGGTTCCACAAAGTTCTACTGGGTTTTCACCATTCCAGCTACTTTATGGGCATCCTGTCAGAGGTCCAATGGATGTTCCGAAAGAAGCTTGGGAGGGTTCGATGTCAGAGCAGAGGTTCAGTGAACTCTCATATGTCCTCAAAATGAGAGACAAGCTAGAACATTTCCAAGAACTTGCTAATAACAATCTGGCCCATGCGCAACAGCGGCAAAAACAAAGATATGATAAAGTGTCAAGAAGAAGAGTCTTCCGTGAGGGACAGAAAGTTCTTCTACTGTTGCCAACTTCTCAGAGCAGTCTTCTTGCAAAGTGGCAGGGGCCATATGAAATCACAAAAAAGACAGGCCCAGTCACATATGAGCTTCATTTGCCAGCTCGTCGAAAGAATCATCAAGTGTTCCACGTCAATCTTTTGAAAGAGTGGACTGACCAGCCACAGGACTCAACATCCATGTGGGCATGTACAGTTGTGGATGAGGAAGAGCCTCAGGAGCAGTACTTCCCTTCTTCAGCTGTCACAACTGTGTTTCCAGACTTAAACCATTTGCCTTTGGAAAGACGTCAGGAGGTGCAATCACTTATGACCAAAGAACTCTTCAGTCTAAAGCCAGGTCGTACACACGTCATTGAACACAAAATCACTTTGCATTCTCCAGACCAACGGCCAATTAGAGATACCACTTGCCGTATCCCAGCTAAGCTATTGCCTGAGTTGAAAAGTGAGCTGGAGGAGATGCTGGCTGCAGGAATCATTGAGCCATCGCACAGTGAGTGGTGTAGCCCTGTTGTGCTTGTACCAAAGAAAGATGATCCTAAGCTTAGATTTTGTGTAAACTTTTCTAAGTTAAATTCTGTGTCTGCTTTTGATCCTTATCCAATGCCGAGGGTTGATGAACTAATTGATCGTTTGGGAAATGCTAAATTTCTGACTACCCTTGACCTCTGTAAAGGTTATTGGCAGGTTCCCTTGACAGACTCATCTAAGGACTTAACAACATTCAGAGTGCCAAGTGGACTGTTTAGATTCACAGTGATGCCCTTTGGTTTGCATGGAGCACCAGCTACATTCCAAAGGTTGGTGGATCGAGTGTTGAAGGGTGCAGAACAATATGCAGCGGCCTACATTGATGACATTGTTGTTTACAGTGGTACATGGGAAGATCATCTGAAACATCTTGCTGATGTGTTTCGACGTATCACCAATGCTGGACTTGTCATAAATGCCAAGAAATGTCACATTGCCAAGCCCGAGGTGCAGTACCTGGGTTATGTAATAGGGGGTGGAGGCATTCGCCCTCAGGTTGGAAAAGTGGATGCAGTTGCTGCAGCACTCTTGCCAAACACAAAGAAAAGGTTGAGATCATTTTTGGGATTAGTGGGTTGGTATCGTCGACTTATTCCAAATTTTTCATCGAGAGCAGCTTTATTGACTGACATGACAAGAAAATCTAGTCCTACAAAGATCAGGTGGACGAAAGATGCTGAGAATGCATTTAATGATTTGAAAGACTGTTTGTGTCAGAAACCTGTTTTGCAGTGTCCAGATTTTAACCTTCCTTTCACAGTACAAACAGATGCCTCTGAGGTGGGTCTGGGAGCGGTTTTACTGCAAGGAGAGGAAGGGCAGCAGTTGCCTGTTCAGTACATCAGTCGAAAACTTTTTCCAAGAGAAATGAGGTATTCAACCATTGAAAAGGAGGCACTGGCGATTAAATGGGCTCTAGACACCTTACGATATTATCTCATTGGGAAAGAGTTTGTTCTTGAGACTGATCATCGTTCTTTGCAATGGATTCATAATATGAAAGACACGAATGCCAGGATAACAAGATGGTATTTATCTCTCCAGCCTTTTCGTTTCCAGGTCCAGTATAGACCCAGAATGTCATTGCTGATTTCCTGTCCCGTGACTCAGAGGAGTAACGGTCTTAAGGGAGGGGGGGGGAGTGTGACAAAGTGGGTGAGAAGACCATTTGTCTATATTCTTAGTTAACATTCTTGTTTTGATTTAACCATATTTCACATGTAATCTGCAATAGGCAAACATCTACTATCCCGGGTTTGTTTATGTTTTGCACTTTTACAGATTATATAATATAACATCTTGGTTTAAATCAATTCCTACAAGTTTGTTAAGTTAACATGTTATTTATTTCAACTGTTAATTTGTATTGTTTAGAACTTACCTTACCTACCTGTCTTCCAGAAACAAAAGGAGGAAATATAGTTTTACTTCCTGCTTTATACCTTCTGGGTTCATCTGAGGTCACAGGAAGAGACCAAATGCAGAAGGGGAAGAACTCTTATAATTTAATAAAGTTGATTTTAGAGGGTTTATAAAGAAATAGATTTATTGTTGTGATATGTATTGATTACACCAGAGTTTATGTTGCCAGTAAAGAGGAGTAGTAGAGGTTTGAATATAATCATGTTCATCTTACCTACCTACTGAATGGAATAGTCCAGAGGAGAAATTGATTAAGTGGACTATTTAAGCAGAAGAACTCAGGTGTTTCAAGAGAAAGGTTCAGGTCAGTGTAGCTGTGTGCAGTTTGACCTTAATTTCCGTTGATTTAAGTTCAGTTATGTTTATTTGAACTGAGTTAATTTGGAGTTGAGTTTCTTATTTGTTTCTTTGTAAATATTGTTTGGGTCACAAAATGGTGAATAAATCACTTGCTACACTGGACAGCATCAGTCTCCTGCACTTCTTTGACCGCTTAAGTCAAGTCCTACCACAAAGCCCTAGCAGAGCACTGCTTATTAGGCTCCTGAACCTGGATTCCCAGAGACTGTTTACTGTTCACTGTTCACTGCCTGCATTCCTAAGACTGTTAGTAGGGCATATGTGCAGGTCCTTCCAGACAATATTTATGTATCACAACTTGCACTCTTAGAGACTGATGATCTACCCGGGGCCTCCCCTGAGTATGAGAACCCTACACCCATCCTCACTCCCTGAATGGGGGTGGCTAGGGTCCAGATTGTTCCTGCACCCAATTTTTTTTTCTCAGGGTGGGGGCAGGTGGGTCCCAGCTGCAGCGTCACCCTCTAAGGAGATCTGCATGTTCTGCGGCGCTGCCATAGCCTCCACAGTCAGCTATGAGTCCAGTCCTAGCCTACGCAACCTTCACTTGCATTGGCTGGGGCTGGCATCAGCTTTTTGCGTCCCCCGAGTCTTCAATATCCCTGGCTCCTCAGCAGAACCTATCGGTCCCATGCCACCTAAGTCAAAGGTTCCCGCTCTGCCTGAGAGTGCAGGCCTGAGCCAGAATTCAATGTCCCATGGCATTTGAGTCACAGAGGGGTCCTCACCGTCACCATCAGTGTCCAGCCAAGCCACCAATAGTGCTCGGTCACCTTCACTGATGGTGAAGGCCTCCAGAGCTGTCCTCCCACATTGATGCTGGCGTCAGGCCAAACCACCAGAGGTGGTCCACGTTTGCTAGCCACCTCCTTGCCGATCAGTGAAACTTCATGACTGGTTTCCCGGACAATTCTCTTTTCTCTAAACTCCTCTGGGATAGTGCCTGGGTCCATTTTATGGTTAGAGTATACCGTCACAAATTGCAAAGGGTGTGGTGTGTTAAGAACCAAATGCAGACGTGTAAGGCAGGCTGTGGTAAACTCACAACGAGCCATTTTGCTGCAGGGAAAAATACAATGTAGAATATAAAGCACAAAACGAAACTCAAAGCCGTAAACTGGGAAGTAATACTTGGGCAAGGAGGGACTGGAGCTGAAAGACAAAAAGGGAAGATGAACTGACACTCTGACAAAAGGAGAGTGAGACAATAGCTGTGTCCCAAAACGTAGGCTGCATCCTTCGGAGGCCGCATTTGAAGGCCGATTACGTCACAGCCAGGCGACGAAGGCTGACCCAATTCGTCGACTCCTTCAAATGCGGCCGACAAATGCGTCCTTAATTTCCCCGAATTTGAAGGATGGGTCGGGTGTGTCCTTCGTGGCCCACCATATCCCAGAATTCATAGCGCGGCCCAGCCAATTCCAGTTTCCAACAATGGCGGCCACTAGTAAGTTTTAATATTACTCTTATTACTCTTTCTGGGTCACAAAATAAACTTTTAACATATTTTAAGGCGAGAAAGTAGGTGTGTAAACTTTAAATATCTGCTCGGTTTATCAAGACATCGCATATTTGTAAAAGTGCTCCGACGTTTTCGGAGATGTCTGTTACCCACCTGCTCGATAGCTAGCCGGGGGGTTCAAAGGTCACTCGAGCCGGCGAGAGCAGCGGACTCCCGGCTTCATCGTTTTCAGACTCCCGCTGTCTTTCGCTACTCAGGTTAAACATGATATATAAGTCACTCAGATAACTTAAAAATGTAATTGTTTGGCTTTTGTCGGTGTTTTATTTGTTCCGGAGTAAATCAGTTTGGCTGAGATCAAAATTATTATCTTAGATTAGATTAAATAAAACTTTATTAATCCATCGGGTTCCTCCGGGATTTTCACACAGCTGAATAAACGTCAAACAGAAAACTGATTAAACAGAAGTGTGAGACGGTCGAGAATTTACGCCAGTGTCCTGTTATATCTTAGATAGCAAGGAGCAGACGGCCGAGTTTATTAAACTCCACCGAGACAGCTGTGATGCAAATCTGAAGGCTAGACTGTCCCATTTTACAGCCTCGCACTTCCGGCTTTCTTGGTCTTTGAAGGACCCGGCCCACATAGACCGCGAAGGATGCAGCCTACGTTTTGGGACACAGCTAATACACACACAGGTGGGTGATTAGGGTAAGTGGAGACCGCTGTGGAGAACAAGACACAGGTGAACCAAATCAGAGCAGACTAGACAAAGGAAGCAAAACTAAAAGCAAAGCACAAGGAGCACAAATTCTCTCAAAGTAAAACAGGAAGTAATAATTAAACAGAGAAAACACGATCACCTTAATGAAATTAATACAAGCAACTTGACAGAGGAGGGCAAAATACTAAGGGAACACAGAGAGTGGCAAAACATTAACTAACCATGGGGAATACAGGGAAGGCAGGACAAACTAAAACAGGAATACAATGCAAACTACTATAAGCAAGAATGGAGCAAAAACTAGTAGGACTCAAAATAAAAGATTACTACAAATACCAAAATCAACCAACAAAGGAGATAACAGAAGTTGTAGACTAATACATGAAATGTAAACTTAAGTAAACAATTTAACAGAACTTTAAAACCCAAAAACACAGAATGCTGGGCAGCAGGTTGCAGACCATGACATCCAGCAGCCTTGTGGTTTGTCCAGATGCAGCTTTGCAACCATAAATCATGCTGCAATGTTCTTTTCAGAGAGAAGATGATTTCTCCTGAAATCCCTTCAGCCATATTTGTTCAGTGTGTTTCAAATTGTGCTGTTGTGATGGCATCAGCCACACATTGGTAAATCAGTCCATTTGTTCACTTTATTAGTTTGGTTTGCAGTTTTTTCCCATTAATATAATTCATTAATCATTTTATTTAAACCGAACACTGATTTTATGAGGCGCACGCATAATAGCATTGTGTGGTTTTTCTAAAAAAATTTTCTGTTATATTAATTATGTTTCTCTTTCTTTGAGTTACCTGGTTTTGGGCAGTGGCTGTTTTCTGTCTGGGCAAAAGGCGTGGCTGAGGACCCTGAGAACAAAATGCCTGCTCAGCAGGGCCAACTTTGTGCTTATCAGGAACAGGGGTGTTTTAGGTTTACTTATGTTATTCTGTGCTTAGTTAATATTAGTGTGTGTTTTTATTTTCCCCTATTGTGTGTAAATGGTTTGGCCAAACCACTGTAAAAGCTACCCTCTTGTCTTTGTATCTAGGTCAGTTTGTGAGTTAAGTTGTGTCCACTTTGTTTGTTTAAGTTTCTAGAAATTACTTTTTGTGGAGTTATATTTAGTCGGCCTCTTTTATGGGCCTGCTAGTTATGTTTTTGAATTTTGTCTTTTGAACTTTTTTGAGGGTTAAAATGAAGAAAACCCTTTTTGAAGACATTTTCTCCTGTGTCCTCTATGCTTTGGCTGCTTGGTCCCTCACAGCTGTCATGAACTTACACTTTTAACCTGCTTCTCACAGGACTGTAAACACACAGTGGGCTAAAGTTTTAACAAAAAACAGGTACCAGCATACTACAGGAAAAATTCCTACAATTATTAGGAATAATTAAGATTGGGACTTCTGCAATATCACAAATATTCAAAGCCTCTAGGAAAAATGCCATCAGAAAAATAATGAAATCAAAACTTGAACCAAGACTCAAAATATTAACAGACCTCAGCACTGTGACACCACAGAGTGGAACAGAGAAAAGATAACAATAAATATCTAAAATTGATGCAGAAAGCCTTAGTGCATCAACACATTATTTTCCACTTGAAATTGACCCTGTGATGCTGAGTTAGATACGCAGTTAATAAAATTAATGAATGGATGTTATCTGAGAAAAAACATGATTTCTTCCAGACAAAGAAAGTGAAAGTGTCTGATAATCAAACTTTTCATGGGAGGTACTACAAACCCTTAACTAATGTGTAGCAATGTTCAAAGGACACTAATATCTAGGGAAGTGATTGTCAGTGATTGTCAGGGATCTTCTTTGGGTGACTACAAACACGCTGTATAAACACCAGTGTTACCTTGAAGACCA
Organism: Perissodus microlepis; assembly: GCF_051167445.1. Taxonomy (NCBI): domain Eukaryota; kingdom Metazoa; phylum Chordata; class Actinopteri; order Cichliformes; family Cichlidae; genus Perissodus; species Perissodus microlepis. Next base: position 26,709,662 of record NC_140467.1, on the reverse strand, counting down.
GGAAGTTGAACTTGGCAGCGTCGCGGCTGTTGTTGTAGTTGACAGACGGCGATGCATCGGGCACTAAGATGGTGACAGAATGATTCCTCTTCACCAGCTCCTCTATGATGGTCCGCATGTTCAACCAATGGCTGAACTCTCCCGGAAATGCCAGAACATGGCCACCATGTACTGTGGAGACGGGATGAAGGAGCAGGAGGGTGAGGGGAAGAAGAAGAAGAGGAAGAGACGTGGAAACCTGCATCATGTGTGAAACAACAAAAAAATCCTGAGTTTGTGAGCAAATCCAGTCAGACTGAAACTGCATGTCCAGAGTCCAATCTGCTCAGAGGTCAGCTACAGGTGAGAGCTGTGCTCTGATTGGACGAAAACACAAAGCCTGAGGCAAACACAGAAACCTGTTTATTCATTGTCCTGCTGGACCTCACTCACAGTTTCTCAAGTTTTCTCATTTCTTAGAGGTTCATCAGAGTCAGTGCTCAGTTCAGATAACATTTTTTACAGCAGGTGACTTTAACCGCAGGCTCAGAACTGCAATTTTTTCATTATCAGACTTAGTCTGTGAAAATATAAATAAAGCCACTCACGGTAACTGTGTTTGCTGAAAACCCTCTGCAGTGTGACTGACTCTAAGTAACATTTACATTTAGAGTAGTGAACCACACAGCACCCAGGAAAAACTCCAGTACAGCAGTTTATTTCCACATCCTTTAGTTTTACAGGTTTCTCACTGTGATCAGGACCTTTCTGTCCAAGGAGACTTCTGCACAATCAACATGCATAGCCAGAATACACAGATACAGCGATTAAGAAATGCTGGTGCAGGTGTGACCTCTGATACATAAATATAATCTTTGAAAATGTTCCAGTGGAAAAGGAGAGCTTTATGTGAGCACTGTGTTTGACTGTAAGTGGATGTGATTGGTTAGTCAGTGTAGTAAACTCATAAAGACTACACAATGCTGCTCTCTTCAGCTTGTGAGGGCAGGCCATCCCGATTTTTACATAAAAAGGTGAGCAGGGAAAGAATCACTTGTAATAAAAAAAACCCAAAACACTGAAGCTTCAACGTAGACTGTTTCTGTATAAAACTCATATTGATATGTGCTCAGCATTGTGATAAAATTCTATCTAGTATCCAACGAGTCATTAAATCTTCATAGAGATTTTAAAAATTCCATTTTATGACGTCAAAGAGTTCAGATATAAATATAAACCACAGGCTTGAAATCCTCAGGTGACCTCACGAACAGCATGTTCTCAGTTTAATCAGAACATGTTAGGCATGTCCAGGGATCCCTGTGGAACAACATTAGTGACGGAAAGGGATTCTGAAAAGTTTAGATATTAAGTCCTAATGAAGATGAAACCAGTTAATCTGTGTTTAACCTGTTAAACACAGATTAAATACAATCCCCAAATACGACTCAAGTGAGGTCAGTTTTCTGGGTGATTTTTAAGGAGTTTCTAAACACTGGCGTAGTCAGTTAATTTCAATATCGGGCACAAAAAAATGTGTTAAATATTGTTGCAATCAGCAGTAAATAGTGTCTTGCAAAGGTCTGTAAATCAGGTCATGGGTTAATTTAAATATTCCCCTCCCTATGTTTTGTGCCTTGAACAGGGTCAGCTGATAAAGTTTCCCATCTTTCGTACATAGTCTTGTTACTAGACTCTCCTTTGGAAATACCAACAGGACGGTGCAAACAGGACATCTCTCTTCAGTCCTTCTTCTCTCTTCCTGCTCGCCGTCTGCACTGCCGCAGGATGCAGCGTATCCCCACCCACCACAAAGCAGCGACGGTCATCAAAGCGACCAGCAGGGCAGCACCAGTGTCCAAGCTGTGGTACTGGAACCAGTTCAGGTCGTATGATGCCAACCGCAGATGCCTAGCTCCACCATGTCGCATCACAAACTCCACCCAGAAGACGCCGGTACTCAGTGGCGTTACTGGCTGGTCGCGGTGCACCGCTGACAGACGCTGCATGTTGGTCCTGTAGCTGTGCATGGTAAACAAACAGGAAGTCATATGACAGTTTCACTGTTAAACAGTAGTGCACTTTTACTGTGAAGGAATCAGGTCAAAGACAGGAAATAAAATGTTATTAAACAGGTCCAAATGTACAAAGACGAAACTATTAACAGGAAATATACAAACACAATTCCACACTAAAATCACCTTTACCTTGGCTGGTTTGTGACGACGTGCAGCGCCTCTGCCAGCTCCTCAGCTGTCAGATGGTTGAAGTCCAGGACGATGGCGGTGCCTCTGCGGCTCATACGGGCGAGATTATCAGGCTGATCGCCAAACAGCGGCACGCCCACCAGAGGCACGCCGTGAAACACAGCTTCATACAGACCGTTAGTGCCACCGTGTGTCACGAATGCCTTTGTCTTTGGGTGACCTGAGGACAAACAAATGCAGAGCTTTTATTGTGAAAGAACATCTTTTTGCAAATATTGAAAATCTGGCTCCTCAATCTTATGTTAGTTGCCATTTCTGGGTCAAAACTTCCCAAAGATTCCCACACTCAAATAAACACTTGGGCATCACTGAGAGTTAAAAACAGCCAAAATTCTTTCATCCTCAATGAAATGATCTGTTTGGCTTCTCTCACACCTGTTTAAATAAAGTTTAACATACAGGCATCCAAGATTTATAAAGTTTAACAGAGTTTAAAGTTAACGGGAAGTCAGCTAGTTAGCTTCTATGTAAAGATACACCATGCACTGACAGAGATTTCTACCCCCCCCTACTGTTATCACTTCGGACATAAATGATAATCCATCCACAGGAGGATTATCATCCACGCAGGAGGAGTCTAGACCTGGAAGGAGGCTTGGTACGTTGCCACCTAGGAAGTGAATAAGAGGCCTCTTTGAGCTTTTATTTTGAAATCCCATGACATCATGAATGAGTCATACCCAGCAGGTCGTTCTGAGGGATCCAATCAGAAATCTTCGTGTTTGGCGCCAATGCAGTTGGAGCCTCGCCACGGTAACGCCAAATCACCTGAAAGGAAGAAAACACTCCTCAAGTCAAAGATGAAACAAACCATCTGAGCTTCTTCTGCCTGCAGGTATTTTTTGATGATTATTGCAGAAAGTAATCAATGATGCAATCAATATCTGCTGACAGCCCAGTCCCTGATTGTTTGTCTGTGAGTGGGTGGAGCTTCTGACCTTCTGTGGGATCTGACCGAAGGCGGTGGCGATGATGTTAGCGTGCTGCATCGTCAGGTTGGTTACCATGGAGCCGAAGGAAGCCACAATTATGCCGGCATCACCTGAACTCTGCACAAATGCCTCCAGGTCCTGGAAGATGTGACATCATCATTACATCAACACTCACCTGTCCCATTTCAGAATAAAAGTGTGTGCAATCAGAGCTCACACCTCTGGCAGCTGATTGGCCGGTTTGCAGTGTAGACCGCCCACGTATTTGAAGTTTGGTGGGGTCGGCCGTGGCGTCTCAATGTCCCAGAACGTCCTGATGAGCCACACGTCGGCCTTCCCCATAGTCTCACACACACTGCTGGGAGTTCCTGTCCATACAGGAAAGAAGGGATATGACTTCAAAATAAAGGTTTGTACAGGTCCATAGTTATTTGGACAAGGATGGTTTCTATAATTCTGCGTCTGTGCACCAATATAACGGACTTTACATCAAACCATCGAGATGTGACTAAGTGCAGTCTTTCAGCTTTAATTCAGGGTTTAACTTCAGTCTAACATTAACAGTTCATGAATTACAGACATTTTTTTACACAGTCCCTCATTCTCAGAGGATCTAAAAATAACGTTACAAACAAATTTAATTTTACATCAAAGGACAGTTCTCACTACTTGATGAAAATCCTTTGACTGATGAAGAACCCACAGACCAAATGCTGTGTCTCTTCCTCCAGCTGCTGCTGGTTTCTGCTCTCTGCCTTCAGTTTTGTACTTGAATACTGAAATGTTGCTCTGCTGGTCTGAGATCAGCTGACTGACTCAGTCATTAAAGAGTATCTTTGGGTTGTTTTGCAGTTTGCTTTGGCTCATCATTGTCTGCTCTGTGAAGCTCAGTGTGATCAGTTCTACAGCATCAATGTGAATGTGAGCAGAGAGTAAGACTGTCTTTGTGCTGGTTTTCATCTTTGATTTGTGTTCATACCTAAATACTAAGAGAAAGATCACGTGTGATCTCATTAGGATAGGGGTTTGTGTTGGTGTGTGGGGCTGTTGCCTGTAGGTTTATATTGTTAAATGCTGATTATGAGACAGTGTGTTTCAAATCATTTTACAGAGTAACATGGAAGTAACATAACGAGAATGTCTTTCTCCTGGGTGTAATTAAGTAATGTACTGCATTACTTTTAGGAAAAGTGTTCTGTGAGGGAAATACCTCCAACATGCACAAACATGTGACCCACAGCATGTAATTAATTTGCATGAATGTAATGTCTTTGATATGCTGCTTAGAGATGGTGGTGACTCTCAAAGTGGAGTCAGTGGGAATCGATAAGTGATATTAATAATAGAATCGGAATTGCAAAATTCTTATCAATTCCCATCCCTAAGGAAGATAGTCTTTAACATCACATCCTCATATCTTAATCTTTGCAATCCTTATTTTCAGCTCACATCATGGAAAGTGTAGGTGTTTATTCCTTCAAATAAATACTGCTGTAACATCTTTGCTCTGTGGACCTCTGATTATTTTGGATGTGCTCAGATGGTTATCAGAAAGACATTAAGCCACCACTGCACTGTTCATCAGTGAGCTGTCTGAAGACTTTTGACATGAGTGTAAACATATCTGTGAGCTCCCAAAAAGTTGATTCTGTTCATCTTGACATAGCCTTTCCAGTGGGAGAAATGTTACATCATCATCATCTAAGTGACTTCTTCAGCCTCAGCTGACTGCAGGCTTCCCCAACCTTATACATTTGCACAATGACTGAAACTAGCACCATTGACGAACAATGGCTGTAAGGTCAGTTTCTTGATCATTAATATGGACATAAATGCAGATCCACAGTCTATTCAGACCTACAGGCCAGTGGACACTCTTTCAAACATGAGTATGTACACATCCTGGACAGGGAGGAACGCTGGTTTGAGTGTGGAGTCAAAGAGGCCATTTACGTGAAAAGGGAAAGACCATCTCTGAATCGAGCAGGGGGCCCAAGGATACATCTTTTGCCATCTTACAATGCTGTTTTTGCATTTATTCCCTAACTCTCTTTGAATGGTACTCATGGATCAATGATCAATGGTCACTGATGAATCATCAATGGTCTTTGATCAGTGGTTGTTGATCAATGGTCATGACGATTTGTATATTAATGATTATGAAACTGACCTCACAGCCCATTGTTCGTCACTAGTGCTAGTTTCAGTTATTATGCAAATATACTGTTTATAAGGTTGGGGAGACCTGCAGTCATCTAAGACTGAAGAAGTCACCTGAAATCGTCTTTCACCCACTGAAAACGTCCAGATGAACAGAATCAACGTTTTGGGATTTTCCTACCCGAATATTGAGCATGCATCCAGAAATTTCTGTGAGCTGTTATTTTAGTTAAACTCTGAATCAAAGCTGAATATCTGCCTTCAGTCACATAATGATGGTTTATTTAAACCCTGTGTGATGCCCTCAGAGGTGGAGACATAACTCTTGACCTCTGACCTTTGATCTCCCTGTAGTATTGATCGAGCGTCAGCTTCCAGGTTAGTTCGCTTACTGCTGACGACCCCACATATATCACCATGTTGATCAGCCTCTCACTGAGTGTCATGTGGTCGTTGTATGGGAGAGGAGCTAACGGGACGTAGGATGGCGGTGCGGGGGCGTGGCCACAGTGTCGCTCAAAAACACCGCCGAAGCTGAAGCGCATTGAGATGATGAGTGGCACACTGAGCAAGTCTGCCACCAGGTCACCACACGTTGCCATCGAGTCCTGCAAGATGACGTCAAAGCTGGCCTGGCGCAGAGTCGCCATCAGCTGCTTGTTCCTCAGCATTCCGTCACACTGCTGCCTCCCGAAGTCCAGGAAGTGCAGTATCCAGGAAGCCGTCTTTAGGAACTTCTGCAGTGGTGAAGACAAGTGCGCCTCATACATGGAGAAACGCATTAATTCCCGCATAAGGTCCAGATACTCCTGCCGGCTGTACGACACCTGCAGGAGGAAACACCTGATCAGGTCATTGATTCTATATCAGCTACGCCCCAAAAAAACAAAGAAAAAAATGCTTTCCTCTGATTTTCAGGTCTGAAATGAGACAAACACGGAGAGGTGTCTGTGGGTAATCAGGGGGAAGGACGGGAAATTAAAATTACTCAGAACCATTACTTCACAGTGATTGTCAGGGATCTTCTTTGGGTGACTACAAACACACTGTATAAACGCCAGTGTTACCTTGAAGACCAGGAAGTTGAACTTGGCAGCGTCACGGCTGTTGTTGTAGTTGACAGACAGCGATGCATCGGGCACTAAGATGGTGACAGAATGATTCCTCTTCACCAGCTCCTCTATGATGGTCCGCATGTTCAACCAATGGCTGAACTCTCCCGGAAATGCCAGAACATGGCCACCATGTACTGTGGAGACGGGATGAAGGAGCAGGAGGGTGAGGGAAAGAAGAAGAAGAAGAAGAGGAAGAGACGTGGAAACCTGCATCATGTGTGAAACAACAAGAAGATCCTGAGTTTGTGATCAAATCCAGTCAGACTGAAACTGCATGTCCAGAGTCCAATCTGCTCAGAGGTCAGCTACAGGTGAGAGCTCTGATTGGACAGCATGATTGGCCTGCTTCAAGGCAAACACAGAAATCTGTTTATCCATTGTCCTGCTGGACCTCACTCACAGTTTCAGCTCAGGTAAAATGACACAGTAACACATTGTATTTGTTTTAAATGTTATATACCTATGTGGTATGTGACTTTTGTTGCCATGATGCCAGGTCTCTCTTGGAAATGAGATTTTTAATCTCAATGAGATTTTTTACCTGGATAAATAAAGGATTGATATCACAGAATAAAACTTTAACCACAGCCTGAGCAGCTTCATATTCATCTCTCAGTCTGTGAGAATATTAAATATCAAGAGTCAGACTGTACATGAAACACACTCTTGCTTTAATCACACTCTGATCTGCAGAAACTCAGCACTGCAGCTTTCATGAACACTTTTTCTGATCTGCTTTAAAATGGATGATAAGTAAAGACAATACATCTGAGAGCTCAAAGCGCCGTACTGTACTGCAGGCGTCGCACGCACACACACACACACACACACACAACCGTTTCCTGTTCTTTCAAGAGCTTTTATTTTGAAGTTTCCGGCGGAAGTTCCTCGGTGTAACTGCTGCTAGCTTCCTGTCGACCTGTGTGGTGCAAACAGAGGTTCCGAAAGTGGACAGGGCGGACGGATTCCGCATTTCCCTTTAACCGACTAAAATGGGATCTGAGAGGACTTAACGGAACCTGAAGGATCCGCCGGGCTAAAGCCAGGTAAACACAGCGGTTAAAAATTTCTCGGTTTGTCCCGGGCTGACAGCCTCCCTCACAGTAAAGCCTGCTAACGCAGCTAGCCGCTGTTAGCGCAAACACTTTACTAATTTTCCCAAATCTCGTTTTTTCCCACTTTGACCCTCACCGTTCCCGCCTCGTGACTTCCCTTGATGTTACGTCACATGAGTTCCGCTCTGACGAAATAGAAAAACGTCAGGTGAGCCGTTAATCAGTTGACTGAAAACGGGTAACAGGAATATTTCTGGGTGTTCTGTAAGTCTCGCGAGAAAACGTGAAGTGACATCTCATTATTTGTATTCCACCTGCCGATTGCTCATCAGACTACCACAAAATAGAACTTTACATTTACAGTTAAGACCTAAGTGTAAGTGCGGTCATTTAATCCTGAAGGGGACATCTTTGTCCCCACGGTAACCTCACAGGTGAGTTCCCTCTGATGATGTAACATTTACCTAAGCTTCCTGTTTGGCTGTATGAATAAAGTGTAATTCAACTGACAGGTACAGTGAGGTGATTTGTGGAGTGTATGCAGAATGACAGGTAAAGCTCCGCCTTTATGTATCAGGGGAAGATGGATCAATTAGAGATTATCAGTGAAATCAAGAAGGTCAATCAGATCAATCGGAGGTTGTTTCAAGCGGGCTGTGGTCATGTGACCTGTGCTCTCTGATCGAGTGTCAGCCATGCATTCAGGGTACAGCTGGGCATTATGAGGAAAATATAATATGATATATACATATATATATGTGTATCGTGATATGTCTTGAGCCACCAGCGCCCTCGGTACCGGGGACAAAGGGGGTGAGCTGCAGTTTAAGTCTCCATGAATTTTGTTTTTTTACGTAAATAGCTACATGTGTGGTATCCACAGAAACCTCGGAATCTCAACTAAAAGCTCATACAAACCATTTATACAACCACCAAACACAGCGAAAATAACAAACAATTAAAAGAGCAGTCATGTAATTTCACAAAATGTGCCCAACCACAAACAATGAAGCTACGAACTCACTCGACTTCATGTAACCAAGCAAATGGCACATTGTCTAAAAGCAGAGATCCCGCAGATTCCAAAACTGCAAGCTTTGTCACGCTCCGACCAAAATTCACTGAACCAGCTGCAAAAGAAGACCATAAATATACTTCACGTTCGATAAACAATAACATGGAATCAGGCTTACCGTGCAGTTTTTCTTTGTTTCTCTCGCCGATATGTAGTTCATATAAAAGCTGGCTTATCTAAAGTTTTCTTTGGTGTGTGGGGAGACGTTCATGTGCAGAGTTTAAAACATTCTTAATTTTGCAGTGGATGACTTTCCAGCTGATGGAATAGATTAGTGGTACTGCTATCTTACGTGGCAATAGTTTAACGGCATGTTTTGCAAATTACCACATTTTGTTTGATATCCTCATAAAATCCAAACGACAGCGAGTTTCATTCTCTCGCTTAAGTGAAATTCCCACTGTCGCCATATTTTTCCCTATCTGGTAGTATATAAACACACATGCTCAACGCAGTGTGCTGGGTAGAAAATTTTCCAGTTGGGAGGGGGATTATTGATGCATTCGCAGCATGTGGGAGAAAAAAAATCAGTGAATTACGTGCAGACAACTTAATATTTCCATGGCAACCTATACTCGATGGTTACGATAAAGCGATTTTAACCATCAATGCAGTCATCTCAGAAATGATGAGCTCCTCTTCCAACCCATCAGGACTCTCAGTGGCCATTTCACAGTACTCAAGTACACAAGACCGTAGTTGTGTACAGACAGATCTGGGGCAGCGGGTTGAGGGTCGCAGATGCCAACAGACTCAGTAAACTGATCCACAAGGTCAGTAATGCTGTGGGGATGGAGCTGGACTCCCTTAAGGTGGTGTCGGAGAGGCAGATGTTGTCCAACATAAGGACAATGCTGGACAATACCTCCTACCCACTCCATGATGTGCTGGCCAGTCATAGGAACATGTCACAGTACACTAGGGCTGGGCCATATGATACCATTCACGGTAATACCGGTGCAATGTTAGGCAACGATAAGAAAATGAAATATCGCGATAATATATGGGTAAAACACGCATGTGTAGTGCCTTTGTTTTCATACGCACATGGCCGAAAAAGCATGGCGGTAACGGAGAATGAGAAGGGAGAAAGCGGATCGTTGAGTGAAACGGATGAACCAGAATTGATTTGTAAAAATGATGCCACTTCAGTGATGTGGAACTGGTTTGGTGTTTGTCCGTCAGATACCCACCAAAGCACTTTTTTTTTTTTTTTTGTAGAACATGCAAGCGGGCCGTTGTTATTGCTGTATTTGTCGGACTAAGGTGCTCGTAAATCTGGGTCCTAAACTCCGTCCACTTTAGGTTCCAAAGTCAAACGAACACTGCAGCATCACTGAGAGTTAAAAAAAAACTGTCTAAATTCTTTCATCTTTAATAAAACGATCAGCATTGCTGCTTTACCAGGTGTAACTATGAAGTTTAACATCCAGGCATCCATGAAAACAGAATTTATTACGTTTAACGGAGTTAGAAGTTAGCAGAAGTTAGCTCGCTAATTTTGGTAGTTATCTAAGCATGATATAGCATGTTCTGACTGAGAGATTTCTGAAAAAATTCAAACGTACAGCTCTGCTATCACTTCCAACATAAATGAAGACAGGAAACTGAACAGCAGTGACATTTGTAAGGTTACTGAAGTTGAACTAGCTGGTATATAATGATGTGCTACGTGATCGCTAGCGACACAGCTATGTTAGCATAACATAAACAGTGAAGCTGGAGGATGAACGCTAACACTTTTCCACTCGATAAAAGTTAACGTGAAGGTCCCATATGGTTAGAGACAAATGCAATCGCATAAACGGACCAAACTTCAGTCAGGAGAACAACTGAGATAATCCATCTACAGGTTAGTCATTAATATACTGCAACAACATGGGAATAGAGCAGCTGTGATAGAATACAGCATTAATGAATCAATGGTACAGAAGTGGAGGAAGCAAGAAGAATGAGTTGAATAAAGTTTGACTCATCTGACTGCTTTGTTTCGCTTAATGTGCCTTATAATCCTGTGCACCTTATGGTCCGAGAAATACGTATTTGACTTTTTTATTTGGCACACTGCAGCTGAATGTTGCAAAGCACCTCTTTTTAACTTCAGTGGATATTATACATGGTTATGCTCAGGATATGTCAGCCCATTTCTACTGGAAATGCCTTTTGGTTAAACTTTCAGCAAGGAATTTGCATTTGCACTGTTAAATTTTTATATAGCTTTAATGCACATAAAAAACAGCTGCTTGTTTAAGTGAGAATAAATGGATGGGTTTTTTTTTTGTTTTTTTTGCGCTAGTAAAGTTGTGGAGTTGTATTTTGTCTCGCATGAATTATATCGTCAGTTATATCGTTATCGCAAATTTTCAAATATATATTGTGATAAATATTTTTGGACATATCGCCCTGCTCTACAGTACACAGTGCAATAGTTACACCCTTTTGCACATCCTCTACAGTGAAAATGACAAAGTTTTAAAGTTTTCTTATATTTGTAACTTTGTAATATATGGTATTATTTAATTTAGTTCAGTCTGTTACTGTTATTATCTTGGAGCGACTGTAACCACAAAATTTCCTCAGGGATTTATAAAATATTCTGAAAAGTATTGAAAACAGTGTGCCAGGAGTCAGGGGTTCTTACTGGTTCTAGTGACTCTCAACCTCCCAGTCAGCTGACAGCTGGTGGGGTGACTACATTTCCTGAAAACATCAGAGCACTTTTGCACATAGGTGACGTCTTGATAAATCGAGCAGATATTTGAAGCTTACATGTCTACATTCTCACATGAAAATATCTTAAAAGTTTATTTCGTGTCACAGCACCAGTCATATATTCAGGGGTGCACATAAGTGGTCTGCAGGTGTGCATTCGCTGTCAAAATAAAAGACGCGCACCAGATAAGAAGTTGCAATGCGCGTTTGCTTACATATAAAAGGCAGTGTTTTTGTCCGCTAGAGTGGGATTTTCACGGCATATTCTGCACCATATCTGTGCGTTCATCATCTGTTTGAAGCCAGCTCACCTCCTACAACCACTTTTCCGAGAATAAGCGCTTCTTTTGCGGTTTGGACTCCTTCTGACATTTCTTTGGAGGTGGAGGAACACCAAAGTAATTGGTTAAAGGAGCTTGCTTCTTCGACATTTTTAAGAGTTCTAAACAAATGTCTGTCCTCCTCCAGAAAATCTTATGTATGCAAACGCGCGTTGCAACTTCTTATCTGGTGCGTGTCTTTTATTTTGACAGCGAATGCGCACCTGCGGACCACTTATGTGCACCCCTGAATATATTACTTTCCTCACAGATTTAGCCGCTTTCCACCATCATTGCTGCTTTTAATAATAATAATAATAATAACTTTATTTATAAAGCGCTTTCAAACAAAGTGCTGTACAACTATTTGAAACTAAAAAGATAAAAAAATAAAATAAAAGCGATACATAGCAATACAGGTAAAAGACACAATACAAGTTAAAAACAATAAAAATTTAAAAACTAAAAGCCATAGAATTAAGACATGTAAGATAGGGTGAACAAATGTGTCTTCAGCTTAGTTTTAAAAACCTCCACAGAGCATGCCTGCCGAATATCTTGAGGGAGGGTGTTCCACAGAAACGGGGCACGAAAAGAAAAAGCACGCTCTCCAATTGTCTTTGTTCTGGCTCTAGGAACCTTTAGAAGGCCAGAGTCCTGAGATCGGAGAGCACGGGATGGAACGTAAAGATGTAAAAGGTTGGAGAGGTATGAAGGTGCCAGTCCGTTTAAAGCCTTGTAGGTGAGCAGCAGGACCTTAAAATCTGCTCGAACCTGACAAGGTAGCCAATGAAGAGTTCAGTACAGGGCTAATGTGCTCAAATTTCCCAGTTCTTGTTAAAATGCGAGCAGCTGCATTTTGCACCATCTGTAGACCTCTAAAACCTTTCTTTGGTAGCCCAGAAAGAAGAGCATTACAATAATCAATACGTGAGGACACAAATGCATGGACAAGAACCTCTGCAGTGTCGCTTGACAAAACTTGTCTGATTCTGGCTATGTTCCTCAAATGATAAAAGGCGATCTTTGTTATCTCTTTTACATGAGACTCGAAAGAGAGCACCATGTCGAACCACACGCCCAAGTTTTTTTACCTTGTCCCTACAATTTATGATACTGTCATCAATTCTCAAGGTGAAATTTTGGGACAAGTGCTGAAATTTGTGTGGCCCAATGACCATCAACTCTGTCTTATCAGTATTTAGGAGCAAGAAATTATTCGATAACCAGCCCTTAATTGCAGATAGTCAAGATTCTAGTTTAGAGACTTCAGCACAATTTCCAATGGTTAAAGGAACATAAAGCTGCAGGTCATCAGCGTAACAATGAACGGTTACATTAAAAGAACGTAAAAGAACACCAAGAGGCAGCAGGTACATAGAAAACAGCAATGGTCCAAGTACGGAGCCCTGAGGGACCCCATGCCTCACTGCACAAGTCTCGGAGAGATCATTTTTAAAACTAACAGTCTGAGACCTCCCAGACAGGTAAGATCTCAGCCATGATAAAACATTTCTTGTAATTCCAATAAAATGTTCAAGCCTATCTAATAAAATGCAGTGATCCACAGTGTCAAACGCAGCACTTAGATCCAGCAGTAATAAAACTGAAGTGCGATCATTGCCTGCATTTACCAGCAGATCATTTACCACTTTTACTAAAGCTGTTTCTGTGGAGTGATTTGGTCTAAAAGCAGACTGAAATGGTTCAAACTGATTGCTTGTTGACAAATGCTCAGTGAGCTGCTTAAAAACCACTTTTTCAAAGACTTTAGATAAAAAAGACAGATGTGAGATGGGCCTATAGTTTGCAACCATGTCAACATCCAGTCCAGGCTTTTTCAAGATAGGCACTACCACAGCTGATTTAAAACATTCAGGGAAGACTCCGGTCGTCAATGAAGTATTTAAAAGAAACAGAATGTAGGGTCCTAATGCTGACCACAGTTCCTTTATAGCCCAGGCTGGTAGAGGATCCAAAGAACAGGTTGTACATCGAGCTGCTTTTACAACCTTAGTTAATCCAGACAGAGAAATAACCTTGAAGTCAGAGAACAGTTTATCAACATCAACAGGCAAAGCAGCCGAGTAGTCTAATGAACAGCTTGAGGAGGGAGTAATATGATCTCTAAGTGATTCAGCCCTGTCTCTGAAAAACGTAAGAAAGTCATGAGCTATCAAATTAGAACAACAGAGAGTTGACTTACTCTCTGTAAGTTGCGACACTGTGTTGAATAAGAGTTTTGAGTTAGGTTTATGACTCATGATGAGATTTGAGAAATAATTTGCTTTCGCTTTCGACATCGCTGATTGAAAAGAAGACAATGAGTCCTTCCAAGCCTGGAGAAATACTTCTAGTCTGGAAGATCTCCAGTGACGCTCCGCTTTTCTACAATTTCTTCTCAAGTTCAAGAGCTCCTCATTTAGCCAATGCATAGGGTTCCTTTTTTGACATTTTAACTTCTTTACGGGAGCAACAGAGTCCAGTAGTTCAAGAAGTGTATTATTAAGATTCGCAGTCAAGGTGTCCACACATAACTCCTGGGTAAAAATAGGGTCCGACACATCAGGTAGATGTAATTTAACTCCAAGCAATGCTTCAGGGCTAATATAACGAGATGATCTGAGGGGCAATCTTCCCCTCTCAGAAGCTGGAGATTTAGGGATTAAAATATCAAATAAAATTGCTGAGTGGTCTAGAATAGGTAAAACACAATTTTCAGTCATTGATACATTCAGTCCGTAACCCAAGACAAGGTCTAGGGTGTGGCCCTTACGTGTTGGCCCAGACACAAATTGTGTGAAGTTTAAGGAATCAATTACATTTAAGAAATCTTTGACCAGGGGTTTATCCTCACAACACAGATGAATATTAAAGTCTCCCACTATAAGAATCCTTTCATAGTGAGTGATAAAACATGTCAAGAAGTCTGAAAATTCCAAAATAAACAAGTCATTATATTTAGGTGGACAATAGATGACTATAATTAGAACCACAGGACAGCTTAAAGTCAGGAGTTGGGACTCAAATGAGGTAAAAACACCAGGACTTTGTATCTGGTATTGTATCTTTGTATCTGTTTAAGTTTCAGACGAAATGCATTCTGGGATACTCGTTGCACCAAGTCCACACAAGTCATCACTAAGAATGCTTGATAAAATGGGCGGAGCAAAAAAACACATTTAGGCATTTTTAACGTACTTGACTTGATGCGTACTTTGAATAGAGATTGACAGACCACGTGACTTTCGCGCATTGCATGCCGGGAACTCGTGGCAAAACAATCCAAGTACCGCATCAAATGCAAGCATTTGCAGCTCCGCAAAACGTTCATTCTCCGGTTCCAATACGTTCTTGCTTTTTCTTTGCCCCCCAAAAAAGTTATGTACAAAACGAAGGAGAACAATGCTGGTCCGTACAAAGACAGACTTGATGAAAAGTCAAAGAAAAGATACGAGGAAAAAAAATCAAAGGAGTGAAAGAGTTAGACCCGTACGAGCACACAGAGTGGACAAAAGACGTTAGCGTGCTGCCCAACTTTCACCACGCTCATATTTATAATTATACGGTTCTTGGAGTGAGTGCATACACTCATGAAGTTTAGTAACTTCAGGTCACTGCAACAAGCCCAGGTACAGTTTACCGACGGATGGGTACAGGACCTTGAAATGCACCGTGTAGAACGAACCAGTCTCACAAATCGTCTCACATTCGTTGACCGTTTATTAATAGGACCTTTGAGCTCAACGGTAATTAATTAGTAGTGGAAATAATTTCTGGTTCGCATTACAGAAATGTAGCAGTGACAATAATATTGTATGCTGTAATCCTACTGTGCAATTAGTGATACAAAAAACCTGTTTTATCCTGTGAATAAAAGTATATGTTTTTGTCAATGTACCATGGTAATAACAGAAGCAAAACGCAATATTCTGTCAGGACAATTCACTATTTATGCACAATAAACAAAGGAGCATAGCGCGACAATTTCTGTTCAGCGCCAGACTTGCTTGTAACCTATATCACCAATTATGTTAAGAAAAATGACGTAATAACTACAACAGAAGACTGACCTTTGTAGAAATGCTTGGAGCAGACTAACATGTGAGCTGGAGTGTTCTAGGACGTTATACTTGGTCTTTGAATGGCTGCAATCCAGGCCATCCGTCGGCTCTTTGTTACTTCGGAAACATGGCTTGAACAATTTCTCTTCAACGACGTAATCCGATAACAACTGATCTCTTTACCCGTCGGCTTCCCGTGGCTGTCATGCGACCGGCTATTGCAGTTAATAATACAACAGCTTCTTGCCATTTTTTGTGTTTCTTTTTATCGCTGTGTAACTGATTTAAATTGAAAGCCTGTGTGCGCTAGTACCTCTTGCCACGAGTTCCCAGAATCCTTTGCGGTTTTACCCCTGAATGACGTCACATTTTCAATCTCTTTTGGAAGAATACAACTGATGGCGTTTCACAAGTCCATAGGAACACAAGTACAAATATTGAAAAACAGCCAGTGTTTGTGAATAATGATGAAATGAAATGTTCATGAACTGATCTCGAGTCTGCTGCATCACTGCAACATCAACTGACTCTGATCGTTACATTTAAGGTCAAAGGCCAAACCAGGATTCAGTTTCATCTGTTCTAAACGATGAGTACAGACAGATTTATATCAAACTTTATTCAGTCTGTGATGATAACAGTTGATTTCAGTCAGTACTGATGCGTGTCCTCTGAATTTAAACTGAGCCTCTGACGTCTGTTTACCTGTTGCCGTGGTGAATCACAGTATCAGAGCTACATTGATGATTGCTTCTTATCACTAATATACTCAGAGCTGATTGGTCCAGCTCTGAGTATAGCTGTTGTTCCTAGATGTGCTGTGATGGATGGAGGACAGACACAGCTGCAAGATCTGTCCTAATACGTCAAGATACGACCTAATAGCTCCCCAAAAATGAAGCATCTCTCTATTGTCCCCTAGTGTCTGGCTGCAGTATAGGTCATAAATCCTGCCTCCTCCATGTTAGTGGATGGGACTGGGGTCAGACTAAAATTTAAAAAAAAATCTCCTCAAATAAACTTTTTCCAAAAATGCTTTCTTCCACTATCAGTAGTTCTCATGACTCCGATTTGTTTTTTAGGGGTCTCCTTACTCATAAGTTTGATTGTAATTACTACCATAATGCTGTTAAATTGGGGTGGAACTTTATCATAACAGCTTTGACTGGCAGCTGCAGTAACGGAGAAACTTGCGTATCTCTTTCGGGAAAGGCAGATAGAGCTGAGAGGAGGTCCAGTGTTTACGTTACAAAACTGCACCGACTGTTTCAAACTGACAGGTGTTCTTCAGTAAACTGGACTACCCGACAGAAGGACCCGAGGCCCCGCTGCACTTTTTCGGTAAGTTAAACGTGTTTGTAAGCTAATCTGTAACTAATGTCCGTAACTAGGTCCTGAGACCTAGCTACCTAAGATGAGCACTTGGCTGTTGGGGAAACTTGTTTTGTAAAGTTTATTTAGCTAATCCGTGCAGGTGAATGAATTTACCCTGACTAAAGAAATCATAAAAGCACCAGGCCGCTCAGTCACCAACTACTGTTACTATTACGATTATTAAATATGTGCAAACAGCAGCATGTTTTCTGTCTCTTGCTACATCTGTAAGGACAGTAACCCCAAATTAAAAAAAAAAAAAAAAAGCTTGGACCCTTAACCCATCATTAATCATTAACTATGGATGAAAATAGCAAAGCCCTGTACTGAAACAAACTACGGCCATTTGGCAGCTTAAGTTAAAGTTGTTGTTTTTTTACTAGGTTTGTTTCAAATGTTCCGGTTAAAATAACAGTCTGGATGATTTTAAATGAGATATTTTAAACAAAGTTACTTCTGCAGTACAGCTTACAGCTTACATCCTTTGAGGGAAATAATTTAAAGTATTGACATTTGTCCAATACTCAGGCAGCAGCTCAAACACTGCTGATAACACGTCCGTATGTTGGTGACCACGATGCAACAGCAGACTGAACCAGGACTGAAACCTGCTCCATCATCTCATCTTAGCAAATCTCCACTTAAAGAGCACCAGCGACTCAAAGGTAAACATTATATTGGAAAATGTGTTAGTATATAAGGATTTGTCCTTTTTTTAATAAACAGCTCATATGTCAGCTGTCAGCAGAACTTTAGAACTGAAAAAATGTAAGAGGAGAGCTTCAGATCCTGAGTGTGTGGGACAGAGAAGGATCAGCTTTATTTCAGATTTGAGAGAAACTTTATATTTCAGTTTGTGATGATTCTGTTCTCTTTGTGATTACAGGAGCTGCCCTCAGATTCAGACCTCAGCACCACCCAGTGACAGCAGACAGAACACCCTATATCTTCACTCTTTGTAGTAACTGCAAAATTAACTGATGAAAACAGTACAAAGTACCACATGTGCTGTCAGTGAAAGCTGCAGCTGTTTTATTGATAAAGTTAAAGACAAAAATTCAAAAGGATTAATCACCTGTATAACTGTGTCACTATATATCAGCATTAACAGGACCTCAGTTTGGTGTTTCAGAGAGCTGCTGATCTCAGACCCGCAGAGTTTCTGTTTTAAACACTTGATGTACTCAGCTGCATGAAGAGCACATGAGATTTTCTCTGACACAATTAAATAAAACCTGATGAAGGTCAAAGGTCGTCACTTGTATGTTGAGCTAAAAACTTGTCATCTGGAATTCTTTCACTGTTTTTTTGCCAATGGTGTGTTATTTATCATAAAGTAATCCGGAGTCATTCATACAAGATTAACCAGAGAGGATAATTTATTTTTAAATATATAACTTTCTACAGGACTGAATATAATATCTTTGCGTAAAAGTCCAGTGCCTCTGAGGATTATCTGAATACTTCTAACATTAGACAAAGCAAGTCTCCATCACAGTGTTCATGAAATGCTGGGTTTATCCATCTTCTGGGGCGGGGGCCTATGGTGGAGCTCTGAAGATTTCCCTGTGAGGGAACTGCTGGTGAAGATCATGAGTCCTCCTTGATCCCTGCAATAAGCTTTAGTCTTCCTGGTGTTTCTTAAATGAAGCCTCTCTCAGTGGGTCAACAGAACTTCTGGCACAGGACAGCTGTGATGAAAGAATAGGAAGAAGTTTCTCTAAACCTCTGGACCCAGGAAACCCAGCTTGGTCCTGATGGTCTCCTTTACTAGTTTCTCCCCAGGATGAATGCAGCCGAACGATAACATTTATAAGTTATCTAAGTGACTTTTATATCATGTTTAACCTGAGTAGTGAAAGACCGCGGGGGTCTGAAAGCAATGTGCCGGGAATCCGGTGTTCTCGCTGGCTCTAGTGAGCCTCGACCACCTGGTGCGCTATCGAGCTGGTGGGTAACAGACGTCTCCGAGCACTTTATCAAGACATCACATATTTGCAAAACAGAGCCAATATGCCGCGTTTGGAAAATATTTTTATATTATTATGGAAACATTATGAACAATAATTTAATTAATAAAGTATTGAAAAGCATAATAAGAGTAATATTACAACTAAGTAGCTGCCGTCGTCGCGTTGCTGTGATGTAATCGGCCTACAAATGCAGCCTTCGAAGGTTGCAGCCCCTGAATTGAGAGACAGCCTCTGGCTCCAAAAGTGCAACATGGCAGCTCCCACAACTGGGAAATTTTGGCTTCATTTTTCTACAATGGGGGGAAGTGCAGCCATGTTGTCTATCTTTTATATTTTCATTTTTCAGGACAATGACATCATTACAAAGTTTTGATCTGTGTCACATGAAACATAATTTCTGATTGTATTCATTAGTCTCTCTCTGGCAGTTTTCACCATGCTCTCTCGACCGCTTACACTAATCGAGAGTGACGGCAGGGGCCAAAACCTAGTGGTGATGTCTCCGCCCCATGTTCTCCCATTGGTTGATGAGGATGAGGACACACAATCAGGTGTGCATTTGTTTTTGTGTTTTTATTTCCTGATGATTTACAAAGGCTAACAGCCTGTTTCTCCTCCTCTGTTACTCCTCCCCATCAACACAACTTTTTCTTCTCCTCCTTTCTCTCCTCTTCCTCCCTCAGCTCCTACTCCTCCTTCAGTTCCAGTAGCCACTCATCCTCCTCTTCGTCCTTCAACCATGTCTCTTCCGTCTTCATCTCCTCCTTGTTCAGCTCCTCCTTTTCTACATTTAGCTAGCCCCCTTCCTCCTTCAACTCCTCCGCTTCCTCCTCCAGCTTCTTCTTTATCTCCTTTAGCTCCTCTCCCTCCTCCTCCCTGTTGCCCCTGCGCCGCTCTCCTGCCTCGACTCCTCTCAAGCCACCGGATGGAGGTACGACGCCTCCTGCGAGGAGCTCTAGCATCTCTTGGCCGTCGTCTGAATTCTCTGGAAAGGAGGAGCAGAAGGACGAGGAGGAAGAAGAAGAACAGCCAGAAACAAAAAGAAGAAGGAGCATCATGTTTGACTGGTGAGTCATTTTTGAGGGTTACTGCAAGTTCTTTGAGGTTTCCTGCAGGTTCTGGCAGGTCTCGGCAGGTTAGTGGAGGTCTAATAAGGTTCCTGCAGGTACCTGTAAGTTCATCTAGTTCTCTGAGATTTCATGCAGGTTCTGGTAGGGCTCTGGGGGATCATGCAAATTTTTTGAGGTTTCCTGCAGGTTCCTAGGTCTCGAGGGTGGGGGTTGTTCCTGTCGGTTCCTGAATGTTCATTCAGGTCTCAGAGGTGTCCTGCAGGTTCCTGGAAGTCTCAAGAGGTTCCTGCAAGTCTTTGGGGGCTCTCTCTGAGGTTTCCTGCAGGTCTCTGGAGGTTCCTGAGGGGTGTTTCTACAGGCCTCTAGGGGTTCCCTTTGTTGGTTCCTGCAGGTCTCTGAGCCTTCTTGTAGGTCTATCACAGTTCCTGCGGGTTCCTGTAGGTTAATTTAGGTCTCTGAGGTTTCCTGCACATTCTGGCAGTCTCTGACAGTTAATGTAGGTCTTTGAGTGTTCAGATGTCAGAGGGTTTCTGGGGGTTCCTGTTGAGGGTTCCTGCAGGTCTTTAAAGGGTTATAATCTACTTACAAAAAGTGATCCTTGTTTCCTGTTTCTTTCAGGGCCATCTGTCTTTGCGTCCAGCTCCACTTCCTCTTTTTCCTGTAGTACCCCGCCTCTGCCACTTGTATCCATATCCTCTTCATCATCAGTATCATCATCATCCGATAGTGAGGAGTCGTCCTCGTCTCCTTTTTCTTCCAGTTCCATTCAATCACAAAAGAGGAGGAGGAGGAGAGGAGCAGAAGAGACAGTGAGCAGGAGGAAGAGGAGGAGGAAGAACCACCAAGGAGAGTTCAGTGTTTGTCCAGAAAAGAAAGAAGAGAAGGTGGAGGGAGAGGCAGAGGGGCGCTTTGTGGGGCAGATGGCTGTCTGCGTTAGAGGAGGAGGTGAAAAGGGGGAGCCGCTCACGCTGTGTAACTTAAGCCAAGGGAAGAACAAAAGACCAGAGACCGAAGGCTCCAGCCAATCAGAGAGGGCAATCAATGTGTTTGTGAGGAAGAATGGTTATAGAGTGCCGCTGCTGCAACACAGGTGAGGGGGGGTGATGGCCGATGATGTAACAGCCAATCACAGCAGATTTTGGCCTTGCTAATCCATTTTAGGTGATTTAACTGTAACTTTTTTGTACTTGCAGCTTGTCCTCCCAGAATGCCTTGTATATCCTCCAGTCAGCTGAGAGTCTGACCATCAGCCAATCGGAACTATTCATTGTCCCTTCTGGCAAGTGGCGTTTTTCAGGCTTCACACAGCCCATTGCCCCATCTTCCAATCGCGCTGCTTTCCACCTTAGGGTTTGCTCCGCCTCTTATTCTGTTAGCCCAGCCCCCCTGCTTCATCTGCCAGCAGCTGCCATGGAAATGATGTTGGATTCAGTGAGGGGTGGAGTTTGTTGTAGTCCGCAGCGGTCCCTGAAGGACTGGACAGCCCCACCCAGCCTGAGCAGCGACCACTGGTTGGTTGAACTTTGTTTTTAAATGAGGCTAATTAACAATCTTTAAATCACAGAATTTACTTAACAGGCGTCTTTCTGTTTCATCTTCACAGTTATGTTCAAACGCTAATATTGAGGTAATGAATCTTAACTTTTCATTTATACAAATAAATCTTTTCTTCAGTGAAACTAAACTATATTAATATAATTAGTTTAACCAGTGATATATTAATATGTTTAATGTCCTCATCATTATTAACATAAGTAGTTTAACTTGTGTTTCTTAGTTGGATAAAAATCTAAGAAATAAAGTGCTTCTTGTGCGTTTCAGTCCAGCCTTTTCTGCCTGGCGACAGCAGAAGCAGCGGTCCAATCACAGCACTCAGAACCTCTACCTACCACGGCGACGACCCCGGCCCCTGCCTGCCTGCTCAGCCAATGGATTGCCTGCTTCACTCCCAGCTGACCAATCAGCAGTCAGCTCTGAGTTTCTTAGCACAAATGGAGAGGTGAAGTTGTTTTCTTGTTTTTATTATTTAAAAAAATATATTTCAAATAGTGAAGGGTGTTTCTCTATCTTATGTTGGACTTTATTAAATTATAGAATTGCAAAAACAAACTAAACACTAAAGTCACAGGGAGGAGTCCTCAGATCTCTACATAGCATAAATCAAACAACAGTCGTGTCCAAAATCATGGGCTGCATCCTCCTGAGGACCCGGCCGCGGTCTACGTGGGCCGGGTCCTCAGAAGGTCGGGAAGGCCGGAAGTAAACGGCTGTGAAATTGGGACAGTCTAGCCTTCAGATTTGCGTCACCGCTGTCTCGGTGGAGTTTAATAAACTCTGCTGTCTGCTCCTTGCTATCTAAAATACAACAGGACACTGGCGTAAATTCTCGACCATCTCACACTTTTGTTTAATCAATTTTCTGTTTGACGTTTATTCAGCTGTGTGAAAACGACCCTTGAGATTAATAAAGTTTTATTATATCTAATCTAATAACTTTAATCTCAGCCAAACCGATTTACTCACGAACAAATAAAACACTGAAAAAAGCCAAACAATAACATTTTTAGGTTGTTTAAGTGACTTATATATTACGTTTAACCTGAGTAGCGAAAGGCCGCGGTGATCTGAAAATGATGTGCCGGGAGTTGTGCCGTTCTCGGCGGCTTCAGTGACCCTCGAGCTCTCGGCTAGCTATCAAGCTCGTGGATAACAGACGTCTCCGAAAACGTCGGAGCACTTTTGCAAATATGTGATAAACCGAGCAGATATTTGAAGTTTACACACCCACATTCTCGTCTGAAAATATGTTAAAAGTTTATTTTGTTACCCAGAAAGAGAAATAAGAGTAATATTAAAAACTTAGTAGCGGCTGCCATTGTTGAAAACTGGAATTGGCTGAGCCGCGCTATGAATTCTGGGGTATGGTGGGCCACACCCAGACACACCCGACCCATCCTTCAAATTCGGGGAAAAGGAGGGCGCATTTGTCGGCTGCATTTTGGACAGCCTTCGCCGCGTCGCTGTGACGTAATCAGCCTACAAATGCGGCTTCAGGAGGATGCAGCCCATGAATTTGGACACCCCCAACAACAAGAGACCCACCCAATGACTGTAGAAAACATGGAGGATGCGACAGCTCCCCAAAAATGAAGCCAAAATGTCTCTATTGCCCCCTGGTGTCTGGCTGCAGGATAGGTCATAAACCTCGCCTCCTCCATGTTAGTGGATGGAACTGGGGTCAGACTAAAATAAATTTATTCTCCTCAGATAATTTTTTTTCCAAAGATTCTTTCTTGTATTATCAATAGTTCTCATCACGCTGCTTTCTGTCCAAGGGGCAGAGGTGAGTCGAGTATTCAAAAATTGTAATCAAGTAAGAGTAGCATTACTTTACAATAACAATAGTGTGTTATTTATCATTAAGTGATTCAGAGTTATTCATACCAGAGTAACCAGGGAGGATAATATATTTTTAAATATAAGTCCAGAGCCTTTGAGGAGTATCCGAGTATTTATAACATTACACAAAGCAAAGGTCTCCATCACAGTGTTCATGAAATGCTGGGTTTATCCATCTTCTGGGGCAGGCCTACGGTGGAGCTCTGAAGATTTCCCTGTGAGGGAGCTGCTGGTGAAGATCATGAGGTCCTCCTTGATCCCTGCCACGAGCTTTAGCCTTTCTTAAATGAAGCCTCTCGGTGGGTCAACAGAACATCTGGCACAGGACAGCTGTGATGAAAGAATAGGAAGAAGTTTCTCCAAACCTCTGGATCCAGGAAACCCAGCTTGGTCCTGATGGTCTCCCTCACTAGTTTCTCCCCAGGGTGAATGTAGCTGTTGATATAATATGGACTCTATTATTAAATGAAAATGACAAATTAGACTACACTACTGAAACCTGCTGGTATTTCTAAAGTTTCCATGTTACCAGGCTGTGCTCTGAAGATTTAAACAGGTTTACATGGATTAAACTCACAGTCTTATGTTAAAATCTCAAAGGACAGCATTACATTTCTGATATTAACAGTAACTCTGGGCCTCTGTGGAGTGTGCAGCTGATCTCATTGCTGTCTAAAAACGGATAACAAAAACTAAGAAGTGCTGAATCATTCAAAAATACAGACTATTAGAGTAACAGGTGTATAGCATCACTAACTAGCTAGCAACAAGCCTCCAACACAGTGCGTATGCTAGCGGCTAATCTAGCAAACAAATTAACAGAGTGATTGTAGATGTTGTAGAACTATAAGATGACAAGCTGTGTGTCTTTTTTGTAACAGTGACGTGGTTGTATTCACCTTGATTGAACGAGTTGTCAGTCGCGGTAAACCCATCAGCAAATGAACTGGAGCAGCCGGGCTACGTAAAAAGTGTAGGGGGGCGTGTTTGCAGTCACATCCAGAGGATGTGTGGGTGGGAGCGTTACACAGTCGCTCCACTTCCACCTCAAGTCACTAGTTTGCAGACTCTGGCTCCAAAAATGCAAGATGGCCGCCTCCAGAAGCAGGATATTTTGGCTTCATTTTTGCACAATGGGAAGAAGTGCTGTTGTGTCATTTTCTACAGTCATTGGACCCACCTGAACACCTACACCAAAAGGTCAAAGGTTACTCTTTGAAGATGCTAAATTTAATATTTTGGACTAAGAGCACACATAGTTTGAGAGGGGTAAAGGATGCCATCTACGTCCACTATGAACGTCCATCACTGAACAGAGGTGGAGTCCTACAGTGAAGTCCTGGGATCCTATCCAAAGTGTTTCAAGCCCCATGCACACCATAATGTTGAACCTTAATGTGACCTAGACCACTTCCAGGTTAAATATTAAATAACAGGGACTCTATCAGTAATTCTTTTTTTTTTTTTTTTTTTTTTTAACAGCAGCATGGTAAACGGGTCTCACAGATCAGAATCCGGCGTGCGCCACCGCGCGAAATGCTGCTTACACCAATGGGACTACCAAAGGTCAAAAGGTCAGGAAAGAAACTAAAAACTTACATGTACAGTAAAAGTGCCAACATTATTTCAAATGTGGACCTACATTTTCTTTCTCAGAATAAAGAAGAAAGAGTTCAGTCTAGAGGAGATTTACACCAACAAGAACTACAGATCCCCTGCTAACAACAGGTAAGACTACAAATCCCTACTAATGACAGGTGAAGGGTTTTTTCTGTAAAGACTGTACATGCCCTTTATGTTAATATGCTTCCATATCCAAACTCCATCTCCCAGCATGGTTTGCTTGTTCCTGCAGAAGTCTGGAAACCATCTTTGAGGAGCCTCGGGAAAAGGACGGAGCACTGCTCCTAATTGGCCAGCAGAAGAGGCGCAGGCTCCTCCTCTTTCCTGATTTCACGCAGCCCAGAAAGAGGAAGAGACCACAAGGTACACTGGGAAATGTAGTTTGCATCAGGGAGGTTGTCCTAGGCACACTGAGAGTGGTTACTGATTATTGATTAGCTGTTTGTCATCAACTATGAAATTGAAGAAAAATTTTTTGTGTTTAGGGGCGGGACTTCCTGCTGCTATGGTACCCAGGAAAAGAGCAGCTGCTCGGCGACATTGCCACAGCAATGGTGGCGAGGACACGGACTTGGACGTGATGCTGGTGGAGCGACTGAGCGCGCTTGAAGACTTCCTGACTCGGCAGGGTCTGGATGTATGAGCTCTGATATCACTTCTTATCAGCTAACAAAAGGCCAAAAAACTGAGCTGCTACTATGCCCACTGACTGAGTGTCACCATAGTAACGCCATCAGGTGATGTGGTGGGCAGGCTTTTTTGGATTTTTTTGTTTTGGGTTACGATGAAGATGTGAAACATGAACCTGCTTTGATCTTTTTATAGTGTGTAAGGCCACGCCCCTGCTGCTGACCATACCCTCTATAGGCTCACCTGAGAAAATATGACAAAACGTCCTTTGAGCCTTTTTAAGAGGGTGGGGCTTATTATAGACACTAAGCTGCTGATTGGATAAGACCTGTGACTCGGACTGTAAAACCTAACTCCTTTTTTTTTTTTTCTAAGTTTTTGTTTTTGCTAATATTAAAGATGTCCCCCTCTCCTCCCCCACCCCCAGTACTCTATGGTACGGGGTAGAGTTATGTGCAGTACTATTTGTACTGCAGGCCTGCAGTGTGTATGTTGTGTGCTGAGTCTATTTTTGAATCAATAAAGTTTTTCTGGTCTCAGAACGTCTTTGGTTTGATTTTTCTGAATTCAGAGGTCATTGAGGAACACTTCCTGTGTATGTGCTTGTTGACTTGCTAACATAATAATGATATTTGATTATCAGTAAAGTTCCCCTTTGTTCCTGTTTAAAGAGACTGATTACCTGGAGGACTCACTTTCTTGCCTGAGCTCGTTAGTGTGCACCTGGATCAGAGGACATTAATGTTTGCTCATAGTGGATCAACACTCCTGAACAACGCTGGATCACAGAGGAGTGTCAGAGTTTGTGGTTCCTGATCAATCAACCGTGCCTGTGAAGGATCAGTTACTGCAATCATTAATTTTTGGACTGATCTGATTGGCTCCTTTAACAGAGAGATGGGAAATGACCTTATGCTGCAGATCGGTACTGCCATGCAGCTCAGAGGCAAACAGAAACTGAACTGATGAAACAGATGGGAGGTCAGACAGTTTGTTACCATGACAAAATAGGAAATCCTAAAATTGACACATAATCTGTCAGAGGTCTCTCCGGCATGTCTGGCATGTGGGTACGTATCTACCTGTGTGCTCACATGGCACCACGCCCATGCTCTGGTCCCACCTCCATCACTCATGAAAACAACCTGCTTTACCGCCTCCATCTAAAACAGGCTCAACACCCTTTTCCTGCGGAGTACGTCGGCTTTCACTGAGCTGCAGGTCACCACCTGATGAATCCAGCAAAACTACCTCAGAGACCACAACATCATCAAACCTCCATCCTCCTCCACTCCGGGCTTCTGTCCATAAGAGTCATGATTGGAGTCGCTCGGCAGCTCAGAGACAGCGTAATCCTGAAGCGCCCCTGCAGGATCCCTAGGAACGCAGCTGTCCACAAACACACAGACTGAAGATTAATCTTTGTGTCATCAATCTGAGGCTTGACAGACGACTGATGTGACGGGCCGCAGCCAGAGAGGGAGAAGGTCTTCGCGGCCCAGGCCGTATGTTTGATACCACTGTTTCCTTCTTTGTATCTACTCAGATTTTCACAAACAAGTAATTAAAATTTACAGTTTTCATAAACTCTCAAGGTCTCACACCAAATAATAACCATATAATCAATAATCCTCAGTCTGTTTACACTGATTATGTTGTTGGCTGGTTGCTAGGTAAGATTTTCACTGATTTCACACCAATAATAAACTACACCATCACACCACGTGACTCATACCATGTCACTTCGATAAGACACCAGCAGGCTGAGGGTTAACGTCACTGATCCGCCGATTCTCTTCACATTAAAGCCCCTCAGAGGTTTCTGGCTTACTTCCTGTCTATGGATGAACCGCAGCAGTGTGAATCCGAATCCATTGTGGTGCTGCTAGAGTGAGCAGGTGTGGAGCTGTGGGCTCAGTTTGACCTTCTGTGGGCGGTCGGTGAGTACGAGCAGGTGGAGAGGGGGGCGTTTTGAAGGCGGAGCTGTAGTGGATGAAGAGCCCGCTGACATATCTGTCCCAGCTGTTCCAGGTGATCGGGAGACCCGTTTGCTCTTTAGGTGAAGTAGTGGGGTCCAGAGAGGGAGCGTGTTTGGCTATCAGGATGTTACGGAATTGAACAATAATTACATCTTAAAATCAATAAATCGTCTATGATCGTTTAAGCTTTTTAATCAAGAATAAACCGAAATACTTGTGTTTCCTCACGTGGGACAAAGGGGGAGCGGGGCTTCGTTCCAGTAGTGCTCTTACGCACGACGTCATACGTCACGTCCGGAAACACAAGATGGCGGCGGCCTTTCGGAGGGTATGGAGCAGCGGCAGGTATTTATCTGTTCTTCATCTCACCTGTTTATAAAGGAAGAGCCGAAGAAGCTTTTTGGACTACGATGACCTGGATGTCCGAGAACCTTCACACACATACATTCTTTTTAAGCTTTTCAGTGTCGCTTTCGGTAATGAGTCATTAACCATTCAGCATCTTTGTTTTCTGAAACTCAGAGAGACCAGAATTTTAAGTGTCTCGTTCATTTAAAGCCACTGAACGTGTCAGGTGTCCACTAGGGGCGATACCTGTGCTCTCTGACGCTGAACGTCTCAGGTATTGATCACTGATGTGATCTGATTGATCAGTTTGAGTGTCCTTCCTGTTTTTCAGAGTTTTCTCTCAGAGCTGCAGACGCTTCAGCACAGGTGAGCCCCCCCACCCCCACCCCAAAACTGGAGAAGACGGAGCTCTTCAGCTGTTGTTTGTTTGTGGATGATGTAATCTCTGTAGTCCAATCGGCTCTCGTTGTCTCTTCAGGACGTGGTCTTCTGCCAGGCCCCCGGCCCCTGCCCTTCCTATTGGTGACTGGTGGTGGTTACCTTGGTTACAAGCAGTACCAGAAGTGGGGCCAGGGGGAGGATGGAGCCCCGCCCCCTGTGGCTACACCCACACAGGTAAAGTGAAAACTTTCTCTGATGTCTCCTCACTTGCCTTGTAACACTGAGCACGTGCAGTCGGACTCACAATGAACGCGGCGTCAGTGCCTTTCGTTTACCTGCGACGTGTTTGTAGCTCTCGTTTCTGTGATTGGTCGGTGGCAGCATGGGAAAAATTGTCTCTGCGTAGTAAAATCGAGACGTTCGGCTGTCAGGTGGAAGATGCTGATTCTCGTCATCAGAAACAAAACGCTTGAAATGTTTCGAGTTTCTCCCCAAATAAATCGACTCAATAAAATCTGTTCGCCTCATTTCAAAGAAAAAACTCAGAAACACTCGCGTTCAGGACGACCTACTCACGCAACGTTTAAACAACAACTCCACAGATATTTAAACATTTCTGTAACAGCGGCGACAGGAAGCATTGGGCTCATATTGATTGAGCTCCTCGATGATTGAAACACTTTTTTAAAAAATTTAAATTCACAGAAAAATGAAAATCTTGAACAGGAGACAAACCAAATGTACAGGAAGCAGTTCCTCGGGCCTTCGGTTTGTTCCAAACTTTATTTACAGTCAGAGCGTCGGTTCATTGATTATGTTTACAGAAGAAAGAAGCCTTTTATTTTTACAGTAACTGAAGAAGATAAAATTACGTTTTTGATTATTTACGTGATTTTAAACACAAACGTATAGATTCATGGGCCTGAGGGGGGCGCTGTGGGTCCATGGTTTGATTTCCTGCTCTCCTGGTCTGCATGGCAGAGTCCTCAGGTCAAAACTGAGCCCCAAATTTCCCCTACGGTGAATCAGAGTGAACCTGTAAATGGACTCATTCTTACACATTCTTATACTCTCTCTCTCAGTTTTTATTGCCACTAGTCATTTTAAAGCTCAGTTTTTAAAACCTTACGTTGTAACTACAGTGTCTGTGTGTGTGAGACTGTGTTTAGATTGTCTCTCTGTTTAAAATCATATCCGGAGGATTACAGCATAGTGGTGATCACATCATCAGCGGTGCTTGTGAAGGTTTTGATGCTCTGAGGCCTCTGGAAGTGTTTTGCAGCCGCTGGCGTTGGTGCCGTGGGCTCTCACTGACGACAGGAGGACTTACAGTGGCTCAGTAAGAATTCATGCTTTTATTTTGAAAGAGACGCAGGGGGTTTGTGGAGCCGTGACAGAAACGATTAAACACTGAAATGTGTCAGTCAGAAGGCCAGCTGTGTCAGCAGCTGAGGATAGGTCAAAGGTTGCTGTGAGATGAAACGTGGTGTGATGGCGGTCAGTGTTACACAACAGTCAGTTATCAGTTATTACAGGGAATCAATCAGAGGGCACAAACAGCCCATAAACCCTTCCTCCTCCTCCCACTCTGAGCTTAAACTGGACTGTCACCTGTTCGACTGATTCCTCCCCCTCCGAACCGCTGACATTATGCCCTCCGCCTCCTATTCATCACTGTAGTTACCGAGTTGAAATAATGAAATACTAGTTTTGATCTCACGCGTCAGTAACACCTCACCTGTGTGCTTGAAGGCTCAGGGTGATGATGTAATGATGATGCGATTCTGCTGAGTTTCTTTAAAAGTTACTCTGTGATGACAGAAGGCAGACGAGCTATTGATTATTGACAGTTGATCTATAAGTTTGTGCTTTAACTAACCATTGGCTGATAGAACAGGACACCTCACTTCCTGTTAAGATCAGCTAACCCACAGGTGTCGAACTTCAGGCCTCAAAGGCCGGTGTCCTGCAGGTTTTAGTTGTCCTTGATCCATCGCAGCTGATTTAAATGGCTAAATTACCTCCTGTCTTGAAGTTCTCCAAATCCCTGGTAATGAACTAATCATTTGATTCAGGTGTGTTGACCCAGGGTGATATCTAAAACATGCAGGACACCGACCCTTTAGGCCTGTAGTTCGACACCCCTGAGCTAACCTGTCACGCCTGCCTCACCTGGAAGCTGCCACATTCACCTTTTAAAAAACAAAAAATAAAACGACAACCTCAACATATGGTGACATCACAGCAGGTCAGCTGGTTGGTTGGTTATCTGGGTGAAAGGTGATGTTATGTCACACAGCTTGGTCACTCAGGCAGGCCCCGCCCCTCTCCTCACGGTTGTCTTGCTCTGATTGGTTGGCCTGTGACTGGCACAAAAGTCTTTATTTGCAGGTTTAATGATCAGAAGGCTTTTTTCACTTCTGCTTTAAAAAGAAAAACACAATAATTTTAATACTTTTTTATCAGAGAATAAAAATAATTAAATAATACTGACAAAATACATTTTAACAATAATAATAATAATAATAATAATGAATTGCATCTATAAAGCACTTTTCTAGACCCTCAAAGCGCTTTACAATTCCACTATTCATTCACTCTCACATTCACACACTGGTGGAGGCAAGCTACAGTTGTAGCCACAGCTGCCCTGGGGCAGACTGAGAAGTGAGGCTGCCATATCGCGCCATTGGTAGGTGGTAGGTGAAGTGTCTTGCCCAAGGACACAAACACCAAGACAGACAGAGCAGGGGATCGAACCGGTAACCTTCCGGTTACAAGATGAGCTTTATTTATAAACTCTTCATAAAGTGTTGAAATATAAATTTATTTCAGTTATTTTATTTGTTTTGGTGCAGATTTGTAATTTAAAAACAAAAAAAATAATTGAAATAATAGTTTTAATAGTTAAATAATAATTTCATTCTAAACACTCATTTAAAATAATAAAAACTGTCACAATTTGATCAATAATTTAACAATGGCTGTTTCTTCTTTTTTTTTTTTTTTTAAATGTAATCTTTAATTCATTTAAATTTTATCCTCAACAAAAGTATTTTAACCATTTTTCTGTTTTAATTCCTCAAACATGGAAAAATTACAGGGAGTAGAAATAAAACAAAACAAACTTTTAATTTTTGAGTGTTTATAATCTGCGTGAGTGTTTTCCAAAATAAAAATGATTTTAACCCTGAGAATAAAAAATAAAGCTTTTATTTAAGGTTCAGTGTGAATGGATGATCAGTGATTAATGATTGACAGTTTCTTCCTCCTTCATGCTATTAATAAACAGAGGAGGAGCTGTTCAGCGTTATGCCCTCCTCTTCCTCCTCCTCCTCTATGCGTTCCTCCGTCTCCCTCTCATTTCTCCGTCTGCTCTCCACGGACACTCCTCTTTCTCTCTCTCCTCTTTAACTCTTCGTCATCCTGATGTGTCGTTGGCCGGTTCGCTCTCCTGCGACGGCGTCTTCGCCCAACGCTCGTTCATGGTGAGGTTTTTCTCTGGTCGCCGTGGCGGCAGGAGGCATGGTGAGAGTGCCCTGCTGCGGCAGGTGAGGCGGCAGAGGCGAACTCCCAAAGGAGAGAGTGAGAAAGATGGAGGAGGGCGAGGAGTGAGGAGGAGAACGACAGCACGATTCAGGTGGGACAGGAAGGAGAGAAAAACTTTATTTACACAAACAGTGAGTACAGTTTCATTTAGAAGCACAACAGGAAGGGACAGAGGTGGGATGCCGCTCAAAGTTTAAAATTTAACGAATCAGATCCACAGATCAGGAAGTGCAGGTAATACTCGGGCCACCGTCTTCACAGGGTCAGAAGTAATCCGACGGTTGATGTTATTCCAGGACTCACGAAGCAGAGGTGATCTCTGACTTTTTATGGTTTTCATGTTCAAAATATGAGGCCCAAAGAGACGTTAGTGCAGGTGAGAGAGGCCATCATTGATCTGAAACGCCAAAATATAGCAGTCACAGAGCAGAAACTTTTTATCAGTGTCCCAATCAATAAACTCGATCACTGTTAAAAAGAATGAATCACTGATCAGCTCAGCAACAGACCTGAGAGAGCAGAGAGGGCACTGAAGGTGATGACAAAATTATTTGCATGTTCAGAAAAACAGCTTCACAACATCAGAAGTCTCTGTGAGGAGAAGATCTGTGATCAAGAGACGCCGTCGTGGAGGGAAACGCGGCGCTTACTAACCTCACTCAGGAAGATCTGACTTTAAAGCATCTGAAAAATGATCTTTAGACAAACAAGATGAAGCTGAACCAGAATGATGGGAGAGAAAAGTCCAAGAGCTGATCTCGGGCCAGCGTTTCAGTAATTAAAACTGAAGGCAGAGAGAAGAAGCCAGCTGAAGGAGGAGACACAGCAGTCTGTGGGTTCTTCAGCAGTCGAACCGTTCTTACATTTAAATGTTGTTGACATGTCCAAATACTTTTGACCCTCTGAAAACAAAGGACTCTCAAGAGTCTCAGGCGTGAAAGAAGTGTGTGTGTGTGTGTGTGTGTGTGTTAAAGAGGATTTGTGTGTGTGTGTTGCAGCAGGATTAGCATCAGTGGTTATCTCTAACTGGGTTTGCAGGTTAGCACAGGATCAAATGGAAAGAGGCTAACACACTAAGCTAGGCTAAAGCTAAAATAGCTGACCTGCTAAGCAAGCAGTCACCGTAGAAACCCCCCTTCCCAAACGCTCTCACGCACATTCATTGCTTACTTTCTCTCACTCACACACACACACACACTCTGTCAGACTCATGTATCCAGGTGAGCACCTTGAATCTTATTGGCTGAAGAATATAAACATAAATGGCATCACTCCAGCTGCTGAGAGTTTATTTTGGGGGAGTTAATGACATCATGACATCAGTCTCCATCCCTGTTAGCATTCTTTTAGTGTTCTTATCTTTTAGCGTCTGCTCCTCCTCCGCCTCTCCCCACGCACAAGCCCCGCCTTCTCCTCACCTGCCTACGCCCACCTGTTTACATGACTTGGACTCATCACCTGTTCTGGTTTATTTTTTTCTTGTATTTGAAAAATATTCATGTTCACGTTAAATCTCGTTATTATAATCAGGCTTCAGGTCCCTCGTTTGGCTCTCCGTCGCCGTCTGAGCGCGCTCAAGGGTGGCGTGAGTCGCCCCGCCGCATGGCGCCACCGGCCAATCTCCTTCCTGTGCTATATCCTGTCTGTGAGCACTCTGCGGCCACTGGCCTGCCGGGTAAGAAGCCTCTGATTGGTTGAAGTGCAAGGCGGGCAGCAGCCATATTCGTACATCCTGCTTCACCTCCTTTCCTGTCTCCTCTGATCAATATCTGATCAATCGACCAGTTAATGCAGTGACGCAACATTTCCTGTCTGCATTTTGAAAATGAAAGCGTGAAACAATCAGAAGCAGAAACATAAACAGAACACCTTATTGATCACTGATAACAAACTTATTGATCTGTCCCATCGATTGGATTCAATTACCCTAAAAAACTGTTGGACATCTAAACTCCCTTTAGTCCCCTACCCCTATTTATCCATTCTCTTCTTACCCACGACTCCCCCAAAACTCCTCCTTTACTTTCTCTCTTTTTACTCCAGTCTATAGAATGACTCTTCATTTGTCATTTTATCCACTCATGTAAATAAATTCAAAGGTGTAGCTGCTGTTTCCTCCTACAGGTGGCATTGTACCGTTCCTTCCCTACTCGACTCCTCTCTCGGGCGTGGGGTCGTCTGAATGGGGTGGAGCTCCCCACCTGGCTTCGGAAACCCATCTACTCCCTGTATATCTGGACCTTTGGCGTGAACATGCAGGTCAGGACATGCTCAGTTTGTTTATTTGGCCATCTTGTTTTCTTTATTACTATTAAATAAAGTTTGTTTGTTCCTCTGTTTGTCCACCAGGAGGCAGCGGTGGAGGATTTACATCATTACAGAAATCTAGGAGAATTTTTCAGGCGACGCCTTAAACCTGCAGTCCGACCACTCTGCGCCTCCTCCTGCCTGGTAACCTGCTCCTCCTCCTGCTTAGACAGGGTCTAAACTGGGAGATAAAAATGGTTAAACTTAGAGATAACGTTGCAGTGCCTCAGGAAAGTATCAAGAGAGCTTCAGTTGTTGCGCATGTTGTCATGTTACAGCCCTATTCTGAAATTCATTTTACATATATTACCCCAGAATGACGAAGTGAAAACAGTTGGCTTAAAATTATTGCAAATTTATTAAAAATAAAAAAAAACCAAAAATGTAACATATACATAAGTATTCACAGCCTTTTCCACGAGACGCAAAATTGAATTCAGGTGCTTCCTGTTTCCACCGATCATCCGTCACATGTTTCTACAGCCTGACTGGAGCCCACCTGTGGTAAATTCAGTAGAGTGGATATGATTTGGAAAGGCACACACCTGTCTATAAGGTACCATAGCTGAGTACTGTGAGTACATGTCAGAGCACAATCCAAGCCAGGAAGTCTAAAGAACTGTCTGTAGACCTCTGAGGCAGGATTGCATGGAGACACAGATCTACTGAAGGGTACAGGAAAGGTCTCCATGAGCACACAGGCCTCCATCATCTGTAATTGGAAGAAGTTTGACACCAACAGGGCTCTTCCTAGAACTGGGCGCTGAGCCAATCTGAGCGATCAGGGTAGGGGCCTCAGAGGTGACCGAGAGCATTGCTCTGTGGAAAGAGGAGAACGTTCCAGAAAGACAACCATTTCTGCAGCACTCCACCAATCAGGCCTGTATGCTAGAGCAGGCAGACCGAAGCCACTCCTGAGTAAAAAGCACATGACAGCCTGCATGCAGTTTGCCAAAAGGCACCTGAAGGACTTTCAGACCATGGAACCAAAATTATCTGATCTGATGACACAAAGATGGAACTCGTTGGCCTGAATGTGAAGTGTCATGTCTGGAGGAAACCAGGCATCGCTCATCACCTGACCAGTATCATCCCTATAGAGAAGCAAGGTGGTGGCAGCATCATGCTGTGGAGATGTACTTTTGCAGCAGGCACTGGGAGACTAGTCAGGGTAGAGGGGAAGATGAATGCAGCAATGCACAGAGTCAACCTCAATGATGACCTGCTCCAGAGTGCTCTGGACCTTGGACTCGGGGGGTGGGGGGCAAATATTCATCTAACACCAACAGGACAACGACCTTCAACACACAGCTGAGATAACAAAGGATAGGCTTCTGCAGGACCATGCTGTGAATGTCCTCAAGAGGCCCAGACAGAGACCAGCCTTGAACCTGATTAAACATCTCTGGAGAAATCTGAAGATTTCTATGCACTGATGTTCCTCATCCAGCCTGATGGAGCTCGAGAGGTTCTGCAAAGAAGAATGGGAGAAACTGCCCAAAAATAGGCATGACAAGCTGGACCGATCCGATATACAGTATCTGTATCGCTCCGATCCTGACCTAAATTACTGGATCGAATATCGGGGTAGAAATAAAAAATGTAATCTAATCCATTAAATATCACAGAAACACCTCACAAAACTTGCAACATGGCGTAACCCAGGTAGTGACCTTAGCACATCGGAGCAGTATGCGTCATGTGATAGTGTGGCTCTGTTGTGTGCGAGACCTGTCGGCGGTCTGGAGTTCACACTGAAAGCATTTGGAGCCTCGCTACGTGCTGCCAAACCAGGTGTTGTGCCAAGGTAGGTATCCCCGACAAAATGTGTTACCCCTGTGTTGCGAGCATTCGCTGGGCACGGAGTGCGGATCTAGTTTACTCCACCTTCATTACAGACAATTAGACGTGGAAGTAGTGATGTGTTAGTTTTGTGAAAAAGTGAAAAATGAGTGTTGTTAGATTACCATTTAGTATGAGGGTTATAATATATTTATTATTCTCACGTGGTATCAGACAGGATTATTTTAACAAATGAAGGACATTTTGCCTGATAATTATTTTTATCATCCTATAACTTTACTGTATAAAGAGCTAAAACCTGCAAAGTTTCAGGAGTCATTATAAGTGTTTGTGAACTAAAAATCAAGAATGTGAGATACTGTTTGTGATTTGGAGAGCCCAGTGTGATGCAGGGAAAACTAATTCTGTCAGAGATACCTACCTTGGCACGACACATGGCTAAACAGTTTCGTGGTTCGGAGAAAAAAAAAACTATGAAAAACACTTTTTTTTTCATACTTTAAGTTTTTTGTAGAATTTGCACAAATTTCAGTCTCAGGTTAAATGTCAGAGAAACAGCTTACACTGACTTGATAAAAGATGAGTGTTGTGAAATTGCATTTTAAATTACTATTTGAATGTTACTTTAAATACTTTGATTTAAAAAGATCAGTATTGCTAAACTGAAATATTTTTGGGTGCAGTGTAATAGTGGGTTGTTTTTTTTGTTTTGTTTTGTTTTTTTAAATTTTGGTATGAACTTATACAAAATGCAGCAAGACATTTAAAAACAAAAAGTTTTATTTATTATAAAATAGACTATCGGATTCGTATCGGTATCGGTAGATATCCAAATTTGTGGTATTGGTATCAGACATAAAAAAGTAGTATTGTGCCATCTCTATATTATTGTAGCGTCTAACTTACAATATGGAGCGCCTTTAGATGACCTTTTTTGTGATTTGGCGCTGTATAAATAAAAGTGAATTGAATTAATAAATAAATGCTGTTGATGCTTGATACTTGTTATATTTGTGTTTTTTACTTTTTAATAATAAAAATAATTTCAGCAAACATTTCCCTTTGTCGATGTGGGCTATTGTGTATAGAATTTTTAGGTGAAAAATTAATTGAATTAATTTTGGAATAGAGCTGTAACATGACAACATGTGCAACTAGTGAAACTCTGTGAATCATTAAAGATCAATACATTTTGTGATGGAAGATAAAATCAATTCTATCGCCCAGTTTAACTGAAGCTAATCTGAAAGATACTGGGAGACGAAGTTAAACTTGGAGCTAGACCAGGGGTTAACCTGTGAGATAACGTTAAATTAGGCAATTAAACTTGGGGGTTAACCTGGTTGTTTGGGGTCTCCGGCCTCTTCCAGACCTCTCCGGCTGATGGAAGGATCCTCCACTTTGGTCGCGTAAAGAACTCAGAGGTGGAGCAGGTGAAGGGGGTCACCTACAGTCTGGAACATTTCCTCGGACCACAGAAGAGGCGGTGCAAAGGTAAGACCAGACCGCCTCCATGTAACGGTGACCATATGTACAACTCACGTAGTGTAGTTTTGTAACACTAACGTCAGATATATTTTATGTCATGTAATATACCCAATAAAACATTGCATCAAAATATATTAATGTGCAAGAATACATGGCAAATGAAAGTACTTTTATTTTCCCCTCCACAAAGTCTAATAAAATGAAAAGAGGGATCATGTGGGACCCTATAAAGGCTCAAAAACTAGTGGAAAAAATAAGGAATCATTAATAAATAATAATAAATAAAATAATGGAACTGGGAACTTCCTCGGCCCACCCGTCCACACAACTGTCCAGGTCCAGGCATCACTGAAAAAAAGTAAGAGCCGTCATTACACAGATGAGCAGCCTAGCCAAAGACCACACCCTGACACAAAGACCACACCCTGACACAATGACCACACCCTGCCACAATGACCACACCCTGCCACAATGACCAGCTGACTTTAAAGTTTTTATGATTGCTCTTGGAAATGACATTTATTCACCATGCAGGTGAAAATCCCCTGAGGTGTTGTAGGTTTGAGAACCTGCTGAGTTTTATATTAAGCAGGTTTGCTAGAACTAAGATACAGCGTCTCTCTGTGAACTTCACCTGATTGCACGTGTGTGACTCCTCGTCTCCTGACTTAGGTTTGACACTTTGCAGTCACACCTGTTGAATCCCTGTGGGCATCTTTGAGGTTTGTTTGTTGTTTACCTGTTTAACCCTGGCTTCTCTCCGTCCTCAGACTCCTCGTCGTCCTCCTCCTTCAGGGACGACCTCCTCTCGTCTCCCGACAGCGACCTTTTCCACGTTGTCATTTACCTGGCTCCAGGTGACTACCACTGCTTCCATTCGCCCACAGACTGGAGGGTGGAGCTTCGGCGTCACTTTCCAGGTGAGAGTGTGTTCACCTGTGCAGCCATGTGGTCTTTGCGCCCCCACCCTGACCCGCCTGTGTGTCCTTCCTCGTTAGGCTCGTTAATGTCGGTGAACCCAGGCGTCGCTCGTTGGATCAAAGAGCTCTTTTGCCTTAACGAGCGTGTGGTTCTCACCGGCCAATGGCAGCAAGGCTTCTTCTCATTAACGGCGGTCGGTGCCACGAACGTCGGTTCAATCAGAATTTACTTTGACCAGGTGACGTTACTTTGTGTTCCTGTGGATTTTCTGAACGTGTGCGAACGAATGATTTTTTGTTTTTTTGTTTTGATCAGTTCTTGTTGGTCTTTCTTATCTCGTTCACTCTGTATAGTGAAATATTGATTAACTGATTGACTGATCGATTGATGGTTGGTTTTAACACTTCCTGTTTTAATTGCTCAGGAGCTTCAGACCAACACACCTCGTTACAGTAAAGGCTCCTTTCATGATCACAGCTACATTGCTGACCAGACGGTGAAGTTTGCTGGTGAACGGGGCGTGGCCTTACAGAAGGGGGAGTCGGTTGGGGAGTTTAACCTGGGCTCCACCATCGTTCTGCTTTTCGAGGCCCCCAAAGACTTCAGCTTCAACCTGCAGCCTGGCCAACGAATCAGAGTGGGAGAAGGCCTCGGCAGCCTCTAATTGGATGATTTACAGGCTCAGGGGGCAGGGCCTGATCAGAGACAGATTTTAAGAGAGGAGTTTTAGGAATTCTGGGTATTTTTCTCTGCGGAGGACTCGAAATGGATGCTTATCACAACAAGCACTCAGACTCCCAGAATGCCTTGTGCCCGTGAGCGGGAAATGCCAAACCCCTCCCACTCTATCCCTCTCACTCAGAGACTCGACCAGCAGCTGAACACATTTCTGTTTGAATGTTTCAAACTTTATTGCTCACAGGTTTTTGTTAGCATCAGCTAGCTCACATCTGATTGGAGGCCAGTGATTGGTTGAAGGGTTATTATTATTAATTTGTCTCATTAATCTTGTTTTTTTTTTTTTTTGTGGGATTTAAATGTGACACCTCCTACATTTTCTCTGCTTTTGTAAAAGATCTAATTATGAATAAAGTTTTTTTTCTTTTTAAATAGACTGCACGCACATTCCTCTTTCTAACCTTCCAGTGGTCGCAGTGGCAGAGTTGTGTGAGAGTGTGGCAGCAATTGGATGGTGTCCCTTCAGTCAGTGGAGAGCCTGCCGAGCTGTGGCAGCGAAGTCAAACTAAAAATTTACCTTTATTAAATAAAAATGTACAGAATTTATTTACTCAATTTTTTATTTTCATCTGAAAGGTTAAAAAAAATGAAGGCAGCAGAAATGTTTTGGGAACATTTGTCGCACCTTATCTTACAGCTCAGGCAAAACATGTTCACAGTTGGTCCTAATTCCTGATCAGTGGCAGAAGTCAGCAGCAACAGTGTGGTATTAATGGAAGGTGTGTCTGTAATATCAGAGTGATGTTGATGTTAAGAGACAGAAATAAGGAGAGATGATGAGTTTTAGGCTAACATATAAAGGCTAACACATTTATAAAATACAGCGAGGGCCTGAGCTTCCCACCAACTTCTCAGCTGCCCAAACTTTTATTTACTTTGTATTATTAGACTTCTTTTGTGTCTATTATTAGACTCTGAATTACTGTCCAATATTTTGTCACATTCACTTTTTTATTTATTGTTTTTTGGGGGTGGGGGTAGATATGTTTAAAAAAAATCACAGTGCACTGGTCAAGTTAGAAATATACAGCTTTTTTAAATACCAATTTTCCTACCAGATTCCATTTATTTTCTTTTACTTTACTTTGTCATTGTTGAATTGGAAGATGAAGCTTTGCCCCAGTCCAAGGTGCAAAGAACTCTGGAGCAGGTTGTCATCAGGGATGACTCGCTGTATTTATCTTTCCCTCCATCCTGACTAGTCTTCCAGTTCCTGCTGCTGAAAAACATTTCCACAGCATGATGCTGGAACCACCGCTTGGTTTGTACTCATAGTGACACTATCAACCATGGGACAATAGTCAAGTCAAGTCGAGTTTTATTGTCAACCCAATAATATACACTCAAACATACAGTGGGATAAAATATCGTCCTCCTCGATCAAAGGTGCAAAGTGTAAAAAATCTGAAAAAATTTGAATATACATATACAAACATATACAACTATACAGAAATAAGATAAACTAAGAGTACAACACTATTGTACTTAAATAGAAAAGAACAGAAATAAATAAATACAATACACAGAGTCGAACAGTGCAATACCGAATAGTGCAACTATTGGAAGTGAGAGGAGAGTGTTATGTAAAGTGTTATGTAGTCCAAGAAGTGTGTGGAGAAGAGAGTCCAGTGTGGAGGAGCCGGAAAGCTATTGGACAATCTCGCCGACCTGCTCCTGATAGTTCAGAGTCCACTTCCGGATGATGGGGTGATGCAGGTCAGCATCATGGCTGACCTGCATCAACACACCTGAATCAAATGATTAGCTCATTACCAGGCCTCTGGAGAACTTCAAGACATGTTGAGGAGGTAATTTAGCCATTTGAATCAGCTGTGATGGATCAAGGACACATCTAAAACCTGCAGGACACCGGCCCTCGAGGCCTGGAGTTCGACACTTGTGTGCTAGTGGCTTATGAATGCAGCATGAGGCGTAAATATCCCATAGACTGGGTAGAGAGCTGCCGAGACAGGTGTGTTCCTTTCCAAATCATGCCCAGTCAAGTGAACTTACCACAGATGGAGTTAATCAAAGAAACATCCATGTCAATAAGAATTAAGGAAGCAGTTACATTACTGTGCAATATCCTAAAACCAGACTGGGAAGGAGATGTTGTATTTTCATCCAGGTAACTCTTAAGCTGATTATATACCAGCCTTTCAAGAACCTCAGCTGAGACACAGTAGTGGGAGTACGAAGGCGCAATTCCACATCTCCAGTAATGTATTCTGTTGTATGGAAAATTTAAAAAATAAAAATCTGGCTTAGCTATGATACTTGCAGCCAGGCCCAAGAAGAAAGGAGACAGACTGTCTGGACAGGTTGACTTTTTAGTGTTGAGGTTCTTCAAAGCCTTGCATGCTTCTTCTCCCATAAAAGGTTTAAAGGAAAAAGTATTAGTTATCAGGGCACTGCTAGCAAAGTTGTATGCAAGAATTTTCCCATCCGATACTGTGCTAAACAAAGAACAAGAAGCAACAAAGTGTTTGTTAAAGCAATTGAACATTTCAGTTTTGTCTGACACAGGAGTGGAGTCAATAATGAAGTGAGGAGGTAGCTCAGAGGAATGAGAGCTGGCAGAGACTTTATAGTTTGCCAAAATCTCTGGTCATCAGTGGTTAAGGTCAAAAAGTAGTCACATTTGGCTATCCCGATGGAGGGAGTAAACCGATTACCCAACTGATGAGTCAGACTTTATCGTCCAGGCCAGGTTTCTCTGGTTCTCTTATCATGTGTCATGTGACCTGAAAGTCAGCTGACACAAGTTGCGTGTGGGTGTTGAAGCGCTTGGGAAGGGATCTCAAAACTGTGTTGTAGGTGGTTGACAGTTGTTGTCGTAAGCCAGGGTTGTCCAATCCCAGTCCTCGAGAGCTACCGTCCTGCAGGTTTTAGATGCATCCTTGTTTTGACACACCTGAATCAAATGAATGGCTTGTTATCAGGCCTTTGCCAAACTTGATGGCATGCTGAAGAGGTAATCAAACCATTAGGGATGCATCTAAAAACTGCAGGACAGTAGCTCTCGAGGACTAGGATTGGGCACCCCTGTCGTAAGCCATTCCCTCTGTTCAATATCGGCCATTCACATTAGCTTCTTTCACGCCTCATCAATTTCTTTCTTTCTTTCTTTTTATAATGCTTTGCTCTATCATCCTGCATTTTTACTGATTTGGTTCACACCATGCTTGACAAAAACATGGATGGTGTATTAGTTGCTCCATTTAAACACAAGCAGGTTTATGTCTGAGGAAAAAAAACACTTTATTAATAAAAGATATGTTGGTGTACACCTGTCGTGCACTTTCATCATTTTGTAGGAGATGTGTTCAATAGCACACTTTCCTGTACAATCAGACTCCCATCAGAATATACACTACTGTTTGGACACACCTTCTCATTCAATGCTTTTTCTTTATTTTTACTACTTTCTACATTATAGATACAAACTGAAAAAATCTAATATATGAAATTATATAGCAAAGAAA
The DNA here is from genome assembly GCF_051167445.1 of Perissodus microlepis. NCBI lineage: Eukaryota > Metazoa > Chordata > Actinopteri > Cichliformes > Cichlidae > Perissodus > Perissodus microlepis. The sequence continues at coordinate 26,666,915 of NC_140467.1, read as the reverse complement.
ACATTGATAAATAACTCTAAATATGTTTTACATTTTAGATTCCTGAAAGTAGCCACCCTTTGCTTTGTTGACAGCACTACAAACCCTTGGCCTTCTCTCAATGAGCTTCATGATGGAGTCACCTGAAATGGTTTTCACGACACAGGTGTGCCTTGTCAGCGTTCATTTGTGGAATGTCTTGCCTTCTTAATGGGGTTGGGACCATCAGTTGTGTTGTGCAGAAGTCAACTGACAGGCTTATTTGACAACTGTTAGAATTCATATTATGACAAGGACCAATCAGCAAAGTAAAGAGAAATGACAGCCCATCATTACTTGAAGAACTGAAGGTCAGTCAGTCTGGAAAATTGCTAAAACTGTGAATGTGTCCCCAAGTGCAGTCACAAAAACCATTAAGCTGTATGACAAAACTGGCTCACATGTGGACCACTCCAGGGAAAGGAAGACCAAGAGTCACCCCTGCTGCTGAGGATAAATTCATCTGAGTCACTGGCCTCAGAAATCACAAGTTAACAGCACCTCAGATTAGAGCCCAGATAAATCCAGATAAATGCCACACAGAGTTCCAGTAGCAGACTCATCTCTACATCAACTGTTCAGAGGAGACTGCAGGAACCACTACTAAGGAAAAGCAACAAGCAGAAGAGATTTGTTTGGGTCAAGAAACACAAGGAAAGGACATTAGACCAGTGGAAATCTGTGCTTTGATCTGATGAGTCCAAATTTGAGATCTTTGGTTTGGTTCCATCTGTCTTTGTGCGACACAGAAAAGCTGAATGGATGCGCTCTACATGCACAGTTCCCACAATGAAGCATGGAGAAGGTGTGATGGTGTGGGAGTGCTTTGCTGGTGACAATGTTGGTGTATTTATTCAAAATTGAAGGCACATTGAACCAGCATGGCTACAGCAGAATCCTGCAGCGACATACCATCCAGTTTGCCTTTAGTTATACCATCATTTATTTTTCAACACGACGATGAACACAAACACACCTCAGGCACCTCTCACTGAATGCCTTCAGTTAGAATCTACAATGTAAATAGTTGTGAAAATAAAGAAAAAACATTAAATGAGAAGGTGTGTCCAAACTGCAAGTGTACATGAATGTGTAAAATAGATTAAGTAAAGTGTAGTCAATCCATTCAGGTGTGTGTGTGTGTGTGTGTGTGTGTGTGTGGATGCTTTCCTTTCTTGTTTAGGAATAAAGTCTCTCAGACAGCTGCTCACTTTCACCTCACAAAAGTTTCTTTCTTAGGAGCTGATCAGCTGATAGGTTTGCAGCACCATTACAGCCCCACCCAGTGGAAGAACACAGCCATTACCACCAATCAGAAGACACTTTAAATATGCCTGTGTAGGTTCTCAGTCATCCAGGTCATCGTAGTCTAAGGAACTTGGAAACAAAGCAACTGGACAGGAAGGGAAGGCTCCTTAGAAGACCCTGTGAAACATCGTGGGTCAGCTATTAATTATCTGCAGCTATATATCAGGCAATCCTTACAGATGCATACAATCAGAAATCTTCATTTCTTCAGTGACTTTAAACATGACAAAGTTCTAAACTTTTTTTTAAACCTCAGAAACTCTAACCTTCTCTGGGAAGATCTTTTTACCCCAATCACGGATTATTATCATTAGATGGCAGCTGTTAATTTGCTGTTTTACTAAAACGTCTGAGGTTGTTTATAGCTTATCTAACTTTTTTGAAATATGCTGACATCAAATTCTAAAAAAAAACCCCATATCTTTTCACATGTTTCATGTGTTCTCAGTAAAATAAAAGCATTCGATGATTGGCAGATCATTGCATTCTGCTTTTATTTACATTTTACAGAGGTCCATTCTTTTTAGTAACTACCAGGTCAAACAGCAGAGACAGGTCTATACTTTCATAGTCACTATCCATCCATCAATCCATCATCATCCATCATCCTCTCAGCCATTCTCTATCCATACATACTGCTTGTCTAGTTTGGGGTCCTGGGTAAGCTGGAGTCTAAGCTATCAAAGGCTAGTGATTCATGCATTTTAATTCAATCCAGTTCAATTCAATGTAACTTTTTTTCAAGGTGCTTTATATTGTGAGGTAAAGACTCTACAACACTACAGAGAAAACAAAGAAAAGCCAACAATTATATGACCTGCTATAAGCGATCAGAAACTGTAACAGGTGATTTCCAGCCTTAAACATAAGGTTTAAGGAGCTCTTCATGCACCAACTTGCATCAGTAAACTTTTACATCCATAGGTACCCAGGATGTCCCTGAGGTCATCTAATCAGGGCCTACTGGCTGTGCATCATACAAGGCTGAGTCAGGCAATAGTGGCCCCCAGACTCTGGAATGCTCTCCCCCCGAGGTTCAGATCTGTAGACTCAAAGTCACTTTTAAAACACAGCTAAAAAGTCATTTCTTAGGTTTGTGTTTCTGGTTAACTCTTTTTCATGTTCTGATATTTTGTTGTGAAGCACTTGTTACCTAGTTACCATGGTAATTAAATTATCTTTAGTTCTTGTTTACCTCTTCACTGGAAATGGTCAAAATATCCTGGTTAAATTGCATTAAGGAGGAACTCAGGGACCAATAAAGAGTGAACTAAACTTCCATCATCGAGCCCTTCTAGCCCCACCCATTGTTGTTAGCCCCGCCCTGGGCAACAGAACCAGCAGCACAACCAATAGGAAAGTGGTGGACAGCAGTTGCCATAGTGATGGAAGCGGGGCTCAGCCAGCCCTCCGTGCAACCAACCATCATCCACAGCCTCCTTCCCCAGCCACAGCTTCCCATCCTGGGCTGCGTCTGCTGCTGACAGGCCCTCTCTGCGACTGGAGCTCCAGGAGGAGGAGGTGCAGGCCTTCACTCCCAGGAAGGTGGCCAGGTCCAGGTCCAGAGCTGCGGCGCCTCCTCTGGGTGAAGGCGTGTTCTGTCGGCACTGAGGACACGGGATCCACACCTGTGGAGCACAGGGGAGTGACTACAGACACACAACTTCTGTACCTGACCCCTCAACTTTAGGTCTGTCTGATTAACCCCTCATCTGTGATTTGGCAGAGGGGACTGATCACTAATCAAAAGGTTGTCAACACTGCCCTACCCTAACTGCTCACCCCTGACCTCTCAAGTGTGTCAGACATCACCTGTGGACACAGCTCTAATTCAGTCTTTAACTGCTGCTGCTCACATTTGCATGCCTGTTACTCTTAATCCACGTCCTTCACTTCTCACAGACTCAGATAAGTGTCTGTGATGTCATCAGTCACCTGTTCGTTGATGACTGTGTTCAGTCTCTTCAGACACGCCTGGCAGAAGGTGTGGCCACAGTGTAGTCGCCTAGGCAGCCGCTTTGCCAGGTCGTAGCTTCCGAAACACACAATGCATACCAGATCCTGCCTCCTCAGTGACATCATTGTCTCCAAGGCAACAGAGGCTGGAGGAGGGGGAAGAGGCTGACAGGTGACTTCTTCCTCCTCATCTTCTTCTTTTCTGTCATCAGACATTTTGATCTGATTGGACGAGAAGAAAAGGCCATCCATATTAAACCAATCACAGAATCCACCTGAGCCTCCAGTGTTGGGAAGGTTACTTTTGAAATGTATTCCACTACAGATTACAGAATACATGCCCCAAAATGTATTTTGTAACGTATTCCGTTACGTTACTCAGTGAGAGTAACGTATTCTGAATACTTTGGATTTCCTAATATATTATCATGCTTTTTACAACTACATGAATGTACTATTGCAGTGTGATTTATTACTTTGACTGAAGGTTATTCGCCATACCAATACCAACTAGATTTTTAAATCTTAATATAAATGAGTAACAGTAGGGTGGACATTAGGTAAGGCTCCACTTTTTGCAGCAATCTCGTATAGAAAACTATTCCGTGCGAATATAAAACAGGTCCACGGCTCTGAACCATAAAGGCATAAAACCGTAAAGAGATCTCTGGCTAATACGTTGGGTTCCGTGTCGGGCTCGTAGCCGAAAACTGGATTTACTTTGTTGTCAGGGTCAACTTTGTATATATACATATATTATATATTTACATGCTTCCATCTCCCGTTTCTGGTCGGTGACATCTCTTACTTTTCGACTCTTTCTCCTTCCCTCGCGCTCACAGACACATCACGGGTATGGCAGTCCATTCTCCCTGCAGCACGGACTACACTGCCCATGAGGCTACATTCTTTAGGCCTATGCCTGTAACGCTCTGCCCATTGCCTTCATATTAAATCATTTTTGTGAATAATTTTTTTTAAATATTTCTTCACGTCATTATGCGGGCCGCAAGTAGAGGTGACATGGGCCGCGAGATTGAGACACAGACATGAGAGCCTCTTAATGCGTGTTTTGTTTGGGTTTCCACTGGAGTGGACACCAAAAATATAGAGTTCATAACCTTATGAAACAGGAAAATACCGTTGTGTAATCCATTCATTTCAACAACGTAACTGTATTCTGAATACCATCGTTTAAAACGGTAACTGTAAGGGAATACAGTTACTCATATTTTGTATTTTAAATACGTAACGGCGGTACACGTATTCCGTTACTCCCCAACACTGTGAGCCTAAGAAACACCTGATTTACACCAAAACTTTAGTTTATTTAATGAAGTGTTTGATCTTTCACATACCCTGGATGTTTTCTGATAACTCACTGAAAGAAGCTAACAGTGCATTCTGGGTACTTTAAAGTTTGAATCACTGTTATGCCCTCTGACCTCTGGTTGTTCCAGGTGTGCATCAACTGAACCGTATTCTGCTTGTGTTTTGTTGTCTGAGATGTGTCCATTTGGTTCCTATATGATGATGAAGTGTTAGTGTTTAGTTACAATTATCTGTCATGGCCCTAGGTATGGGACCCAGGGTTTATATGTTTTCTGGTTTCTGAATATTCATTTATTTAGCATTGTTCATGGTGTAGCCTTTGTATTTCTAGTTTCTTGGCTATTTTCTGTAGTTTCTAGGATTTAAATTTTCTTCGGTACCTCTTCTGGGTTCCACGTGTCATGTCTAGTCCCCCATATCTCTATGTTCATGCATCTCCTGTGTCCAGACAGCGCTCTCGTTCTGTCTCCCTAGTCAGTTATGTTCTCATGTCTGTTTCTTCCCCAGTCATAGCGTCAAGTCCGCGTCTTAGTGTGTGTCTCATATTTCCTGTTTTATTTTGACAGTTCCGAGTCCTGCATTCAGTGCATTCAGTTTTGCTTCCTCCCTGTCTGCTTATGTTAGATCTCTCCCAGCTGTGTTCCCCATGTGGTTCTACTTCCCTCACTACCCTTTGTCTTCCTCTGCTTGTTGTTGTGTTGTCCCACTAGCAGTGTGTTTCTCGGCTCCCTAGTTTATTCCCAGTTGTTTATTTCTGAGTATTTGGTTATTAGTGCGTTATTTCAGCAATATAGCTGTCTCCCTTAGTTCACTCTTTTGTTATGAGTCCTGCGTTTGGGTCCTGAACCTGCTTGCCATGCAGCACTCATGGTGACTTTATCTGTTCTGTTATCAGGTTTCTCTTAGTCTCCAGGGTCAGTGAACCAATAAAGATAAAGCAATATAGGAGAAATACGCTCTCTTTCTCGTCCCTGTCAGTACCCTTGCTACAGCATTTTGGACCAACTGAAGGCTTTTCAGGGAGTTCTTAGGACATCCTGATAGTAATGAATTACAGTAGTCCAGCCTAGAAGTAATAAATGCTTGCACTATTTTTTTAGTGTCACTCTGAGACAGAATATTTCTATCTTTAGTGATATTGTGCAAATCGAAGAAAGCAATCCCACATATTTGTTTAATATGTGCATTGGTCAAAAACTATGATATGTCACAGGTTACTACTGGCAACAGTAATGTCATGCAGAGTAAGTATCTGGTTAGATACTGTATTTCTATCCTATTTAGGACCGAGTACAGTAACCTCAGTTTTATCTGAATTTAGAAGCATAAAATTTGAAGATGATACCATGGTGGTTGGGCTCATCTCAGACAGTGTACAGGGTGGAGGCGGAGATTTTGTCCTGCTGGTGCTCACAAAATAACCTGAACGTCCTTAAAACCAAAGAACTCATAATGGACTTCAGGAGGCACAGACAGGTCCACTCCCCTCTCATTATAAATGGTGAACTGGTGGGATCTGTCCCCACCTTCAGGTTTCTGGGCATGCACATCTCCACTGTACTCTCCTGGACCCACAACACCATCACCCTGGTGGTGAAGGCCCAGCAGCGGCTGAACGTCCTCCATGTCCTGAGGAAGAATAACCTGGACCCGAAGCAGCTGCTGGCCTTCTACCGCTCCTCAGTGGAGAGCATGCTCTCCTCATGCCTGGGCGTTTGGTACGCAGGGACCACGACTGAGAACAGGAAGGCTGCACAGAGGGTAATTAACACTGCCCAAAAAAAAAAAAAAAAAAAAAAAAAAAAACATTGTCTGCCCTCTGCCACCCCTGGAGGCCATTACCAGATCCTCCTGTCTCAGGAAAACCAGGGCCATCACAGGTGACCCCTAGCACCCCGGCCACAACCACAACAGGCATTAGACACGTTAGATGTTGTGCAGTTTGCAGTAAATTGTGTGCCACAGAGTTTGAAATTCCCATTTGTGACTTATTTAAATTTGTTGGCTTCTTGAAAGTAAACTCTTACAAAATGCACATGCCATAAGGCCAGCAAAAAAAAAAAAAAAAAAAAAAAAAAAATGTGTATGTATGTATATATATATATATATATATTCAAAACTGTCAGTCAGAAAACTGACACTGTGCCTCTTTGTAACATCCTCAGGCTCCTTTTTCCAATCATTGATTCTGCTCTGAATATTTCTCCAGTTTCTTGTATTAATAGTTCTTCAGAAACTTGTGAAAGATTCTTGCAGTTTTTTTAATCAATAAGATAAAATGGCTTTGATCTATGATGGCCCTGCCTTCACCTGCTCTTCTGTCTTTGATAAATTTGAGCCTGTGTTTTGATCAGGTGGAGAAACTATGAAAATGGCATGATGATCTTGTCTAAATGATGTTGTTTCAGCTCTTTAAAACACTGAAACTGCACATTTAAAAGTGGTGACTCAGCTGTTCTTTTGCTTTTGGATCTGACAGTTTGATACTGTTGACTACAGCATGTCGCTCTCACGATTGGAGCATTGCGCCATTAAGGGCATTCTACTAGAGTGGTTCAGGTCATACCTGTCTGACAGGAGTTTTTCTGTCAACTACGGAGATTTTACATCTTCATCATTCCCCCTTATTTGTGGAGTTCCTCAGGGATCTATATTGGGGCCAATTTTGTTATGTGTTTATATGCTGGCTCTAGGTCTAATTTTCATAAAATATAAAATTTGTTTCAATTCGTACACCGATGACGCTCAGATCTACCTTCCGCTGAAGGGAAGGTGTTCTGCTCCACTAGAACCCTTACTTCAGTGCCTGGATAGCCTCCAAATTTCTTAATTTTAATGAGAACAAAACTGAAGTGATTATGTTTGAACCAAGTGGCAATTGCACTTCTTATTCTAACCTGCAGTGTCTTGAGCCTTTTATTAAGTTGCACACTCAAGATTTGGGGATTACATGTGACAATAATTTTGAAAAACAGATTAGCTCCGTTATACAGCTGTCTTTTTTTTTTTTTTTTTTTTTTTTTTTTTTATAAACTAAGGCTTTTATGTAAGATAAAATCATTTTTGTCTTTTAAAAACTGACAAGCCATGCATTATTACATCCCAGCTGGACTATTGTAACTCATACGTTGGAGTTAGTCAGACCTGCCATCCAAGACTGCAGTTGGTCCAGAATGCTGCAGCTCGTCTTCTGATGTGAACTAAAAGACATGAACATATTTCCCAGTGCTTGCCTCTCTTCACTGGCTCCCCGTTCACTTCAGAATTGATTTGTGCCAACACAGACCAGATCAGCTCAGCTACTCCAGAGGTACTTTTTCCACCATGTATGACTCCGGATATTGTAGCTCCTGTGAAAAAGAAAGCCTCAGATCAGAAGTACTAGACTCCCTGGTATAACTCTCAAATGTGCACCTTAAGGCAGATAACTCGTACACTGGAAAGGAAATGGTGTATCATTTAGAAGATCATATTTAGTCTGGAAAAATAGTTTGCTGCGTTACAAAAAAAAAAAAAAAAAAAAAAAAAAAAAAAAAAAAGCCCTCCGTAAAGCTAGACCATCTTACCACTGTCATTGTCATCATTTTCTTTATTTATAAAGCACTTTTAAACAACCACAGCTGACAAAGTGGTGTACATTGGAACTAAATAATAAAAATACATAAAGATATAAATACCTGCCGTGGGAAAAAACAAAAACAAAGAGAAAAATGAAATTTCATGGAGGCTGAAAGCCAAAGAATAAAAATGGGTTTTAAGACCCGTTTTAAAAGTGGACAGAAAGGTCCTCTCTAATATGCAAGGGCGAGTTATTCCATAATTTAGTAGTAACGATAGAAAAGGCCATGTCCCCTCTGAGCTTCCTACTGGATCTCAGTACTTCCAGGAGCAGCTGGTTAGCTTTACTGAGAGACTGTGTGTGTGGGGCTGAAGAAGCTCAGAGGCAAGATTGTGAGAGCATTTAAAAACAAGAATTTTAAAATGAACTCTAAAACACACAGGCAGCCAGTGCAGTCAGGCCTCGACAGGAGTTGCATGCATGCCTGTTAGCAGTCGTACAGCTGCAACTACTAATGACTTCATGAACTTCTTTACAAACACTAACTATTAGAGAAAAAATTACTCATAATTATCTAACAGATGTTATGTACAGCTACTTTCAGTACCACTGATAATTTATTCTTTTTCCTCTAATCGGTCTTTCTCAGTTACCTTCATTAATTACTTCCTCTAGAGACCCAGCTAAGGCCAATCTCCAACCTTCCTTTCATATCAGAAATCCTTGAAAGAGAAGTTGTCAAACAGCTAACAGATCATCTGCAGAGGAATGGCTTATTTGAAGAGTTTCAGTCAGGTTTCAGAGCTCATCACAGCACAGAAACAGCTTTAGTGAAGGTTACAAATGATCTTATGGCCTCTGACAGTGGACTCATCTCTGTGCTTGTCCTGCTAGACCTCAGTGCAGCATTCGATACTGTCGACCATAATATTCTATTAGAACGATTAGAGCATGTTGTAGGTTTTACAGGCACTGCAGAGGTATGTATCATAGCTAATAGACTCCAATTTGTTCATGTAAATGGAGAATCTTCTTCTCACGCTGAGGTTAATCATAGAGTTCCACAGGGTTCAGTGGTAGGACCAGTTCTGTTTACATTATACATGATTCCCTTAGATATTGTTAACAGAAGGCATAGCATACATTTGCCGTATTTTTCAAGCCATAAGGTGCATTAAGCGAAACAAAACAGTCAGATAAGTCACACTTTACTCAACTCGTTCTTCTTGCTTCCTCCACTTCTGTACCATTGATTCATTAATGTTGAATTCTCTCGCAGCTGCTCCATTCCCATGTTGTTTCAGTATATTAATGACTAACCTTATATTGTTGATGGATTATCTCAGTTGTTCTCCTGACTGAAGTTTGGTCCGTTTACAGCATCCTGCCATGCGATTGCATTTGTCCCTAACCATCGGGAACCCTCACGTTACATTTTATCGAGTGGAAAAAGTTAGCTTCACTGTTTATGTTATGCTAACATAGCTGTGTCGCTAGTGATCATGTAGCACATCATTATATACCAGCTAGCCCAACTTCAGTAACCCACTGCTGTTTAGTTTTCTGTCGAGTGTGACAGCAGAGCAGCAAGTTTAAATTTTTCAGAAATCTTAGTCAGAACATGCGATATCATGTTTAGGTGGAAAATAGCGAGCCAACTTCCTGCTAACATCTAACTCAGTTAAATTTAATAAATTCTGTTTTCATGGATGCCTGGATGTTAAACTTAATTGTTACACCTGGTAAAGCAGCAATGCTGATCATTTTATTGAAGATGAAAGAATTTAGACAGTTTGTAACTCTCAGTGATGCCGCAGTGATCGTTTGACTTTGGGACCGTCGTTTGACAGATTTGAGCGCCGTGTTTCACATAAAATCAGTTCGAGGTCAGTAAGCACAACCAGAATTCATACATAAGGCGCACTATCAATTTTTGAGAAAATTAAAGGATTTTAAGTGCACCTTATTGTACGGAAAATACGGTACACTGCGTCACAGATGACATTCAACTTTATCTATTCATGAAGCCAGATAACACACACACACACACACACACACCAATTAGACTGCAGGAATGTTTTAAAGACAAAAAGGGGCCTGGGTGACCTCTAACTTTCCGCTTCTAAATTCAGATAAAACTGAGGTTATGGTTCTCAACCCTGAAAATCTTAGAAATATGGCATCTAACCAGATTCTTACTCTGGATGACATTACCTTGGCCTCTAGTAAACTGTGAGGAATCTGAGTTGTTTTTGACCAGGATATATATCCTTTAATTGCACATTTGCAAACTGAAGGACATATTTTTGCATAATATCTCTAAAATTAGAAACATCCTGACTGAGTGACTCCAAGAAACTAGTTCATGTATTTATTACTTCTAGGCTGAACTGCTGTAATTCTTTATTATCAGGATTTCCTAACAACTCCCTGAAAAGCCTTCAGTTAATCCAAAATGCTGCAACAAGAGTACTGACAGGGACTAGAAAGAGTATATTACTCCCATACTGGCTTCCCTTCATCTGTTAAATCTAGAATCAAATTTAAAATTTTGCTCTTCAAATAGAGGGTCTTAAATAATCAGGCCCCATCTTATCTTAATGACCTTATAGTACCATATCACCCCAAATCATCTTGCTTTAGACTGCTCAAGTTAAACTCTTTAAATTATATTCCCATGTGCACTAACTGTGTCACAGTCTGGCTGAGGCAGACTGTAAGGAGTGAAGAAGGTGGACCCAAGTGCGGACACGCAAAATAACAAAACTTAATATTAACTGAAAAACAAGCCATTTATTAAAGGCTGGACTTAGTTTTGCCCTTTGCTTTGCATTTCTAAATCATAATCTAAACTGGCTGAGCTAAACATAACAAAACCCTGGAACACGGACATAGACATACAGACCTGGCATGAATGCATAATCATGGAGACTAGGTAGAATAACAGATGCTCAAACAAAAAAAATGGATGAACACACACAGACTAAAAGCACACAGGAGCTGATCATGGGAAGTGGAAACACATGGGAAAACAGCTGACACAAATGAACATAACGATGTCACAGAGGAAGAGTAAAACTAAACACAATGAACATAGAAACACAAGACCTCTTCAAAGTAAAACAGGAAACATGAGACGCAGACATGACAATACAATCTTGACAACCTGAAATCACAGACAAGAAATACATTAGACTAACCAGAAGACGTAAGTGTAACATAACTAGATTAAACTTGAGGCAACTAAATAATTAACCTAGAACTTAACATTATCTTCAAAATATAGCAAAAGAGATCAAAACCAAATGAGAGCACTGGGTCACAGACCAGACCCTGACAGACTGTGTGAAAGTTAAACTTCAAGCGCTCACAATGACCACGTGTGATAACTGTATTTCATCACATCATGATTATCAAGACTGAGTGTATAACTCATACCTCCAGCAAAAGGTCAAAGTTGCAAACCACACCTGAGTACACCTCACGCTCTCTGCATCATCATCACAGTTTTAATTCTAGACATCAGGGTACCAACGCTGGCTACTGCTCCTCTACAGATCTATCACACCGATGCTTTCAGCCACTCACAGAAACCAGGTTCAGTCTTAGACTGTGAATGTTGCTATAAAACTAAAACTGAGCAGACATGAAAAATACATTTGCATATCCTCTGTACTTACTATAAGGGCTCAAAAATCAAAACCCTATTTTTGGATTTATTTGCATTTCACTTCCTACGTTCTGATTGGTTGGAACAGAAACCCACCTGGTTTTACCTTTTCCTGATTTTGTCCTTCACATCTTCTCCTTTTCCTCTTTTATTTTTTTGTCTTTATCTCTTTAATCCTCTTATTTTCTCTCTGGTATTGTTCTTCAGTTCTTCTGTTGTCTCTTATTGGTTTTTCTCTTCCTCGTGTTGTTTTATTTTTTTTTATTCCTGTTTCTTAAGCTTTCTCTTGTTGTTCTCTCTGCTCCTTTATTTGGTCTTTGTGTCAATTTTACTCCTGCCTCAGAGAGAGACTCGTCTTTATCAATAATTCATCCTGTTTGGTGTCAACTCGCAGCTCTCTCAGAGTCAAATAACACACCAATCTTAAAAGCATAAACATGAAGACTGCACAGCTGTTTAAATCAGTATTCATTAGTTACACAGTGAAAATAAACACATAGGTAATATAACAGGTCAAATCTAAAAACTCATCAGTAAGTACTGACAGTGAAAATAAAAACTAGTTTCAGGAAAGAGACAAACTGAAACTTCTTACATGAAAAAACTCAACAATTTCACCTGTAACCTGATCAGCCAATAGAAAGTACAACTATTTTCTGGTTTCTGTGTCAACCTATCAGGTTACAGCTCAGTATAAACTAAGGCCGCCTAGCAACAGAGAGAGTGAGCAAGAGAGAGAGAGTTGGAGATGAGAGGAGGAGCCACATAAGAAGGATGAGCCTGAGGAGGAGGAGGCAGCTGGTGTACAGAGGAGTGTTTATGTTTCACCTGCAGTTTTTTGTTCTGATCCACTGTCTGCATATCTTTAGGGCCACATGAATTTTTCTCTGAGTGAGAAAAACGCTGCACACACACACAGATACTTGTAACTTCAGCCAGACAGAAAAAAACATATGACCAGAGTTCTTTTCAGAGCAACCTGTTTCCTGTGAGCAGGTTTGGAGTGCCCCCTGCAGGTCTCTCTGGGTTTGATCATCTCATCAGTCACATTCTGATGTTACAGGAAACAATACCACTGTCTCAACTCAGCAGCTCATTCAGAGGTTCAGAGAGAAACTGGAACTGTGTGAGTGTGTGAATAAATCTAGTGAAGGTAAGGAGCTCACCTGACTGATCACCGGACTCCTTCTTTCACTGTTTCCTCTTCTTTGTTCATCTCAGAGAGAAACTAAAGTGACTTTTCTATATATATCTGATGCTCAGACTGGACTTCCTGTTTTAGCGTTAGCCCTGAGGTGACTCTGAGAGACCTCAGGATCATAGCCCAGCATTTCAGACCCTCACTTGCAGATCGACAGAAAAGATGCGATTCTAACAGGGAATTGTGGCTACAGGTTTAGAGTAGATTCACCTGGGTGTCACCTGAATGCTGCTTCAAATAAACGAGGCAGGAAACTCCTTACAGACTCTGATTAGGCCTAACTATTTTATGTCAGATTTAGATGAGTTTCATGAATGTTTTAAACTCTTAAACTCAGGGTTAAATTCAAACTTAAACTCAGACTGGACCCAAATTGAACTTTGACTCCTTTTGTCCAACTGTCCTTTTTTGTGTGTTTTTCTAACACTTCTACTGTCTTTGGTGAACATATAAAGCTCTGTGAATAGCACGTTGATTTTAATAGGAAAACACCTTACAGGAAAGTGTGACTGCAATACAGAAGAAGAAACAATAGAACATGTTTTAATGCATTGTCAGAAATATGATGCTGAAAGAAGACGATATGAAAAGTGAAACTGGACTATCGAGCTGGTGGGTAACAGACGTCTCCGAAAACGTTGGAGCACTTTTGCAAATATGTGATGTCTTGATAGACCGAGAAGATATTTGAAGTTTACACAGCTACATTCTCACCTGAAAATATGTTAAAAGTTTATTTTGTGACCCAGAAAGAGAAATATTTCAAACTCTTTAGCCGTGCTCCTCCGCCATTGCCACGTTTGAAAAGTATTTTGATATTAGTATAAAAATATTATAAATAATAATTTAATTAATAAAGTATTGACAAGACTAATAAGAGTAATATTACAATTAAGTAGTTGCCGCCATTGTTGGAAACTGGAATTGGCTGGGCCGTGCTATGAATTCTGGGATATGTTGGGCCACGAAGGATACACCCGAGCCATCCTTCAAATTCGGGGAAATGAAGGATGCATTTGTCAGCTGCATTTGGAGCAGCTTTTGAATTGGGACAGCCTTCGTCGTGTCGCTGTGACGTAACCGGCCTTCAAATGCGACCTCTGATGGATGCAGCCCCTGAGTTGAGACACAGCCGTAGGCAACGTGACAGACTTAACTTGGAATACACTAAGGTAAGAAACACAAAGATGAGACTAAGGGAACAGGATGTAAACTAATAATCCTAAAGTCTTTTATGACTAAATTTAAAATCTCAAATAATATAGTAGGGAACTAAAAAGAAATTGAAAGACTTCTAAACACAAGGAAATCAATCGTAATTAAATTAGAATCAATAGAAGCAAGCCCACTTCTTCAAATCAAAACAATAATGAATTAACAAGATTCAAAACATGAAACACTGGGTCAGAGACTCAGAACCATGAAAAAAATAAATTTTTGAGTTATGGTTTTATTAATTAAACAAGAAAACTATTCAATACCTATGTTGGGCAGGTCTGAAAATAATGAGGCCTGGGTGTGGAAGTGAAACCTATCTCGGTTTTCCAAAAAATATATTTAATTGCCATAAATTTATGATTTATCAAGAGGGGCAATCACTTTTTAGACTGTTCTTTCTCCTTTTTCCCCCTTAATAGCTGAAATCATTATTTAAAAACTGTATTTTGTTTTTACTCAGGACAATCTGAAGGTGAAGCTTCGGTGAAAATAACTGTGGAGAGAATTCAGTGGATAACCTGCCTGCTCCTCTGCAAATGTCACTCTGAAAATTCTGCCTTACAATACTACCTGTTTATCCTCTTTACCTGCAATAAAACCTAATATTTTATCCCAACCTCCTGTTTGAGTCCAGGTCAGAGTCAGGTGTAACAAATGTCTTCCATTACCTGAAAAGTAACAACAATTATCAATTTTCTTCCTCTTACCCAGGGCTGGGCTGCAGGGGCAGCAGAGGCCCTCCCTCTCCCCAGCCACATCCTCCAGCTTATCTGGGGGAACACTGGGGCATTCCCAGGCCAGTTGAGAGATATAATATCTCCAGCATGTCCTAGGTCTGCCTTGGTCCAGGAATGTCTAGCTCCTTTCAGTGCGGAGGACTCGTGGCTCTACTCTGAGCCCCTTCCGGATGGCTGAGCTCTACACCTTACCACACTGAGGGTCCAAACCACATCATCTGCAAAAAGCAGAAATTAGACTCTGAGGCCACCAAAGTGGAAGCCTTTATCCACCTGGCAATGCCTAGAAATTCTGTCCACAAAACTATGAACAGAATCTGCGACAAAGGGCAGCTCTGACAGAGTCCAACACCCACCGGAAATGAGTCCGACTTACTGCCTGTGATGCGGACTAAGCTCCTGCACTCCTGCAACAGTTGTACATGGATCGAATGGCCCATAGCATGAGGGCATTCGCCCATACTTTTGAAGCATCCCCCACAGGACACTCCAAGGGACACAGTCGAATGACCCGTTTCCCAACCTGAAGGCATGCTCTCATTCCCTTTCATAGAGAATTCGTTTATTACATCTTCTCCTTGAAATTCATGAAAGGGTCCAAAGGTTCAATTTTCAGCGACACTTTTGAAAAATATAAACTAAATGTTAATCCCTAGCACATTTCATCTCATTTTATTTGATAATTTATTTTTATTATTATGATTTTTTAATATATCTAATTTGATTATTGTCAGTATATACTGTTGTATCTTTCTTTCTGCTTTGTTTCATCTGCACTTGTCTGCTTGTAACACTGATTATGAATGATGTACTGTACTGTGCCATGTTTTTGTTATTCAATAAATGCATTACAAACCCCCCCAAACTCACTGCACACATGCAGCATGATCCGTGCACATCTGCCAATTCATGCACCCATGCTTGATGATGTAAGTGAACGAAAAGAAAGCCAAGTATTTCTAGAGATTTGTACCAACAGGAAGCTCTGAAAGTGAAAAAGATGTTTGTAAGTCAAATGATTGCTGTTTACTCGGGTTTAGATTCAGACATTTTAAAATAATTTACATCTTCAAATAATTTTTTTTATTTGTGTTTATGTTTTGTGTTGGTGCACACATTTGTGACACAAGCTATTGTACAGATTTATACATCTTAGTTTATGCTTGTGGATCAAATCAAAGGTCGCAGATCCAAATTGGGCAGGGTTCTGCCTCCTATCAGCTCCGATCACAATATATGATCAACTACATCATCAATAATTGTTTCATTGTTAACAGTAAAATAATTAAATGGTGACTTTATATTTTAACAATAATTAATGATGATTATCATAAAATCTGTAATGATTGATTCTAAAAATCAGAGAAATGTTTGGCTCGCTGTTACTGAGACTTTAATGTTGTGCGAGCAGCAACAGAGATGAAGTTTTAAATTTAAAAATTTATTCCACATGATGACCTGTGCCCTGATTGCTTCATTTGATTTGCATAGTCACTGTGATGAAAACAGAAAAAAACAAGAATAATGCCAAATATGTGTCAAATATAAAACAACAAATAACAACAAAAAAACACAAACACAAATGTTCATCATCATCATCAAGAAAAACAAACAGTATAATTTACAGCTGCTTTGTTACAACCTGATAAAAAATATTTTTAGATCAGTTCATTTGGAGTTTGTAATGATCAAGAACTTTTGTAATAATCAATAAAGTTTCAATCATTGAATTGAACATTTTAAAGATTTTTCAGCTGAATTCTGAATGTCTACAAAATTCAAACATCACTATATAACCATGTAGAACATTGGAGAACAATCCTCTGTCTGATATTAGATATAATCAGTTATAATCCAACATATTGATTATATCCAGTAACACTATAAAATCATACCTAATGTTGTTTACAGGAAAAACATCAAAACTATAGGTTTCTTGACAAAGGCACAGAAGTGAAACTGCGGTTCAGTGGTGGCCATTTTGTGTCTAAAAATCATCTCCCCAATATTTTTTATATGTATTGATATAAAACTGCCAGTAAAAAAATAAAAATACCATCAAGGGCAAAAAACCCCCAGGACCCCATAAAGACCCCGAGTCTCAAAAGTCCCTGTGATCCCCGAAGTGCGCAGGGCACCACAAAGACGCCATGACCCCTCAAGTGCTTGTAACCACACAAGTCCCCATGGCCTCTGAAATCCCAGTTCTGGGTAGGGATGGTGGTGAGGGGTGGGGGTTTGAGCTTCACAAACATGTAAGTGAAGTATTTGAGACACAAAATGGCCGCAGCAAGAAAACATCCTCCAGTTCCTTCATTGTTTCCTCATTTCCTTCCATCCTTGTTTCCTCTAGAAGAGCAAATAAATAAATCTGAGCCAGTCACAATCCTTCTACTGTTATGACATCACGCTCTGCTGCGATGATGTCACTTCTTTCTCCTGCAACGGTAGCAGCAGGCACGGCAGCTCCCCCCTTCATCATCCCCCCCTCCATCCTCCTTCACCGTGTATGGTGGGGGGGCGGAGCTCGACACTTGGTACGGGTTCTCATTGCTGGTAATAACCATTGGATTGGCTATCACTGTGGAGTCACTGGAAGAGTGGAGCTTAGCCCGTGGAATAGTTACCTGACCGTAGGGGTTCTCCAGAGAGACGTTGATATTTGAGGACATGCTGACACGTCACAAGACTAAAAGGCTAAAATTATGTCCAATCAGGCAGCTGGCCAATCAGTTAATGCAGTGCAGGAAGAGACCTATGTGAAAGGAAACAGATCAATACAGGTGATCAATGAGTACACTTACTGCAGAACTGATGTTCCGATCAGAGTGACTGATCAGATCTGACCAATAAGAGGAGTGGTTGATTACTCAATGAATGATAAAAGTAACTGAGTACGTTCACTGATTGAGTACATTCAGAGTAAAACAAAGTTAAGGATCTGAATACTTTGTCCTCTGCTTTATACTTTTACTTGTGACCCTTGAAGTATGTGATAGTACTCAGTGATGCTGCAAAAGCCCCACGCCCAGACATCTGCCCATTAATTTGGTTGATTGATTGGATTTGATTAACTCGTGCAGTAACACTGAAGTTAGATTAATTCACCGAGGCCCAGATTTCCTGCTTTAAGTGAAGGCACCATTTGATGACACTCCTGGACCAACAGGTGAGGCATGTTACCTGGATGAATGTGGCTGTGAGGTGTACACACTCTGAGTCATCACATGAAGTCAGCAGTGAAGTACTCAAAACTTTAACTGAAGTAAAAAAGTACCACAGGTTACAAGTTAAAGTACTGCAAATCTTAGTATTTAGACACATTCAGAGGTCTGATTCCTTATATGGTGGGGTAAAGAGCAGGTAAACACAGTACTGTAGTGTATTTTACTTTGATTTACTGTACTACAGTACACTGTAGTGTACGGCACAGTGTACTGTACTATAGTGTAGCACAGAGTACTGCATTATACTGAGGTTTCAGTCACATTTTAAAGTCCTCTCGAGTGAATCAAAGTATTTATAAACTAGAGGTACTGCAGTAACCAAGTACAGAGTTACTTCTACTGCGTCTATAACATGAAGTACTCCAGTGTTTAGCTGAAGTAGATGTATTGTAGTATTTGTACTACAGAGGATTTAAAGGGGTTTCAGGGACTCACCTGTATGTTTGTCGGTCGCCGCCGCCGTGTTCTTCTTCTTCTCTGAAATGGAAACAAATCTGACTCTGCTCTCTCTCATTCTGGCTCACTATGTGTGTGAAGCTCGCTTGACCGCCTCGCCCAAACCTGTTCTACCGGCCGACACGCCCTCTCTCTCCCTCTGTTCATTTTCTATGTAACTCGACCACTGTCACTGCAAACCCGACACCACCTCCTCGCTGTGGTTTCGGTGCCCCCCCCGCCAACAAACGCAAACTATAAGTTGGTCTCTGTTTGAATTTGACTCCATTTAATGTCATGTTTTGCTGTGCATGTGTTTTCTGTGTGTGTGTGTTCCTGTCTAGCTGTCTTTGTGAGGACCGAAATCTGCATTCTATTATACTTGGGAGAACCAACAGTCACTGTGAGGGCACACAAACCGGTCCTCACAAATTTGACGGCGTTAGGGTCATTTTTAATGTTTAGGGTTAGGGTAAGGGGCTAGGAAAAGCATTATATCAATGAAGGTCCTCACAAAGATAGCTGAACGGGCTTGTGTGTGTCTGTGTGTGAGAGCGAGAGCGCGCGTGCCAGATGATCAATATGTGTGATCACATGCAGGAAGTCGTGCATTTAATTTCTGGTAAACTTTTAAAAATCAAACAGGAAACTGTGTTTAACAGAAGTCAGTAAACTCAGCAGACGTGTGCGCCTTGACCGGTTGAACAGAAACCACTTCATTCCTTCAGTTTCCTGCTGAAAGCCCCGCCCACACTCTGCTCCTAATGGCTGGATTTTACATTTTTCTCATTCCTCTTATGACGCCCTGTGTTTTCAGTGCTGACGAAGACTCTCAGCTCCTGCGAGACGTTTTAAATGTCCAAACTGTGACAATGTGTTTGATGCAGTTTAAAATCAAAGAATCAACAAATAATTCAATAAATCAGTGAATGTCCTCTGACCCTCCAAAACCTTATTAGGCATTCAAAGCTGATCATCAATATTACTGAGCCAAAAAATAAGCTGAGGTAATTCATCTTATTTTCATTTATTCCTGATACAGCAGGCAAACAGTGAACACCAGAACATTTACATTTACAGTAATGGATTACACAGCAGTGAGGAATAGATGTCATCACAGTAGATGTTTTTCTGAAAGAGCTGTAACTAAATTTTAGAATATAATCCACCCACTGTTATCTTCTTCAATGACCTATATCAACACAGAGCAGAGCAGCTACCTGAACGCTACACCAATAAAGGTCGATTATCTTGTTAATAATGCTACCTCTTCACAACATATGACTCTGGATACTGTAGCTCCTGTGAAAAAGAGCCTCAAATCAGAAGTGCTTGACTCCCTGGTATAACTTTAAAATGCGCACCATGAAGCAGATAACTTGTAAGCTGGAGAGGAAAAGGCGTATCACTAATTTAGAAGATCATCATGTAGCCTGGAAAAATAGTGTGCTGCTTAATAAGAAAGCCATCAGTAAAGCTAGAACATCTTACTATTCATCACTGATTAAAGAAAATAAGAACAACACTAGGTTTCTCTTCAGCACTGTAGCCAGGCTGTTAAACTATTATTTAAAAAGCCATCACTTGATCTCCAACCTTCCTTTCATATCAAAAATCCTTGAAAGAGTAGTTGTCAAACAGCTAACAGATCATCTGCAGAGAAATGGCTTATTGGAAGAGTTTCGGTCAGGTTTCAGAGCTCATCACAGCACAGAAACAGCTTTAGTGAAGGTTACAAATGATCTTTTCAGAAGGCATAGTATACATTTTCACTGCTATGCAGATGACACCTAACTTTATCTGTGCATGAAGCCAGATAACACACACCAATTAGTTAAACTGCAGG
The DNA here is from genome assembly GCF_051167445.1 of Perissodus microlepis. Classification (NCBI taxonomy): domain Eukaryota; kingdom Metazoa; phylum Chordata; class Actinopteri; order Cichliformes; family Cichlidae; genus Perissodus; species Perissodus microlepis. Next base: position 26,646,408 of record NC_140467.1, on the reverse strand, counting down.
AATGTCTTAAAGACATAAAGACCTGGATGGCCGCTAACTTTCTGCTTCTAAATTCGGGTAAACTGAGGCTGTAGTCAGCCCTGAAAATCTTACAAATAGGTATTTTACCATATGCTTACTCTTAATCGTATTATCTTGGCCTCCAGTGACACTGTGAGGAATTCAATTCAATTCAATTCAGTTCAATTTTATTTATATAGTGCTAAATCACAACAACAGTCGCCTCAAGGCGCTTTAGGAATCTTGGAGTCTTCTTCCATTTGCACTATATCTCTAAAATTAGATCCTCAGCATCACATCCTGTCTCATAGTGATGTTGAAAAACTCGTTTATGTATTTATGACTACTGTAATTTGTTATTATAACCTCCCTGAAAAGCTTTCAGTTGATCCAAAATACTGCAGCACGAGTACTGACAGGCAGGGACTGATTAGAAAGAGGGAGCATAGTTCTCCTATATTGGCTTATCTTGATTGGCTCCCTGTTAAATCCAGAATTTAAAATCCTGCTCCTCACATATAAGGTCTTAGCTTAATGACCTTATAGTACTTCAGTATCACCCCATGAAAGCTAGAGTATTAAGTAGAATGGGAGGCCGAGCCTTGAGCTTTCAAGGCCCCTCTTCTATGTAACCAGTGTCCAGTTTGGATTCAGGAGACAGACACTATCCCCATTTTTAAGATTAGGTTTAAAACTTTCCGTTTGATAAAGTATATAGTTAGGGCTGGATCAGGTGACCCTGAATCCTCCCTTAGTTATGCTGCAATAGGTGTAGGCTGCCAGGGGATACCCATGATGCACTGAGTGAGTTTCTTCTTCACTCACATATGTTTGTACACCTCTCTGCATTTAAATATTAATTATTATTCATCTCTGGCTCTCTTCTACAGCATGTCCTTCTCCTGTCTTTATCTGCTCACACCCAACCAGTCGCGGCAGATGGCCGCCCCTCCCTGAGCCTGGTTCTGCTAAAGGTTTCTTCATGTTAAATGGGAACTACTGTCACCAAAGCGTTTGCTCACAGGAGGTTATATGATTTGGGGGGGGGTTTCTCTGTTTTCTATGTATCATTGTAGGGTATTTACCTTATAATATAAAGTGCCTTGAGGCAACTGTTGTTGTAATTTGGTGCTATTTAAAAAAATGAATTGAACTGAACTAGTATTCCAGTGTAACTGTGAGACAGGGTGTGTTTCTAATTTTAGAGGTATTGCACAAATTGAGAAAAGCAGTCCTACATATGTTTTTAATCTGGCATTGAGAAGCAACTGGTTAAAAACAACATAAAAACAACTAGTTCGATACAATAGTTCTACGATTTTTAGGGCTTAATAATAATAACCCCAGTTTTACCCGAATTTAGAAGCAGAAAGTTAGCGGCCATCCAGGTCTTTATGTCTTTAAGACATTCCTGCAGTTTAACTAATTGGTGTGTGTTATCTGGCTTCATGGATAGATAGAGTTGGGTGTCATCTGCATAGCAGTGAAAATGTATGTTATGCCTTCTAATGATACTCCCCAAGGGATTATAATGTAAACAGATTGGTTCTAGCATTGGGCCCTATATAACTTTATAATTAACCTTAGTGTGTGAAGAGGACTCCCCATTTACATGAGGAATATAACAGAAAATAAAAACATGTACTCAATAAATTCACAGATAAAAGCTGTCCCATGCCACAGTAGTCATATTTTCAGGTGTGTTCTTCATAGAGCTCTATTACCTGCGCTCTGGTAACACCTCTGATTGGAGGAGGAGGTGCTTTGATATGAGCATGCATGAGTCTGAAGCAGAAAGTTTAAGTGTTTTTCTGTGCGCTGGAAATTACCTTAATCTTAGCGCTTTGATAATGTCAGAGAGAAAAATGTCTGGTATTTTTCATAACAAGGATGTGGGGAGTGACGAAGGGCTAATACCTGCTACAGTGAGAGGTAACAGTACAGGTAAGGCTCCCTGCTGCTCTGGATATTTCTGATACTATCAAAACAAGCTGAATGGGTTTTATTGCAAGGTTTAGTTTGGCGGGTCACCAAGATGCTTACCTGGCTCAGATACAGGTGTGCACATTCTCAGGTTTATTTTTATAGTTTCTACCACAGGGTGCAGCGATAAGAAATGATGCCCAGGTGTGTTTAATCCAGGTGTGTGAAATCGGAGTGTTTGATCCAGATGTTCTGTGTCCTACGGCTCCTCTGTCCAACGTATGTCCCATGCATGTTACACGTTCACGTCTTCAGCCACACAATAAGACCCCCTCCTCCCCCCTTCCTTCCGTTTCCCACGGAAGCCCCTCCCTGTTAGCCGTTAGCTCGGTAGCCGGACAGCAGCTGGAGAAGCCGGGAAACGGAGCAGAGAATCCAGAAGAACCGGAGGACATGATACCGGCCAAGGACGACAGAGGACCGCGGTGACCGGACAGCGAGCCTCCTGCCGCATTAACCCACTTCCTGGTGCGTTAAAGCGGCAGAAAGCGTCCGAGGAGCGCAGGAAAAACTGGGAACCCCCTGCGAGTATCCCGGCGCTCCTCCGCCGCTCCATCGGAGCTTCGTACCCGGAGAAAAGGTTCGGAGAAGCGGACAGGGGGTCTCTGAGTGCGACTTCTCCGTTCGGCTTCAGTTTTAAAGACTTCTGAACAAAGTTTAACAGCAGCTGTTAGTATGTTAATAAGTCAGTTTTCCTGCAATTCCAAAGGAAGCTGCCGTTATCTTTTTAGCACGCTAGCTTCATTTCCCTTTAATTTAGACGGGAGCAGCGGCTAGCGTTAGCATAGTTTGAAACTTAAAGTGCCACAAACCGTTTTAACTTTTTAAAACAGTTTTTAAACATCTTAAAGTGCTTTAAAGCTATATTTAAACCGTTTCATGTGTTTTAAGGTTTTGTGACGTGATTAGATAGTTTGAAGGAAGTCTGAAAAGTTTTGAAGCGTCCTAGAAGGAAGTAGTGAAGATGTTGGAAATATGCTTGGAACGTGTTTTGGAAAGTCTTGGAAAGTTTTTGAGTTAGCTTTAACAGATTGAAGCTAATGTTTATAGTTTAAATCAGTTTAAAGCCACAGGAGGAAGTGAGTGTTTCACACCTGATGGTTTCATTTCTGTTGTCGGACAGTTTGAGTTTTTCTGTGCTGGAGGTGAAATCACCCTGTTCTGGTTTCTGAGGATTTCAGCGGTTTTTAGAGGGTTGTTAGAGAGTTATAAAATGGGTTATGAGGTTTCAGGCTGTGGCTTTAGCAGAGTAAACATATCCTGCTCAATTTGTTCAGAGGTTTAGAAGTGACTGTGGGAGATGTCGAGGTTTGAAGAGTTTGTTTCAGATCATCTATTTGTTATGAACCTGCTGATATTTCTGTCTCTCCATAGACGGCCATGCTATCAGTGCCCGCTAATCCACGCTGTTAAACACAAAGACTGAGATCCAGGATGGGGTTCGGTCGGGATCTAAGGAATTCCCACGAGGGATTATTGAAGCTGCAGGACTGGGAGTTAAAGGTCTGATGTAGCCTCAAATACTCAAAGAGCTCAACATGTTTCCACCTGCGGAGATCACTATCAGAGGGGTGCAGTTCACAGTCTGACCTGTGGTGGGCACTGTTTATACAGACTGTAATTAAAGATGGATACAGTTCCTCTCATGTCCAGCAGGGGCAGCAGTGAGTCAGTCCCCCCCATACTTCCATTTAAAACTTTGCAGCAGAAATAAACATGTCTACAGACTAATACACAAAATTTGGGGTCTCTATTGATAATTTCCTGGTTTAAAACACCTGTACGAAGGCAAATGTTTATATAACAGTTTTTTAAAGTTTGTATAGTAAAGTTTGTTAGAGCCTTTTGGAGCATTTTAATTATGTAAATTAATATGGCTGCTGTGAGGTTACTGTACTAACAGGGCTGAGAAGGGTGATCTTCAGTTTTGAGAGTGAAATTTGAAGATTTTGATTTAATATTACACAGCATTAAGTAAATCTGCCCTCTCGGACAAATATGGTCACTTCCTTAATCAAAGAAATAACATAGCACCATCCAAAATGCTAACGTTGAGACTCCAAAAATAAGTGTGTCACAGTGGCCAGGTCCATCTTCTATCTACATTCTGTGTCAAACACCTGTCTTTTGTGTGATGTCATTATTCTGCGCTTCCTCCTCTCCACTCGTCACTTCTTGTCTGGTTCACTCTTGCTGCCTGCCTTCTAGCTGCTGGAGACGGTGAAGCGCTTCATGACGCTGCGGGTGAAAAGTGATAAAGAGTATGCCTCTCTGCTGCTCAGCATGACGCAGCAGATGGAGAAACAAGAAACTGCTGACTATGTCAGCACCGTGAGTAAGGTGAGTGGCTCAGTTGTCGATTCAATGGGAGGGGCAAAGCATGTGGACCAGTCTAAGTGTGTGTGTGTTTGTGTCCCAGTCGTGGTCGCAGGTGATTCGTCAGACGGAGGCGTTGGGTCGGATAATGAGAAGTCACGCCGACGATCTGAACTCGGGGCCACTGCACCGTCTCGCCACGCTGATCCGGGACAAGCAGCAGGTGAAGAAGAGCTACCAAAGTCTTCATCAGCAGCTGGAGAGCCATATCCACAAGGTGTGCAGGGGGGAGGGGCAGCAGACTGAGGCAGAGCCTTAGCTAAAAGTTCGTTTCCTGTTGGTGCATAATATAAGCACGCCAGGGCTTTTACAAGCATGTTGGACTGAGTGAGCTCACCTGAGCACGTCTCTTAGGTTTCATCGGCTTTTAAATAATTTCAATTAGTTAAAAACCAATCATTATGATTAGGGCTGCTCGATTATGGCAAAAATGATAATCACAATTATTTTCACTGAAATTGAGATCTCGATTATTTGACGATATTTATTTAACAATAACAATGTATTGAATAATGACTTTAAAGATTGTCAAAAAATAATATAACTAGTGTGCAAATACTGATAACAGTGCAAATGTTTGCAATATAAAAAATGTAAATGTAAACATCTATGTTTAGTGAACTTTGCAGTGTTGCTCTGTGGTGCAGCTACGACACTGTAGCAAAGTTTACACACTATGTCTACTTGATCCACGTCTGACTCCGCGAACCCATAATGTTTCCACACCACTGAAGTTTTTTTTACCTCTCTTTTCAACCAACGGCAGTCACTGTCCTCTCCAAATAACTTCTGCTTAGCTTTCCGAGCTTCCCTCGGGTCCTCTTAATCAGCGGTCCCCAACCCCCGGGCCTCGGACCGGTACCGGTCCATGAGTCGTTTGGTACCGGGCCGCGAGAGTTGAGGCTCAGGTGTGAAATGTATAGTTTTCAGGGTTTTTATTGGTTTTCAGCATTATTTTGTTATCGTTTTATTGTTTACTCAGTTTTCCTTGGTCTTTTCACGTGTGTTATGAATACATTTTCTTTTTTCCGGTACCGGTACTAGTTTTATTTTGTTGTATTTATCTGCGACACCTTAAAGGCCGGTCCATGAAAATATTGTCGGGCATAAACCGGTCCGTGGCGCAAAAAAGGTTGGGGACCGCTGGTCTTAATTGTTGTGACACGTGTTCGAAATGCAGAGAGGTGCGCTCGATTTGCCACACGGAGCAGCGCGAGAGTAAAGCACGAGGGAGGGGCTAATAATCGGCTCAGTCATTTTTAATGATCGTTGAAAGCCCAGATCGTAATCGTGATTAAAATTCGATTAATTGAGCAGCCCTAATTATGATGTCATCCACCATTTAAATTTATAGGCATGTGGTTAAGATTCATTCATTACTTCTCGGTATGGTTATGGTTGCTAGGTAACCAGGACTGACCTGGATAAGCTGAAGGTGACGTATCGTCAGTTGAGCCGTGATGCCAGCAACGCCAAAGAGAAATACAGAGAGGCTGTAGCCAAAGGTGAGTCCCTGAAATCCTCTTTGTTACACTGTCCTTTTGACTCCTCCCTAACCGTCTCTCACTTCCAATTAAAGGCCGTGAGGTGGAGCGTGCCCGCGACCGTTATGACAAGGCTATGGGGAAGCTCCACAACCTTCACAACCAGTATGTGCTCGCGGTGTGCAGCGCCCGGACGCAGCAGGATGAACACCGCTGCCATGCCGCACCTGCCCTGCTGGACGCTCTGCAGAGGATGCAGGAAGACATGACACTTGCCCTGTGAGTCACATGACCACTGTCACACCATCTCATACCTGTCTATTACTGCAGTAAAAATATTCTGGAAGAGTACTGTCAGCTACTTTTTTGTGTGTGTATTGGTGCAGGAAAAGTATTCTTGAGGAGTACTGTGAGATCAGCAGTCTTCTCTCTGAGGAGATCGTGAAGGTCCATCAGGAAATTGCGGCAGCAGTTGAGCAGATCGATCCTCTTGCCGAGTATCAGCACTTCATCGACGCCTACAGGTCAGCTCACACCTGTTGGACAGGACACCTCTTTGTCCGGGTTGCACTGGTAACCACCTGCCTACCTCTCTTAGGTCTCCGGAGACGCCGGAGGCGACTGTGGAGTTTGACGCGTCTCTTTTGGAGGAGACGGACAACCTGCCGGCCAATGAGATTCTGTGGAACACGCTGACAGCCGAAAGCTTGAGAGCCAAGTGCGTTCTTTCAAACTTTCATTTCAGTGTTTGCCGTAACCCACCAAACTAAAAGCTTGTAGTACCTGTTAGTATCTGATTTTGGTGAGCGCAGAGCTCTGTGATTTCTGCCTGGGGTCCTGAACACCACTCCGCCTGCTTTGGCCTGTTTGGCTTTAGGGTCGGTGTGATGGGGGGTGGTGTACTTAGTGGAGTTACACCACTGTCTTTGTGTGTATGTGGGTGTGGCTACTAACCCTTGTTTTAATTGCCTTTAGGTTGTCGTCGGCAACAGAGGAGCTGCAGCTGACTCAGCAGAATCTGCAGGGCAAGGAGGCGTTGGCTGACGACCTGGACAACAAAATCCAGACGAGTCAGCAGAGCGCGGAGAAGAAGAGCGAGTGAGTGCGAGGAGGTGGAGTCAGAGCTTTCTCTTTCTCTCTCTCTCTCTCTCTCTGTCTCTCTGACTGTCTGTGTCTCTTGCCCTCAGCTGCGTCCTGCTGCTCAGTCAGAAACTCTCTCTCCTCGAGCTTCGGCACGCTGTCCAATCACTGCGCAGCTCAGAGGCAAGCCTTGCCTCCCAGAAGGCCTTGCTCGACGCCAAGATGGCAGATGCTGCCGCTTCCCCTCCCCCGCCACCACCACCCCCCGCACTGCCATACGAGGACGATACTCGCTCTGTCGGATCAACTGTAAATGTTCAATTATTATTAGTTTTCATTTATCGATTAGAACTGACAGGAAGAGATTCCTTTTCACAAGCGTTTTTTCCACATTTAACATTTGAATGTAGTGCTCTGGATTAATTGTGTGTGTGTGTGTGTGTGTGTGTGTGCGTGCTTTCAGGACAAAGTGAAGGACCGTGGATCTCGGTTCGACACTCTTCGTCACTCTCTGGCCGGGATGATTCGATCTCCCAAAGCAATGCTGGGCTCCTCTACCTCGGTAACACTTTTCAACACTGAACCCGTTTATATCTCAACAGAATCACTGAACCCACTGTTGACACAAGTCATATAAAACCAAGTCTCTGGTCTGGGAGAGCTTCAGAAAACCTGAGACTGTGTATCCCCTTTTCCATTAGCACCTACTCGAGTCAGCTTGACTTGCCTCAACTCGTATTCCATTACAATGGAGTACCACCTAATGTGCACGAGGTTGTTATTAGCAATGTGACCGAGCGTCCTGTGATGTATTTTGTATGAACATGAAGTACCAGGGACTATAATGTAATGGAAAAGCCTGAAAACATGGCAAGCTGTGGCGAGCCAACCCGAGTAGGTACTAATGGACAACGGGCTTATTTAGCTGCACTTGTCATATTGCCTTTCCCGGACAGCAGAGGTGAAGGAAGCCTCCAGAGGACAGAGGAGTCTTTATTAGCCTGTGGGAGTCCAGATAGATCTGACAGGAAGCGGCCAATCAGAGTGTGACTCTGGCATTAGCCGAAGCTGTAACTGAGGTGTGGAAGGAGTTTGTCCAACTTGCTTACCTGTGCTTTGTGGACTCATTCAGCTACATCTCTTGGGCAGTCCTGTAGAGCAGCGGTCCCCAACCCCCGGGCCTCGGACCGGTACCGGTCCGTGAGTCGTTTGGTACCGGGCCGCGAGAGTAGAGGCTCAGGTGTGAAATGTATGGTTTTCAGGGTTTTTATAGGTTTTCAGCGTTATTTTGTTATCGTTTTTATCGTTAACTCGGTTTTCCTGGGTCTTTTCACGTGTGTTATGAATAAATCTTCTTTTTTTTGGTACCGGTACTAGTTTTATTTTGTTGTATTTATCCGCGACACCTTAAAGGCCGGTCCGTGAAAATATTGTCGGGCATAAACCGGTCCGTGGCGCAAAAAAGGTTGGAGACCGCTGCTGTAGAGGGTGCTTTGGAAGTAAGAGCCTTCTAGCTCGTAGTTGCGGGCATTCAGCCCCTGTACGGCCTCAATGAGGGCTTGGTGGTGGTGCTGCTGCACTTCACTGGGGCTGCCCTTTGTTACTGATGCTGTTCAAAACTTTTATGGATAGAGACAGGGTAACAAAGGGAGTGCTTGTGGATTTCAGGGACTTGGCTTTGGCACCGCCACTTTGTATTTCTCATTGGCATTTCTGGCATCACGGGTCAACTGATTCATGTCACCTTCAGCTTCTCCAGAGAATGAGAATGAGCAGCTCCAAGTATGAGGCCATGTTCTCACTCTAGGTATTGGAGGGTTAGGGTCCTTGGTGGAGGAGTTTCGGTATCTCAGGGAGAGCAGCGTGGAAGAGTGACTGATGGAGCGGTTGCTGTAGGGATGTGGATGCTATGCTGATCCTTACTAAGGTGTTTAATCTGCAACTGGGAGAAGATCCAGGACACCTAAGAGATCGTTTGTCTCATCTGGTTTGGAAACGCCTCGGTTTCCCCCAAATAGAGCTGGAGGAGGTGGGAGGAGAGGGAGGTCTGAATCAGAGGTGGAAGGATCAGATTATATTGGAGATTTTTCTTCTTCTGCATCTCTGCAGCAGTTCTTTGATGTGATCCCCACATCGGAACGCCCTCTAGCAGAGCAAGAGTGGTACCACGGCGCCATCCCCCGCATTGAGGCTCAGGAGTTACTACGGCAACAGGGAGACTTCCTCGTTAGGGAGAGCCATGGCAAACCGGGCGAGTATGTCCTGTCTGTGTTTTCTGACGATCAGAGACGTCACTTCATCATCCAGTATGCTGATGTACGTGCGATTACTTACACACACACACACACACACACACACTTCATCATCCAATATGCCGACATATATTCACACACAGTAACCCGGTGTGTGTGTGTCTCTCTCTCATATGTTAAGCTAATGTCTCTCACCCTCTCTGGTAGAATCAGTACCGTTTTGAGGGGACGGGCTTCACCACCATCCCTCAGCTCATTGAGCATCACTTCACCACCAAGCAAGTCATTACCAAGAAGTCTGGAGTCGTGCTGCAAAACCCCGTTGTAAAGGTAGCCCCTCCTACACCCACATACAGTTGTGCATTCAGGTTAGTTATCATGATGGTATTTGGTGCTCACTGGCGGTTTTTTCTCTGCAGGACAAGAAGTGGATCCTGAACCATGAGGATGTGGTGCTGGGGGACCTGCTGGGAAAGGTGAGGCATCTACCTGTCCTTACACTCATCTTTCACTCACCGCCTTCATTTCCCATGGTTCGTTGCTGTCTTTTTTACAGGGTAACTTTGGCGAGGTGTATAAAGGGACTCTGCAGCGAGACAAAACACCGGTCGCCGTGAAAACGTGTAAAGAGGATTTACCTCCAGAGCTGAAGATCCGTTTTCTGTCTGAGGCCAGGTGAGCCCTTCATGCAAGCACCATCAAAATCATCATCATCATCATCAACAAATCAGTCAGTAGCAAATCAATCAAACAGTTTTTACACCACATATCGGGAAACAGCCCAAATGTCTGTCTGTGTACTCCCTGTCAAACTTGGGTTGTTATGTCAGCATCTAATCAGGCGATGTCAGACGTCCTTTTCTTCTTTTCCTGCTGGAATGTCGGTGTTCCCAGAGCAGTAATCCCTCCATAGTCCTGAGTCTCCTCCCATCTCAACAGGTCCAGAGTTTTCCTCCTTCAGGTAGAAACCCTGAAGGTGGAAAACGGGGAACCCTCTTCTATAGCCGCTGAGTCCGAGCTGAATGTTGAGGGCACGGTTTTGACTTTGGAAGCCAAACTTGAACCCTGAATCATTATCCACGGTGGCAGAAGAGAAGAAGAGAGAATTATAAAGCAAGTTCAGAAAGTTCAACCCATCTATCAGCCTCAGGAACAGAAAGATGTGAGTTTAAAAACCCGGAAAAAGGCTCATCACACCAAGGTCGACTTGCGCTCCTCCAGTCAGATCTTCCTGGATTTGGTATTTACAGTAACAGTCAGTAGGTGGAGCTCTCAGCTCTGATGTCCAAGAAGTGATGGTCATTAGGGTTGTCTCAAACTGTAGATGGGACAGTCAGAGAAAGGCCAAAACTACATCGCACCTCTTCTCCATAAGGGAGGCTGAGCAGGGTGATACCTGATCACAGCTTTTGTCCTTGTGTTAAAGAAAGGATCTGTCATGCAGTTCTGCCGCTCCACTGGTTCTGTCTCAGAACTCTACATGACATTAAAGACATGGATCAAAAAGGAGCTCCCCCTAGCATTCACCCCTCACTCTCTGTTTAAGTTTGCCAGGACTCTGCTGAGGCTTCACCGCCTTCTAATCCTCCTCAGCGCTCAGCTCATCTTCAGCCAAGCATATTACACGTGGCCTTAGATCAGCTGATACAATGCAATCAGTGACCTTTGGCCTTCGGGGAGTGAGGTGGATTGAGGCGCTTATGACCTTCCATACCTCCAACACTTTTTTTTTTTAGAGCAGGCTGATGACCCCGTGACACCTACAGGTTTCTCTGGATTTCACCCAAAGACTCTGAGAGGATCGGGCACTTTGACCTGTTACCTGACCTTAGTCAGGTAACAGGTCAAAGTCTTACAGAGACAACCCGCCTGAGGAAAACTCTGAACCAGAGGCACTGTGAGTATCCCACACCTGCCCAGAGTCCCGCCTCCTCCAGGAGTTTGTTCCAGAAAGAGAAGCGTGGGATAGTTACCTCTAACCAAAGAAAGAGGTGATGATCACATTCAGAAATTAATTAAACAGAGTGAGAAATATAAAAAATGGCCTCTGGTTGGCTTAACACTTACTCTGCTCCTCTCTGATTGGCTGAACGCTCACTCTGCTCCTCTCTGATTGGCTGCAGGATCCTGAAGCAGTATGACCACCCGAACATTGTGAAACTGATTGGCGTTTGTACCCAGCGACAGCCGATCTACATTGTCATGGAGCTCGTTCCTGGTGGGTGAAGCTTAAATTGAGTGAACTTGTATTGTTATTGGTCGGTTTCTAACAGGTGTGTCTTGTGAGTCCAGGTGGAGACTTTCTGTCATTCCTGAGAAAGAAGAAAGATGAGCTGAAGACCAAACAGCTGCTACGCTTTGCAGTTGATGCTGCGGCTGGGATGGCGTACCTGGAGAGCAAAAACTGCATCCATAGGTAACCACGGTTACGGCGGGGTTATAAAACCCGTCAAAACTTTGCAGAGAATTGTTCTTGCTATCAAACTCAGAGTGAGTTCAAAGTTTAAGTATTTTCTGAGTTTAAACATCGTGTATGCGTGTGTGTGCGTGTCTGTGTGTGTATCTCAGGGACCTGGCAGCGAGGAACTGTCTTGTCGGGGATAACAGCGTGCTGAAGATCAGTGACTTTGGGATGAGTCGTCAGGAGGATGACGGCATTTATTCTTCTTCTGGACTCAAACAGATCCCCATAAAATGGACTGCACCTGAGGCGCTCAACTATGGTAACACACGCACACCTGTACCTGAGATGCCTGTTGATTTTTAAAGAAGCTGTTGAGTCTGTGACAGAAGTTAATAAGAACAGAGCAGAGAGTGGCTGCTGACTGTGTGCTGCGCTGTGATTGGGCGCTGCAGGTCGTTACAGCTCAGAGAGCGATGTGTGGAGTTACGGTATCCTCCTGTGGGAGACCTTCAGTCTGGGGGTATGTCCTTACCCGGGGATGACCAATCAGCAGGCTCGAGAGCAGGTGGAGAAAGGTAAACACCCAGATAATCAATCAGCTGCATCACAAAATCAGTGATGTCATCAAGTGGTGACCATGTGTTCCTGGTTGCTAGGTTACAGGATGGCTTGCCCTCAACGTTGCCCTGACGATGTGTACAAAGTGATGCAGCGCTGCTGGCAGTACAGCCCCGAGGACCGGCCCAAGTTCTCCGAGCTGCAGCGGGACCTTGCCGCTATTAAGAAGAAGTGATGAGTTTGATGAGGCCAGTCTGAAGACACTCCCTTAAAGTGTAAGATCGCCAATCGCAGACTCCGAGATCAAAACACGAAACACTGCATTACAGGAAGGACGCCAGCCTCGAGTCAAGAAACTGAATGAGTAATTGATCGATTGATCTACACTAAATGATAAACAAACAGAGAGTAAAAAAACACTGAATCAATAACAACACTACAAACAAACAGAAGCTGCTAAAATGTTTGTGCAAGCTTTTTTTTTTTTTTTTTTTTTACTCAAATATTTTTATTTTTTAGTTGAAACGATGTGAAGCCCCCTTCTGTTATAACGGCCACACATCCTTCCCTTTGACCATCAGCTCTGAACACTAAAACTGTTTCATTTAATTTATTTTTTTATTTCTGCCATTAATCTGAAGAAGCTTTTAGTTGGGAAAATCTTAAAATCTGAAAGATCTAAAAGACAGAAACCGCGTGCGTTAACTGAGCCCACATGTCATTGAAATCAGTTTAAACTTAATTGAAGACACTAACTTGAACAAAACAAAAATGTGTTCCAACAAAAACTAAAAACACTAAAAAATATGTCCTTTTTTAGGCGGCGGGGTTTCTCTGCACATCACTGCTGATTGGTTAATAGCGCATGATGCACAGTTTCATCACACAGACCACGTCCACAAGCTTTTTTTTTTTCCAGAAAGTTTCTTTGACCAAACAGTTTGGATTTTTATCACCAGCACTTTGTATATTTTCGGGTTGCCTTGTGTTCAGACTAAAAGAACTGTGAGTAGTGTTTGGTAAGCATCACTTCTTGGACATCAGAGCTGAGAGCTCCACCTACTGACTGTTACTGTAAATACAAGTTTTTCTGAGTTCCGACACTAATCGTCTTTTTAAAATATTATTGTTGTACCTTTATTATGAAAATAAACTGTATGAAAATAAGCCAGTGTTTGATGCCCATTCAAAATGCTGGAACAGCACAAATGCAGTCCAGAGGTGTAGTTCAGCATTTGCAGCTACACCACTGTGTTGCTTTTCACCTATCAGCCAAAGAGGCCATGCCTCTATGCAGACTTTGAGCAGGTGAGTTGAGAAGGAGTAAATTGGCTATAAAGATCTGAGCCCTAGGTGATGCCTGATAGTCATAACTGTGGTGATGTGTTGCTCAAGAACAACATCTGCTGGATTTTAAAGACATTGCAGGTAACCTGGATGAAGAAGGTGGAGAGGGTCTGAACTAGGTTCATTCTGGACATCAAATCAGTGGTAAATGGTTCTTGTTTACATAACCAGGATAAAGCGCTAACTGAATGAGAGAAGTGTATTTATTTAAATTAAGTTGATTATAAGAAAAAGATGATGCAAATGCAGAATTTATGAGGAAGTATAAGTGAAAATGTGAAATGTGAGTGGAGAAGACACATTTATGTGCAAATAAAATAATGTTAATACATTTGAAAAAAGCAATTGGAACTTAACTGCTCAGTTAAAGTTAAAAGCGGAAACGGGACCTTATTTAGCATTTTGATATCAAAATTTTTACAGACTTGAAAAAAATTATTTTTAGTGGATTGTACACTAGATCATAATTGAGCCAAAAATGTAAACTGTCAAACAGCACCAGAGATGGCCTCCTGTCACCATGAATACACGAGTCTAAACTTTTTCTTCCCATAAACATAGTTTGGCATCTCACTGCCGTACAACACAGCACCTGTATTGGTCACGTGGAAATCTTATCAAATGGTGATAAAAATGTCTAAAGGACAAAAAACAGTAGAATGCAGCGCTTCTTAAAAAGATGAGCTAAATGCAGCAGATTCTTCAGTTAATTAGGTGATTTAGTGCACAGAGCGGTAAAATAAGAGTTTTAATTCCACTTGATAGTTTTATCAACTGGAATTAACACACACAACAGGCAGTCTCTGGACAATCACAGTCATGGATAAAAAGTAGACATTTTAAATATAAAATGGTAAAATAAAAGAAAATATGAAGAATGCAGACTGAATACAACACAGTTGTGTGTGTAGAAAAGCTTGGTACAAATGTGCAACAGCTGTCAGACGCTGTTGTGTCAATAAAGTTCAGCCTGACTGAAGCAGGAAAGCCGAGGAACTCCATCTCTGGTCCTCTTACTGGAGACCATCTGACTGACCAGGTCACATGATGCTTGGGGGGGGGGTTCTGATTCACTCTGAGATTCTTTATGTTTGCTCATTTAAAAAAAAAAAAAAAAAACGATACTCCAAAGATTTTTCTGCTCAAACTTTATTCATCATTAAAACTGTAAACTTCCAAATAAGGTCGGCAGGGTCGCTGGTTTAGGGTGGGGCTTGTAGCCGATTCGCTCATTGATAAGCTCTGCCCTTGATGCGGCTGTGGAAGACGATGCTGAGGCAGAGGCTCCACCCCCAATTACATCAACACCAATTACAGATCCCCCACCCACTCCACCTCCCGACTCCGCCTCCTCTCGCTGACGTTTTCTGGCCTAAAGAAAAAGAAAACCTGATAATGTCCTGTTTGAAGTTTACTTCCTTTAAAGTGTCAGATGTTACTGATTGTTATTCATTCTCATTTACTATTATTGATTAATTGATTGATTGGTACAAAAGTGAGTAGACCTCAAGCTCCTTCTTGACGCTCTCAAACTCCTCAGTGTCGTCGATCTTAAGCTCCAGACGAGTCGGTTTCCTCCTCAACATTTTCAGTTTGAGTTCACGCTGAAAGCAGACAATCAATACATCAATTGAGTGATCAGATTTGCTTTTTGACATGCTTACTGAATGGTGAAAATGATTCACCTCCAAGCTCAATGTTCTATAAACCTGCTGAATATGATTTACTGCACACATTTCCTGGACATTTTCAAAATAAAACATCTCACGGTTCTATTGAAGTCAGTGTAGCCAATCAGAACCCTTCCTGTTTCCAGATGCTTTCATGACCAAAAAAATTCCCACGTGTGGGACTAATAAAGGGTTATCTTAGCTTATCCTTACGGGCTTTGAGGTTGAGGTTGTGATGGCACAAAAAGAAACAAGCTGTTGTGTTTTTACTGTGAATATCATGAGGCTGTAACATCTGGCTGTAATTTAAAAATAAAACCTTAGAAAACTCCTGTTGTCATGATGATGCCTACATTGAGCAGGATGACTTCAAAAGTTTTCAGAGGAAGGAAAAAAGTCAAGTGATGAAGGTTAAAGGATCAATAGATCATTAGCTCAGACACAGGAGCTTTAATTAATTCTGAAATCTGATCAATAACAGCAATCAGTTTCAGTTATCGCTTCCATCAGATCAATAATTAGGATCGACCAGATCTAAAAAATGTTTCCTGATATTTGTGATCAGAATCACTGATCACACTGTTTGATCTCTGTGTTTGATCCTGATGGTGAACGTATTGATATCAAGCCACAGCAGGAGTCCAGGTAACTTATCACCACGGCAACACTGACTCCCGAAATCTCCTCCTGATTATTGACGTCAGGGTAACCCGGGGTAAGGGCCTCAGGGCGGAGCTCAGGGCGTCCAGCTGCTTCTAAAGCAATAGAAACTAAACTACACCTACCGTTCAGACAGGAACCAGCAGCATGATTAGCTCGCTTGCTTTTCTAAAGGATGCTCTGGAGGTTATACAGACACATTTAAAGGTCTCATCTGACTGGCTGCTGAAATATCGTATCTATAACAGTCTCACCTCTGACCCCTAACCTTGCCGCTCCTTAAGTCGCCACTCATGCGCACTGTGCGCACGCAGATGGGTTTCACAGAAGCTAAGCTAAACTAAATTAAGCTAAGCTGCGCTAAAGTAAAGTCGCAGTGACGTTACAGTGACCGGTAACGGACAGTCCTTGCGGATACCCTCAGTGTGAACAGGTGTGCAGGTACCTGATAGAGGAGTTGTAATGCTCTTTCCCGCCGTTTCTCTCTCTGTTTATTTTCTGCAGCTGCCGCGTCCACCGGAAGTGTGCAACCTCTGACCCGATGGCACTTCAGGGAAGAACTTCCGGGTCACGGAGCTCCGCGTCGGCGCGTCGTTCGTTTCCTCCGGTAAGTTTCTCTCATTCAACGGTTTAACGGCATTCTGAGCCGCTGTGTTCAACTGCACAGGTGAGAGAGACGTCAAAGCGTAGATCAGCCATACTCTGCTCTACCCCGTCATCCGTTAGCGCGTGCTCCGGCACGTTACACTCAGCCCTTGAAGAGGCTCTGGGTTCGCGCTGTCCACTGACTCCGATGAGCGCGAAGCTTTACCTGAAACACACAGGTGAGAAACGGTGAGGAGTTACCGATTACTGATCGGTGCAGAGCTGCAGGAGGACGCTTAGAGGTCTGAACTACGAAGCTCTGTTTTCGTTATCATTGACCCTAACACGGGGACGGGGTCACCTAGAGCGGCGCCTGTAAATATGTCTGCGGTCTTGAAACTAATCACCAATTTGAATTCAGCACAGCATGTTCTCCGCCTGATTCTGCGAAGGCTGTTGTTGTGCCAAAGGGAACAGCCTGTGAAAAACCAGGGTGGAGTTTTAAAGCAGAACAAAGATTCAGATGTACTGATGGAGGTCAAAAGTCTGCTGGATTTACTGAAGACGCCTTAAACGTTGAAACGAGGCGCACAGTGTATTACAACTGGATGAATATTCACAAGCTTAAACTTACTGAACAGCTCATAGAGTTCTTAATGTTTAGAGAGTTTATGTAAATTTGTTCTTAATGCAGTAACAACTAAACAGGAAGTAGTTTTCCAGCAGTGTGATGTTCAGAGTTCAGCCATGAGTTTAACAGCTTCTGTTAAAAACTATGAATATATCAGCACCTTATGGATGAAATGGAAAAGTTATGATGAAAATGTTCATGCTCTGCTCCACTTTGGTTATTATATCATTGTTTTCATGGTCAGATAAGTCTGTCGCTATGAATTATGGGACTCCTCCCCTTTCATAAAGGATGCTCCAGTGTCTCGTCTGTTCAGTAAAGGAAGCGTTGAAGATCCTTTCCTTAGTGTTTGGAACAGGTCTGAGTGTGGCCACCACGCAGATCCTTGTGGGTCACGTCTCTCAGTGAGGAACCTTAAAAATGGACTCTTAACATAACTTACTCCAGAAACATTAACGCAGTGTTTTTCTCTCAATTGCAGACGCGTTGCTGTTTAAGAAGACTGAATTAAAACTAAAAACTGACTTGACCTGAGGTCATCAGGTACAGCACAGGTGTTTTAAGCCCCTTTTCCATTAGTACTCACCACAGTTTCCAGGGTTTTCCATCAGGTCATAGTACTTGGTACCAGGTACTTTTTTAATACCTGCTGGGCTGGGGTTCCAAGCAGGTACTTAAATGTGACATCGTCAGACTGCACGCCACTGATTGGCTGGTCAGTGGCGTCACTCAATGAGTCATGAGAGCGTCTTGTTCACGAAAATCAAAAATGTCATTTTTGAAACCAGGCAACGAAAGGAAATGGCTACAAAAAACAATGCCCTGTTCCCTGAGTCTAACGAAAAGCCACAGACCGAGCAGCAGGTATATCGTCGCCTCCACGTCCACCTTTGTTGTTGCATTCGTGTTGGATATTAATTACTTCACAGGAAACTGAGCAGCGTTGCTATAACAACGATCACACAGATCAGGTGGTACTTGATTGTTATGGAAAACCAGTCGTACTAATGGAAAAGGGGCTTTGTGCTCAGATATTGATGCTTAGACAGGAATAAAACTGAGTATTTACTACTGACGACCAGGGAAACACACCCTGCAACTCTCCCTGCAGAGCTCTGAGGGATCATCCAGGAATGATGATTGGTCAGTAGGCGTGATTTCATACCTGTTGATCTCTAACCTGGGGTAAATCCCATCAGTTACCACAGTGATTTACACGAGGAGGAAGTCTCCGACCTTAATAGTACAGAAACCCAGCATAACCTGAAGTTACCTGGATGAGAGGAAATCCATGCCTCAGGTGCAACACCTGTCTGTGACCCACACCTGTAGGCCGGTGAGGTGGAGCTCTGCGGTGAGATTAATGTGTCAGCAGGTGCGTTAAGGTCATTTCATCATTGTAACAGATGCTGATCAGCTGATCATTGTGAGCATGTCATTCTGTCTGACCGACAGCAGCAAGTGAAGCTGAGCAGGAAGTTGCAGCAGCTCAAACAGGAAGTTAAAAATAAAGGTGTTCAAGTATAGTATAAATCTGCTGCTGTGTCTGATTGACATTGCTGATTGATCACTTATTACTGATCAGGGTGATTGTTTGCGTTTCAGCCACTCTGCTGCTGCTCAATGGATCAATAAGGTTTTTCTTCTGAGCAGTTTTTCTTTTTGTCATTAAAAATGTCACCTTTATCTTCCTCATGTGTTTTTGTTGTTTCTCCAGAAAAAAGAAGTCAATATGTCCGATGAGGACGATGTGGCTCCGGCCGTGAAGAAGAGCAGAGTTTTCTATGGAAGCCTGGAGGAGAAAGAGCGGGAGCGTCTGAGTGCTAATGTGGCGAGCAGCTCAGCAACAGGAAGTGATGCAGTCAGGGCGGGAATTGAGGCGGGAAACATCAACATCTCATCAGGTTAGCTGTTTGTTCACCGTTTCTCTGATAAAATGTCTCTTAAAAATTATTAGAAATTAGAAGAACCTCCACCCTCTGCTGATCACAGTGCCGACAGTCAAGGCTCTGATCAATCATGTGATCAATAATATCTGCTGAATCAGATCTGTGATTAATTGATAGCAGGAAGTTGGTTGACTCTGTTTTTCCTTGATGCCCTGCAGGGGAGACTCTGGAGATTGAGGAGCGGGTCAGTGAGCGGCAGCAGGAAGCGCTTGCTGAGTTTGAGCGACGGCGACGAGCCCGACAGATCACTGTGTCCACTGATGATGCTGAGGTGAAAGCCGGCCTCCGTGCACTGGGGGAGCCAATCACGTTATTTGGAGAGGGACCAGCTGACCGCCGCGAAAGGTGGGGCAAAATAACTTCTGTAATCTTCTGTAGAACACTCTCAGCAGTCATCTTAGAAACATTTTGGGCCAATAATTTAATTAAAAAACCTGTCAAACTTTGTCAGTGTGACAGGGAGGAAGCAGGAAGCAGACAGGAAGTAAAAGTGTGTGTGTGTGTCTTCAGGCTGCGCAGTGTGCTGTCCGTGGTCGGTCCGGACGCTCTGAAGAAATCCAGGAAGGACGAAGAGCGAGCGAAGAGGTCGCAGGATGAGGTCAGCTGACCTGGAGTGTGGGTGGGGCTTCAGAACACCTGGTTGCATGATCTAAACATTTTCTCTCTGACCAATCACAGTGCCAGCAGACATGGTACCACGAAGGCTCCGCTTCCCTAAAGGATGCTCGGCTCTGGTTGGCCAGATATTCTCTTCCCCGGTGAGTCATCATCAAAGTGTGAGAGGAGGAGGAGCAAAGACAACCACTGAGTGCACCGCTTCTACCAGACTCCTCTCTCAGTAACTAGGCAGGGCACCACACTTGAGTCCTTATATCACAGAAGGACAAAAGAGCTAAAAATCCCTCCGTCTCAAACCCGCCTGGTGAAGACGTAAACATCAACCTTAACCTTCACCACTGAACGCTGTGTTTTATGTTTCATGAACAGCCATATCACCATGACGACCAATAACCAATTGGTAATATTATATTTGGACTTTCCACATGCTCAGGTAAAAGAATAAATGTAAGCAGCAGAGTAACCGAGCTTGGGTTTCCCCTGTAAATCTGAAGTAAAACTATCAAATAATTGCTGAACATGCTCAAGTCAGAGAAATTTCCTGCCAGGATATCGTGTGCAGGTCGATTCAGTTCGTTCCATTCATTTTCTTCTGCTTATCCGGGATCCAGTCACGGGGACAGGGGACCGAAGCCCAGACCTTCTCTGCGGCCGCTATCGTATCTGGGGGAACATCGAGGTGTTTCCAGACCAGCTGAGAGATCTAATCTGTCCAGGTGTCCTGGCTCCGCCCTCGAAGGGGCAGTTTTATTTATATAGCGCCAAATCACAATCCGGTCGTTAAGTGATGACGTGACGAATCCTACTTCCGGGCCTAAAGTAGTCTGCGTTTAATATGGCTTTTGTGTTGTTAACATGTTTAATGTTTTGTATTTTCTTCTATTTAATCTCAAAAAGCTCCTGACCACTGTTGACCTCCCTCGGCTTTTATTACCGCTAATCATTTATTTAAGCTCAGTTTTTAAAACCTTAGGATGTAACTACAGCCCAGCCCATGCAGCAGTATATGAATGACTAACCTCGTATTGTGGATGGATTATCTCAGTTTTTTCTCCTGGCTGAAGTTTGGTCCTTTTACAGCATCCTGTCATGCGATTACATTTGTTCCTGACCACCGAGAACACTCACGTTAACTTTCATCGAGTGGAAAAAAAGTTAGCTTGTTTATATTATGCTAACATAGCTGTGTCGCTAGCGGTCACGTAGCACATCATTATATACCAGCTAGCCAAACTTTAGTAACCCTACAAACGTCACTGCTGTTTAGTTTTCTGTCTTCATTTATGTTGGAAGTGATAACAGAGCTGTACGTTATAATTTGTTTCCAAAATCCCTCAGTCAGGACATGCTATATTGTATTTAGATAGAAGCTAGCAAGCTAACTTCCTGCTAACTTCTAACTCCGTTAAATGTCATAAATTCCGTTTTCATGGATGCCTGGATGTTAAACTCAATTGTTACACCTGGTAGAGCAGAACGCTGATCATTTTATTAAAGATGAAAGACTTTAGACAGTTTTTCAACTCTCAGTAATGCCATAGTGATCGTTTGATATATGTACCTGCAGCGGAGTTTAGGCCCAGACACGGCTAGTGACGTCAGACTTAACGACCGGATTGGCACTTTTTACTTTTTACTGGACAGTAAAGACACTACAAACTTTTTAATAGCTACTGTGACCACATCAGTGACAACTGGCTCTGTCACATGACATGCAGATGACCAGTTTTCCAGCGACGTTCAGTGGAGTCATTGGTGAATTATGGATGACTCCTCCATCGTAGCCTGATCATACTCGAAAATGTGATTTTGGCTGTTTTCACCTTCTTCAGTCTCAGCTCACTGCAGGTTTCCCCAACCTTATAAACAGTAACTTTGCACAATGACTGAAACTAGAACCACTGACGAACAATGTGAGGTCAGTTTCTTGATCATAAAAATGCAAATTGTCATGATCATTGATCAATGATCATTGATCAATGATCATTGATCAATGATCATTGATCAATGGCCATGAGTACCATTCACAGAGAGTTACAGAATGGCTGCAATCACAGCATTGTAAGAAGGTGAAAGATGTACCCTTAGGCCCCCTCCTCGATTTCAAGATGGATTTCCCTTTTCACGTAAATGGCCTCCTCGACTCCCCACCCAAACCAGTCCAGGATGTGTACATCCTTCTCATTGAAGAGTGTCCACTGGTCTGTAGGTGTGAATAGACTGGGGAGTCCTGGCCTGACGAGTTAGGTCTTCTGTGTTGTGCCATCTGCTTTGCCCGAGGTTGTTTGGTTTCCCCCAAGTATAGATCATGGCAATCCTCCTGGCACTTAACAAGCGTACACTATATTACTTTGTTTGTGTTGGAGGACCCAATCCTTGGTCTGGACCAATTTTTGGTGTAGCGTGTTTTGGGGTTTAAAAGCCACAGAGATGCAGTCTTTTGAGAAAATGCATCTCAACTGTTCTGATACTCCTGACAAGTACGGGATCGCTAAGGGTTTTTACTTAGACAGCAGTTGTTGTTTTCCCCTTCTTGATCAGCTGGAGCTTTCTTTAGGTGCCTTCCCAGCTTTGACAAATGTCCAGCTGGGTTAACCACATTTACTCAGGGCCTTCTTGACATGATGTTCTTCTCTTCCCTTGCCGCTGTATCTGTGGAGATGGTGTTCGCTCTGTGTTGTCCTGATGACACCCAGTTTGTGCTCCAGTTGATGATGAGAGTCAAACCTTAAATACAGATCCTTATGCGTTGGTTTACAGTACACATCAGCTCTTAAATGTCCCTCATTACTGATGGAAAACTCACAGTCTAAGAAGGCTAACCTGCCACTTTTCATATCCTCCCTGGTGAATTTGATGTATTAGTCCACAGAGTACCTGAACCAATGACTTGGTGGTGTTTCAGGGTAGGATAACAGAGGCCTCTTTTCCACTTCTTCCATGTACAAGTTGTCCACAATGGGTGGAACTGGGGAAACCATGGCACACCCATGTTTCTGCCTGTAATACTGACCCTGTATGTGAAATAGGTGGAATTAAGACACATCCAGTTCTGGATGTGGTGTTCAGAGCTGCTTACCAACAGGTTGAGGATCGAAGCCAGAAACTTCGAGATGTTATAGGTGACCGAGTTGATCATACAGACAATTGATCTTAAAGGTACACTCTGTTTATGTATCTTAGGTAAACCATACAGACTTGGTGTAGATTCCCCTGGGTATAACCTGTGGTATGAGGTCCGGTCAATAGCCTTGTCTTGGTCTAACAGCTTCAGACAATCTCTCACCCTCCTATTTTTGTCACTGAGCAGTGACAAAATGTTCTCATCATAGTCTTTATGGTTTAGCAAAACTGTGGACCCACCCTTTTCTGCTGGAAGGATGATAATGTTGTTGTTTTTACTAAGTGATGTGACTGCCTTCCTCTCCTCCATGCTGATATGGGATGGAAACGTTCGTCCGCAGTTGCAATGTTGTAGTTTTGAATCGCTGTTTCTGTGGCTGTCATCAGTTCCACTTGTGGGATTTCGTCTTGGTGTCACAGCAAAGTTCAGCCCTTTTGCAAAGATGTTTTTCTCTGCTTGGGAGAGTTGTCTGTCAAATAAATTGTTCGCCCACTTGTCCCCATTCACGGTGTGGCATCCTTCTCTCTTCTCGCTGCTGAGGACTCTCTCCATAATTTGCTGTGGTTTCTGACACGCAACAAGTAAGTCAGACTTCCTTTGCCGCCTTGTCTTAGACTTTTCATGCTGTGCTAGACCATCTTACAATGCTGTGATTGCAGCCATTCCCCAACTCTCTGTGAATGGTACTCTTGGCCATTGATCAATGGTCTTTGAGCAACGGTCATGACAATTTGCATATTCATGATCAAGAAACTGACCTCACAGCCCATTGTTCCTTCAGTGGGCTAGTTTCAGTCATTGTGCAAATGTACTGTTTATATGGTTGGGGAAACCTGCACTCAGCTGAACTGAAGAAATCATTGGATGAGTGACTAAACGTTTCTCCCACTGCAAACACTACGTCCAGATGAACAGAATAACTTTTGGGAGATTTACTTACCTGGATAATTGAGCATGATTCAAGACAACTTCCTATTTACTAACTCATCCTCGGAGGTGGGCACACGCTCTGGCTGTCAGACATGGCTGGGCACCCCTAGTTTTAAACACACAGTGTTGCTATGGCAATAATATCCCTGTTGCGGGAATTCATACCATATTATTGTGGACGATAACAGAGTCTTCACTTGTACAGAAACGCGTTTGACTCCTTAGACTTTCCATACTTAGCTAATTATAGGCCAATCTCCAACCTTCCTTTCATATCAAAAATCCTTGAAAGAGTAGTTGTCAAACAGCTAACAGATCATCTGCAGAGGAATGGTTTATTTGAAGAGTTTCAGTCAGGTTTCAGAGCTCATCACAGCACAGAAACAGCTTTAGTGAAGGTTACAAATGATCTTCTTATGGCCTCTGACAGTGGACTCATCTCTGTGCTTGTCCTGCTAGACCTCAGTGCAGCGTTCGATACTGTCGACCATAATATCCTATTAGAGCGATTAGAACATGCTGTAGGTATTACAGGTACTGTGCTGCAGTGGTTTGTATCATATCTATCTAATAGACTCCAATTTGTGCATGTAAATGGAGAGTCCTCTTCACACACTGAGGTTAATTATGGAGTTCCACAGGGTTCAGTGCTAGGACCAATTCTGTTTACATTATACATGCTTCCCTTAGGCAGCATCATTAGAAGACATAGCATACATTTTCACTGCTATGCAGATGACACCCAGCTCTATCTGTCCATGAAGCCAGATAACACACACCAATTAGTTAAACTGCAGGAATGTCTTAAAGACATAAAGACCTGGATGGCCGCTAACTTTCTGCTTCTTAATTCAGATAAAACTGAGGTTATTGTACTCGGCCCTGAAAATCTTAGAAATATGGTATCTAACCAGATTCATACTCTGGATGGCATTACCTTGGCCTCCAGTAACGCTGTGAGGAACCTTGGAGTCATTTTTGACCAGGACATGTCCTTCAACGCACATATTAAACAAATATGTAAGACTGCTTTCTTCCATTTGAGCAACATCTCTAAAATTAGAAATATCCTGTCTCAGAGTGACGCTGAAAAACTAGTTCATGCATTTATTACTTCCAGGCTGGACTACTGTAATTCATTATTATCAGGATGTCCAAAAAACTCACTGAAAAGCCTTCAGCTAATCCAAAATGCTGCAGCAAGAGTACTGACAGGGACTAGAAGGAGAGAGCATATTTCTCCTGTTTTGGCTTCCCTTCATTGGCTTCCTGTTAAGTCCAGAATTGAATTCAAAATCCTGCTCCTCACATACGAGGTCTTAAATAATCAGGCCCCATCTTATCTTAATGACCTTGTAGTACCATATCACCCTATTAGAGCACTTCGCTCTCGCTCTGCAGGCCTACTTGTTGTTCCTAGAGTATTTAAAAGTAGAATGGGAGGCAGAGCCTTCAGTTTTCAGGCCCCTCTTCTGTGGAACCAGCTTCCAGTTTGGATTCGGGAGACAGAAACTATCTCTACTTTTAAGATTAGGCTTAAAACTTTCCTTTTTGCTAAAGCATGTAGTTAGGGCTGGACCAGGTGACCCTGAATCCTCCCTTAGTTATGCTGCAATAGACGTAGGCTGCCGGGGGATTCCCATGATGCATTGAGTTTTTCCTTTCCAGTCACCTTTCTCACTCACTATGTATTAATAGACCTCTCTGCATTGAATCATATCTGTTATTAATCTCTGTCTCTCTTCCACAGTATGTCTTTTATCCTGTCTTCCTTCTCTCACCCCAACCGGTCGCAGCAGATGGCCGCCCCTCCCTGAGCCTGGTTCTGCCGGAGGTTTCTTCCTGTTAAAAGGGAGTTTTTCCTTCCCACTGTCGCCAAAGTGCTTGCTCATAGGGGGTCATATGATTGTTGGGTTTTTCTCTGTATCTATGAAGCGCCTTGAGGCGACTTTTGTTGTGATTTGGCGCTATATAAATAAAATTGAATTGAATTGAATTGAATACATACAATCGCACACTGCCATCTTAAAGTATTTGAGACTTGGTAAACGAGCCGCCAGGATCTGTCAAGAAGAAATGATAAAAATATCATGTCAGTTGGTTGATTCTCATTGGCTATAGCTCGTTATCTCTGTGATTGGTCCATCAGAGCAATGAGGCGCCTGGAGGCTGCACGCACTCAGAAGGAAGTTACCGAGGCAACCAAAACAATCCGACAACAAGAGCTGCACAAGAGCCTGAGGGTGAGTCAATTTTATTAACTGCAGATAGCAGCACGCCAAAAACACAACACTCTGAGTGTCACAGCGGATGTCCTCATTCTCACTGAGCATGAACAGCACTAACCACCCCCTCTTCCGCTTCTTCAGAATCTGAACAACTTCTGCAGTCAGATTGGGGACGATCGACCAATTAGCTTCTGCCACTTCAGCCCCGACTCCAAAATGCTGGCGACGGCCTCCTGGTAACAAGCACCGCCCACTACTAGCATAAAATGCATACAGTTAGCATTAGCATGAGTAAATGTTAGTTTATTTAACTGCTGTATTGA
Organism: Perissodus microlepis; assembly: GCF_051167445.1. Taxonomy (NCBI): domain Eukaryota; kingdom Metazoa; phylum Chordata; class Actinopteri; order Cichliformes; family Cichlidae; genus Perissodus; species Perissodus microlepis. Next base: position 26,620,206 of record NC_140467.1, on the reverse strand, counting down.
AGCTAATGCTAACGTGCTAACACCTCCAGGAGCGGTCTGTGTAAGCTGTGGTCCGTCCCTGACTGCAACCTGATTCGGACACTCAGAGGTGGGCAGTGCTTAATGTTTGTTTTTGTTGTTGGTTACATTGGAATCGCTTGTTGATTAGTTAGAGTTGATTAGTTGTTAGTGAGATAAATTAGAGGTTTCAGATTTATTGCCACAGAAATGTCAAACATTATATGATGATTACAAGGGGGCTTGTAATTGATCAATAAAATAGTTGTGTGTATCTTATGTAGTGTAGTTGATTGTTTTGTTTTGCATGTCAAAACAATGAGGCGATTGTGTTGATTGTGTTAATACAGTATGTCAAATGAAAAAATAACTGTTAAACATGTGAGGTTGTGCTGAAAAGAATGATACCAAACAAGAGAAGGTAAACAGTTTTTAAATGTGAAATCAAAAAGTAGTCCAAAATGCTGGACCCCAGAGGGTTTAAATGATAACTGATCAATACTTTGATCACTTGTGAATCGTTTGTCTGAGGCTCCGCCCTTTTCTGTCCTGCTCTTTGATTGGCTGAAGGTCACAACACCAATGTGGGCGCCGTCGTCTTCCGCCCCCAGGCCGGAGTTTCTCTTAACCAATCAGATGTCAGCTTGGCCTCGTGTGCTGCTGACGGCACGGTGAAGCTGTGGAACCTGGAAAGGTGAGGGCAAGGGGCAGGTAACTGGGGGTGGGGTCTGATTCATATCCTATCAGTAATTAATGGCTTTGTGTCTCTGGTTGCTGTAGCGATGAGCCAGTGGCAGACATTGAAGGTCACAGCGAGCGAGTTTCTCGGGTGTCGTGGCATCCATCAGGACGGTTCCTGGGTACAACCTGGTAAAGTAGAAATTACTCTGAATATTCATTCTTACTGTAATGAGTCAAAATACCTGTAGAGATAGAGCATGCTCAAACACTAAGCACTTTCTCTCCTTAAAAAAAATTTCCATTTTACTTTGAAAGTTTTACTCTGAGTTTAACACAGAAATATTTTTTTCCGTGTGTGACGTACTTCCTGTCCGTGTGGAGTGCAGCTACGATTACTCGTGGCGTCTCTGGGATCTGGAGGTTCAGGAGGAAATCCTCCATCAGGAAGGTCACAGCAAAGGTGTCCACGACCTGACCTTTCACCCTGACGGTTCTCTGGCTGCTACAGGGTAAACAAACGCTACATCATCTAGCACGTCTCAGCACGTCTCTGTAACTAACAAATCAGCTCTCTCTGTCTGTGGTCCAATCAGTGGCCTGGATGCCTTTGGCAGGGTGTGGGACCTCCGGACGGGACGCTGCGTGGTGTTCCTTGAGGGTCACCTGAAGGAGATCTACAGCCTGCACTTTTCCCCGAACGGGTCAGTCAATCACAAAGCATCACACAAAACACACAGTCAATCAGAGACTACCACATTAAAACTCACCTGACAAATCCCAGCTCCAGCATGGAGAGAATGTGACAGAACCAAAAAATTATCTATAATCAATAATCGGGATTCTGCAGGAAGTGAAGAGATTGTTTTTGTTGTAAACATGTTAAAATGATAAATTTCACGGTTTGATCAGAATTAACAGCTTCAATAATGTTTCTCCACTCAGGTATCACCTGGCAACAGGAAGTGGAGACAACACCTGTAAGGTCTGGGAGCTGAGAAACAGGAAGTGCCTTTACACAGTCCCCGCCCACCAGAACCTGCTGTCTGCCGTCCGCTTTCAACGTAAAAAACGTTATTGTTCAACAAAACGAAATATTACTGACCTTGCTTCCTGTTAATGTGACCGTACTTCCTGTGTTTGCAGCTACAGACGGGCACTTCCTGTTGACGGGTGCATACGACAACACGGCGAAGGTCTGGAGTCATCCGGGTTGGATGCCGCTGAAGACACTTGCCGGGCATGAGGGGAAGGTATGAGCGCTGTGCTCTGATTGGTCCATTCGGACGCCCCTAATTGCTGGCAATCTCTGACCTGTTTGTGTTTTCAGGTGATGGGCGTCGACGTGTCACCTGATGGGAAACTCATCGCCACCTGTTCCTATGATCGGACCTTCAAACTGTGGCTGTCTGAGTGATGTCATTAGTGACATCATGAGTTATGTCATCCAGACACTGATCTACTGTTTTTCAGTAAAATATTTTGTTTTCACTTTTTGGAATAAAAAGAAAAAAATTAATTTTCAAAAGTTTGAAGCTGATTCGTTTTCATGAGCCTCGAGCGCTTTTATATTTCACCTTTAAAGTTGGTTTGTCCTGTTTGGTGTTTTATTTCACCTGTGTCTGATTTTACTTTTTTTTTTTTTTTTTTTTTTTACATTTTGACATACTTTTTTAACACAGAGGACCTAAAGTCACTCAAAAAATATAAAATCTTAGTAAGTAGAAATGTTTTGCTGTAAAACTCATAAACATTTTAACAACTTGAAATCCATCCATCCATCCGCTTATCCTTTTCAGGGTCGCGGGGGGCGCTGGGACCTATCCCAGCTGTCATAGGGCGAGAGGCGGGGTACACCCTGGACAGGTCGCCAGTCTGTCACAGGGCTAACTCACAAGGACAGACAACCATTTGCACTCACATTCAAGCCCGCATTCACACCTATGGGCAATTTGGATTAACCAATTAACCTATCCCCACTAACTGCATGTCTTTGGACTGTGGGAGGAAGCCGGAGTACTGGAGGGAACCCCCGCAAACACGGGGAGAACATGCAAACTCCACACAGAAAGACCCCGGTCTGATGGTGGAATTAAACTCAGGACCTTCTTGCTGTGCGGCAACAGTGCTAACCACTGTGCCACCGTGCTGCCCGTTAACTTGAAATCCAAATTTTAAAAAAGAAAAAAGATAAACTTGTTTTACAAATTCTAGCTAACAACAAAATTACACAAAACTATTGACATTAAAATGCCAGCACAGCCTCAGGCATTCACAAAACCATCAGGTGTCACAAGAAGATGCCACAAATTATTTGTGCTGTGCCAGAAAAATAGTTTCTGTTACCTACAAAGACATTTAAACAAGACAGTTTACATTTCAGTGTGGGCGTGGCTTCAGGTTCAGGTGGAGCAGTGAGACAGTGATTTAGGAAGCAGACAGGTGAGGCGATTGGCACACCTGTGTTACGTTTGCTAATTAAACCTTTTTATGCCGTCAGTGCGTGGCTGTGGATGCAGATACACAGCCATGGGGAGCTGCTGTTGGTGGTTACTGTGAGGAAACTGGCCTACTGTAGACAATGTGATTATTCTTCATTCACTGGATGACCAGTTTTGTGAAGCCACAGTAATGCCTTTATGTGTCGTGTGCACCACAGGTAGTGCAGATAGCTGCTACATTAATGGACAGAAGTAAGGCACCAGATAAACGCTTTGTGGAAGTCACACCATTAGCAGGCCTTCCCCAATAGGTGTCTGAGGACCCACCTGAGACCCCAGTGTATACCACGAGTCATACGTTACATCACATGGTGTGTTCACATTCAAAAGCAGATTTTCCACATACACACAAATTGCAGCATGATCAAATACACACTAAGCTATAATATCTAAAGAAGGACCATCTCAAGTGCAAGATGTATATACACAAAAATACATCATCATACACATGTTATAATGCCCCGTGATTGTTTCACACATACACTCTTTATGTAGTATGAGCAAATGCACAATATCTACTTCATGGGCCAGTAGACCAATTCAGGGCCCATTTACCACTTCCTACTCAAGGAGGAAGATAATGCACATGATTATCATATATTTTAAGGTCGTGATTATTGAAACTTTAAAAATTATTTAAGATATCCTTAATTTGGCCCACTTGGAGAGGAGGGGGAGACTCCCACCCTGTAACAATAGACAGGGAGATCTTAATCTGCAGGCCAGCGGGAATCACACAGCCTATCTTAAATCTTTAGTTGTATTTTTTTCTTATTTGTATTTTTTCCAAAATAAATTATGTTACTCAAAAAAAATTAAAAGCACTTTCCAAAAAACAGGAAAGGAAAAAGAATCCAATATTATCATCAACAAAAGAAGGCGTGCCAGCAAAAACAAAAAAACAAAGCAACGTTTCGACCTTCAAAGGGTCTTCAGGTACACAAAAAGCTGGTAGCTGGATTGCTAACAGTAGCTGGAGTAAGGCAGAGACGTGCACTTAGAAGGATGCCCTTGGATAGGTTTACGGATTAGGTGAAGGAATTTAAAGAGTAAAAACCCAGTGCTTGGGCATTATGTTATCATTCATCTTATTGATTTTGTGGCTTACCTTCAGTAAGCCACAAAATCAATCAATCACAAAATGAATCATTAGCCTCAGGGTTAATTATCACCCATTGTGGCCAACTTCAGGTGTGTCGATGACACCTGGGTTGCAAATCACATCTTGGGACGTACCACAATTCACTGATCACATTAACTCAGTGGACCAACACATCAGATTCAACAGGGAGAATATGAAAAGTGGCAGGTTAGCCTTCTTAACCTGTGAGATTTCCATCAGTAATGAGGGACATTTAAGAGCTGATGTGTACCGTAAACCAACGCATAAGGATCTGTATTTAAGGTTTGACTCTCATCATCCACTGGAGCACAAACTGGGTGTCATCAGGAAGCTACAACACAGAGCGAACACCATCCTCACAGACACAGCGACCAGGGAAGCAGAAGAACATCACATCAAGAAGGCCCTGAATAAATGTGGTTGTCCCAGCTGGATTTGTCAAAGCTGGGAAGGCACCTAAAGAAAGCTCCAGCTGATCCAGGAGAGAAGGACAACTGCTGCCTAAACAAAAACCCTTAGTGATCCCTTATGTGTCAGGAGTATCGGAGCAGTTGAGATACATTTTTTCTAAACACCGGGTCTCTGTGGTTTTCAAACCCCAAAACACTCAGCGCCAAAAATCAGTCCAGCCCAAGAATCAGGTCGTGGGACCCGTTCCTTGGGCAGAGTAATATAGTGTAGTTTTGTTAAGTACCAGGAGGATTGTCATGAGTTATACTTTGGGGAAACCAAACAACCTGCGTCGAAGCGGATGGCACAACACAGAAGAGCTAACTCATTAGGTCAGGACTTCGCATTGCATTTACACCTACAGGCCAGTGGAAACTCTTTGAATGTTGAGGATGTACACATCCTGGACATGAGGATATGAAAAGCATCTTACAGCTGTGATTGCAGCCATTCCCCAACTCTCTGTGAATGGTACTCATGGCCATTGATCAGTGATCTTTGATCAGTGGTTGTTGATCAATGGTCATGACAATTTGCAGGTTTGCATATTAATGATCAAGAAACCTGCAGTCAGTTGAGACTGAATAAGTCACTCGGAGGATGAAACATTTTTACCACTGAAAATGCTGCGTGCAGATGAAGAGAATCAACTGGCACAGTGAGAGAGGTATTATCCACAAATGGTGAAAACATGTAACCACGGTGAACCTGACTGATGAGACAAAAGATGAACATGTTGAGTTGTGTGTCCCATTACATTTGCCGTAAAAGTGACACCACATGCACAAATTTACAAAATTTCCTGCATAATTCTTGCTTGCTTTGTTAAACTATTTACTCTGTAATGGTGTTTTTTTGGCTTTAAAATATATATCACTTTGAGTTAGATTTTACATACATGCAAGGCTTTAGATTATTTTTTTTTTAAAGAAAGGACAATGTCACATTTGAAGAACAAAAATATCAGTCTTCAAAGTTTGATCATTGTGCTATCTTTCATGTAATGGTCATCACATTGAAACAAGTCATTATACTTGTTTTGGATATTTGATCACAGAGCTAATTGAATTTGAGCTCTACAAAACCCAGCAGATTACTAGCATCACTCTGTCACCTCCTGCTATTAATAATATGTGCAAATTACACTTAATCACTAGTCATTTAGGTCATCTTCAAATGGAGCTGTGTGCCTACCATATAAACACATTACATTCTGGAAAGGCAATTATGTATTATTTGTGAAAAGAAGGTACAATGATTACTGCTCTAGCCTTTCTCTTTTTGCTTCTTAGACTTTTTGCTGTCTAATACACTGTGTTCTTACTATAAACCAGAATGTTTTCCAAGACATTTGCTCAGAAGACAAATTCTAGTCTTCTGAGTTACGAACTTAGTTTATAGACACTTAGCAAACATTTAAATGTCCTGGTGAAACATCAGTCTGGGAAATATTTTTTTAATTAATCTATAAGAAGTGTTCTAGGTGTTCTTCTATATCTCTGTAGTGTTTCCTGGTGTATTTAAATTATGATTCTTAAGAGGTATTACACCTTTAATCCTGCCTTCCCTGTTAATTAGTCACGAGCGGCACGAGTCATTACTAGTTATTTTGCTCTGTAAAACAACCTACAAAATGCAATTTGTGGATTATAAGCCCTTTTTAGACATGGGAAAATATTGTGTTTGCTAATTCTAAAGTGATAACATCATATCAGTCAGACATAGGGTACTTTTGCATTAATGTGAAACATTATTTAGTAAATACAAAATTTGACAGCTTGTCAACTGATGCCTTTATGATTCTGAAGACTGATAAACACATTTTTTAATCTGTACATTTTAAAGTGACTTAGTGTGTTTATTCACATGTCCTGAATAAACCGTTGCTGTGAAGAAAGCTGCTTAACATTGTGTCTCCTCAGGACAGAATGGTTGAGGGGGCGAAGTGTTGTGGAAGCAAGCGGATAATAACCACAGAGACAATGAGCAGGGTGTTGGGAGACTGTGTGGTGCTTGAGTGTTAGGGAGTGCACTTCCCAATCCACATCCTCTAAATCTGCTTCCACTGATCTTTTATTTGTCACAAGGCAAATGGTGGTAAAGGACTATTCTGGATTTGCTAAAAACGTGTTGTCAAAGGGGAACAAAGTCTGGCACCCAAAATTGTGTGTAGATATCATTGAACAGATTTAAAGTAGTGGATAAGAAATCAAGCGATAGGTTGAGGTCCCTACTCTCCTACACCCATTTCCCCATCCATGCAGCTCTAAACTCTCTCTACAGTGACATCTATCAAAAGAGCATTGCACCAATATTTTTTTTTAAATACATGGAGCTGTCTCCACCATCCAGTGTAGCCTATCTGTAATGTTATAAAAATCTTGTGTGGGTATGAGACATCAGTGTCCTAAATGAGCTTGTAGAGAGCCACTATAATTATTAAAGTTATGTTTCTGCACCTCCACTAAGGAGTATTAGTAGTTTAAATGACATTCATTTGGTACAAAGGAGTCCAAAGTGTGCCGGGAAAATAACTCCCACACCATTACCTGCACCCAGTGTGGTCTTCTCTGCTGTAGCCCATCTGCTTTAAAGCTCAGTGTGTTGTGAGTTTAGAGATACTCTTTGACATATGTTGGTTGTAAGGTGATTGTGACAGTTGGTTGGTGGCTCAGCTGCACACAAGGGCTGGGAGTGGTTGGTTCAGAGTATGATGTCAGAGGAGGCTGACCCACACAGCTGTTCTCATTATCTAAACATGCCTCCCCTGTATGCGTAGGATGCCGGGACCTGGCAACAGAGATGTGTACTGCACTGGAGCGAGACAACTAGAACTGCACAAGCAGGAAAATGTTCTGTAACAATGTAAATAACATGTTCATGTGCCTAAAATGCTGTATGCCTTGGGTCGTTTATACCACAGATATACTACTGTTTTCCTTTCAGATCAAAGCAGTCAGGCTATTCTGCTATGACCTCTGGCATCAACAAGCCATTTTCACCCAGAGAACGGTCACTCATTGGATATTTTCTTTTTCAGATTATTCTCTGTAAACCTTAGAGATGGGCTCCCTTGTGTAGGAAAATCCCAGCAGATCAACTGTTTCTAAAATACTCTGACCACCCTTCCAGCACCAACAAGCCATCCTAGGTTCAAAGTCATTTAAATCACCTCTTCAACAATATTATACTGGCTTTGAACTGCAGGATGTTAGAGTTTAGGGCAAGTGGCCCAATGGCAATTTTTTCCTTGTAGGTTGCTCTGGGGTTTTCCCCTTTGGCCGTTGTCGACTTTAGTCGTTCTTCCACCAAAGAGGATACGTATTTAGGGTCTGGTATGGTGAAGGAGCACATTACATTGCCCCAACATTGTCTCCAATTGGGTAATTCTGCCTTACCTTTAGTCCATTAACCTTTTTGAAAAAACAAGGTGTGGTAACTAATGTTCTTTTCATGTCCAGCCCTGGCCCTGTTCCTGTGGCAAATAGTGATGTGTCGGTCGCGAACGAAATGGCTCTTAGAGCCAGATCTTTGACGTGAACGACGCGAGCCGGCTCCTTATCGCGAGCCGTGTTTTTTTTTTTTTCCTTCTCTCACCCTCTCTCTCTCGCACTTTTTTTCCGCATCACTCGGCACGCGAGCCTTGTGCTTTACGCTGGGAAGAGGGGGGAGGGGCGGTAGTTACACTCACGGTAGCACAGGAACAGAGCAGGAGGGAGAGAGAGAGAAAGAGAGCCAGGGACAACAACGTCACATTAGAAAGGTATAGTAATCATCCACAACTATTTTCAGTTGCAGATGATAAAGGATTCGGAAAGTTTATTCATGCAGGTTCTTTTTGTTTTCATATTTTAATTTATATTTAATTGTGTTGTGGTTTGCAGCGTTTTGTGTAGTTTCACTTTAAATTTGTTTAAAAGGAAAAAGCTGAAAATTTAAATAGTTAAAAGTTTAACTGTGACTAGTTGGTTTTTGTATTATGTGATTTATTTATTACATTTTATGTGGAGCGAATAAATAAAGTATATTTATGGTGGCCCCTTCAGACAAAGCACATACAAACTCCAAAACACGTAAAAACTCCAAAACAAAAGACAACAGAAGTGCTCCAGGATGCTAGGCGCAGTGTTGAGGTTTTGTTACCTAGAGGCAGAGATGGGCAGTAACGCGTTACTGTAATCTGATTACTTTTCTCAAGTAACGAGTAAAGTAAGGGATTACTATTGCAAAAACGGTAATTAGATTACCGTTACTTTCCCGTAGAAACGCCGTGTTACTGCGTTACTAAAACTGTGATTTTTTTGCAAGAGTGTCTCATGACAGTGACGTAAGCGAGTGCGACGTTCGTGACAATAGCTGTGTGCAGATCAACAATGGATCATATATCGAGTGTGGGAGAGAGTATGACCCTGCAGCGTTTAAGGCGTGGAAGTACTGACCTTACTTTGAGTTTGATTCCATAAAAAGTGACAAAAACATTAGCGTCCGTTGTGCGTGGGAAGAAAACTTCTTTTTACAGCAAAAAAACCCCTAAACAAGCTCCGAGTGCGCTACAACGTAATGGGAAACTCACAGAGAAGCTGCCGTATCCTTCCACTGACCGCTGCGGCACACCTGCACCAGAGCACACCTCCGTCTACCCTACTCCTGCTATACAGGTGAAAATAGAGCAAAAGGACTGCTAGTCTTTGATTTTATTTATTTTCTGCTGTGTTTTACTTGCATCTATTTGAAAGACTGAGTGTAAACACAAAAAATATTTTATTTTATGTGCTGGAATGTGCAGAAAATAGGTTTAAATGTTAAACAAATTTATTCAAATCAGAGAATGGTGCATATAATTTAATTTTTGCTTGATGCATAAAGTTAAAAGATTAAAACTGATAAAACAAGTTTTAAAAAGAGACTTTTCCATTTGATTACATTTTGTATGATGGATTATGCAGAAAAAGTAGAATTGGGCTGAAAGATCTATTGCTTTATCACCTATTCGGGTTGTAAATCGTGTTTTTAAAAGTAACTAAGTAACTAAGTAATTAATTACTTTTGAAAATAAGTAATCAGTAAAGTAACGGGATTACTTTTTTGGGGAAGTAATCAGTAATTAGTTACTGATTACTTTTTTCAAGTAACTTGACCAACACTGCCTAGTGGCTACACAAGCCAGCAATTAGCAACGACCGGATTTGGTGTGTGGTAGTAACAGGTAAATGAACATTTTTTTTTAAATTATTTGAATATATATGAGTGCTTGTGTATAAATACACAAACAATACACATATGCTTTCAATTGTGTAATTTAAGTGATCTAGGTAGCTCTGTTTTGGAAATTCAGTTAACGCTAGAAATGTGTTTTGGAGTTTGTACGTGCTTTGTCTCTAGGGGGCACCGCATATATTTATATATAAACATATATAAATAAAACCACTTTTTTTTACATTAGTAATTCCTTTTGTGCATAATTTTATATTATTGTTAATAATAAATTAATTAAAGCAACAAAACAACCTGAAGAGCCGGTTCGGAGCCGAAAGAGCCGGCTCTTTTTAGTGAGCCGAGCCGAAAGAGCCGGTTCACTAAAAAGAACCGGAAATCCCATCACTAGTGGCAAAGCTTTCAAAGATCTACCTGTTCAGCCTGTTGGATTTCCTGTTCACCACTCACACTCCTGATACAGCTCTGGAAGATGCTCTTCACCAAACCCTCACCTGCCTGCCCACACCTCAGCTCCTCCCGGTCAACGTCTGCTTCCCCCTGCAAGTATCTTCCATTTCTGTTCCCCTCTAAACCTGAAGTAAGATAATGAATACAGTTTATGAAAATGAAATCAGAATCAGAAAACTTTATTTATCTCCGAGGAAGTTATGTGGTCACAGTTGCTCCAAGACAGTAAGAACAATAACTGAATAAACTAAATGAAATAATACAGTATATTAAAAAGTTACAAAATGTTACAAAATGTAACAAAATATATACAAATAGCTCAGTTATAAATATCCCAGTATATAAAACAAATTAAATATATATGGTTGAATTTCAGGTGCCCCTCTTATCAAACTGTAAAACTGCATTTTTTTCTCTGTAGAAGATATGCAGATATTAAGGGTGTACAAATTCATGGCAATCCATTCCAGCCCAACTGCTTAATGATCCTTAGACTAACGCTCTCGCTCCTTCTCCACAGACTCACTCTACCTCCATTGTTTTCCCCACTCCTGCCTGACCAGAGTCTCTCTCTCTCTGTCACGCACACACACACACACACACACACACACACACACACACACACACACACACACACACACACACACACACACACACACACACAGCCAATTAAATAAGTGAACACTTTTCACTCACTTTTGCTATCTGTGTCTGCTTCCTGGGTCTGGAATTATTGGAATAATAATTATTATTATTATTAGAAAATTACAATTATTATTACTACAAATCATGATACAGGCAGTCCATGACCATGTCTACATGACTAAATGCATTGGGTCAGTACCATTTGAATGACTGGTGAGATGAGTGTGAGTGTATATGGTGCATTCTTATCATGTGTAACAGAGGCAAGATGAATGAAAGAAGAAATTATTCAGCACCTGTCCTGATTTGGCCTTGATCTGGCTGAGCATAAAACTGCTTGGTGACAGATGTTCGTCATCCAACAGAAATAGAATTTCAATCTGAGGTTTCTGCTGTTTCTGTGTGTAACTAAATCTTAAGCTATCTGCTGGATTTCAAGTGTGGTATTGTTGTGTATCCCAGGATGGTCCCAGCCTCTCTAAATGCTGATAACATGTGTAGGTGAGTAACAAAGCTTCCAGCAGAGCCCTATTTTTAGACCGGCAGAGACAAAAGCATTACTGATCTATAGTTTCTGAAGCTTTTCATTCTCTCTCTCTCTCTCTCTCTCTCTCTCTCTCTCTACATATATGTAGAGAGAGAGAGAGAGAGAGAGAGAGAGAGAGAGAAAGAGAGATGGCCAAGTGAAACAATATTTTAATGCTTTACTAAATATTAGATGTGGTTTAAGGGAAGTTATTTCATGACACTAATAAGCCTTGAAAACTACTTTGAAACACTTTAATGTGGTAAGGCTCGTTCCCTTTAAGACTCCAAATTACAGGATGAAAACCAGTGTAGAGTGACTTGCTCTGCAGTTCATGTCTTTGTATCATGCTGAGGCTGTCCTATTGTGGCCCTCTCTCCAACTACCTTTTCCTGGACCTGTCAATGGTGCCGTAATAGCTAGTCACATTCTTGTCTTATTTGTCACAGCAAGACCTTTGTTCATTCTCAAAAAACAGAGGTCTGTTCTTTTTTCTTCTGCTACTGCTGCTGGGTCTCCTTTGATGCTGAGGACAGCATAGACAGATATCAAAGCAGATGAAACTGGATCACTGTTGCCCCCCACCCCTGAGCTCTTATCACTTTATAATTGGGAATTAGGGAAGAAATAAAATGTCTTTTCCTCACTTTCCTTTTCCTGGGTTGGTTATAATGGGGTCTGCTACATGCCTATAAAGTACCCTTCAAATCACACTGCTGTCCTTATGTGTTTTTTCTCCTTGCTTAGCAATTTCTTTGTTTGTATTCTTGTCATTTGTCATGTTTGTATTTTTCTACATTTTCCATGAGAATATCTGTGAATTAATGTTTCTTGCAAAACATTTGAAATGTGAAGTCGGGTGACACTGTTGCAGGACAAAGCAATAAACATGGAAATAAGATAAAGGGTGGCGCAAACAGAAACATTAGGTATTACTACTATTGTCATAACTACTGACAATAACAGACATGAACCAACAGTACCACAACAAAGACTTGCATTATACTACAAATGTTCTCCAGTTAACAATGACGTGGTTATCTTGGTGCCACTAGTTATACCAGAAGCTGAAGAAATGTGCTCATTCACAAGTTGCTCAACAAGCAAAATAAATAAATAAATACATCCCTGAAAATGGTCAGGTATAAGGACAGAGTTGAAAACGAATGGGGGTGGATGGAGGTTATTCTTCCAGAAAACCTGAAGAACTGTTGCTCAAGACCACTTTTTTAAAATTACCAGAAATGATGGGTGACTCATGTCTTCTAATTCCTTGGACACAAAATTGAAAGAAATAGGGATGACAACGTTGTAGCTATATTTAAAAGAAAAAAATCTCACACAATATAACACCAGGCCCTGTTTGACGACAGGTCAATATGAATGCAGCCAGGTAAATAGTTTACAGTATAGAGATCTACTCATAACTGACTGACTAACTTAATTCAGACCGTCACAGCAGTAGTCTGTATTGACAACAGTAAGACAATATTGAGACAAAGCAGAACAGGAAGAGTTGGTTCAGAGGACTAGCTTGAAGACCAACTGTATCTCAGTCTATCCATCTCTACAATAATGTGGCATCCAGGCCTCCTCTCTGTTGACCATCATCGTACCAGCTTTAATATAAACTTGAAATATAAGACTTAGAGTCAGACTCAGAGTCAAGACCTTGAAATGTTCCATGTTTATTTAAATGACATGTCAAGATACCTCATTTCCTCCAAATTCTTGCAAGTGCAACTACTAACTATTACAATGTTATGGTAAAGAATTCTTTAAAAAGTTACATAATTTTTCTCAATGAGTAACTAATTTATTTTAATCTGAAATTGAAAGGTCAGCCAGTAGTGACGTGACGTGAAATAATAACTTGACCTAAAGGCATTAAACCAAAAATTACAAGCCTGTTTTGTAAATGTGAGGATAGAAAGTGCAGATATTTGTTCAAAAATGTAGGGAGTAAAAGTAAAAAGTAGTCAGAAAAAAAAACTACTCAAGTAAAATACAGATAACTGAGAATTATTTGTACTTTATTATTATTTGTTATTTCCCTCCTCTGACTATGAATGAACACATAGCTTTGATTACTGCTTTGCACACTCTTGGCATTCTCTCGATGAGCTTCATGAGGTCATCACTTGAAATGGTTTTCCAACAGTCTTGAAGGAGTTCCCAGAGACGCTGAGCACTTGTCGGCCCTTTTGCCTTCACTCGGCGGTCCATCTCATCCCAAACCATCTTGATCGGTTTTAGGTCAGGTGACTGTGGAGGCCAGGCCATCTCGCGCAGCACTCTATCACTCTCCTTCTTGGTCAAATAGCCCTTAAACAGTGTTTGGGGTCATTGTTCTGTTCAAAAATAAATGATGATACAACTAAATGCAAACTAGTTGGGATGGCATGTCGCTGCAGGATTCTGCGGTAGCCACGCTGGTTCAGTGTGCGTTCAATTTTGAATAAATCCACCAACATTGTCACCAGCAAAGCACCATCACACCTCCTCCTCCATGCTTCACTGTGGGAACCGTGCATGTAGAGAATATCTGTTCACCTTTTCTGTGTTGCACAAAGACACGGCGAGTGGAACCAAAGATCTCAAATTTGGACTCATCAGACCAAAGCACAGATTTCCACTGGTCTAATGTCCATTCCTTGTGTTTCTGGGCCCAAACAAATCTCTTCTGCTTGTTGCTTTTGCTTAGTAGTGGTTTCTTAGCAGCTATTTGACCCTAAAGGCCTGATTCGTGCAGTCTCCTCTGAAGAGTGGATGTAGAGATGAGTCTTCTCCTGGAACTCTGTGTGGCATTTATCTGGGCTCTAACCTGAGGTGCTGTTAACTTGTGATTTCTGAGGCTGGCGACTCAGATGAATTTATCCTCAGCAGCAGGGGTGACTCTTGGTCTTCCTTTTCCTGGAGTGGTCCACATGTGAGCCAGTTTTGTTGTACAGCTTAATGGTTTTTGTGACTGCACTTGGGGACACATTCAAAGTTTTAGCAATTTTCCAGACTGACTGACCTTCAGTTCTTCAAGTAATGATGGGCTGTCATTTCTCTTTACTTTGCTGATTGGTTCTTGTCATAATATGAATTCTAACAGTTGTCAAATAAGCCTGTCAGCTGACTTCTGCACAACACAACTGATGGTCCCAACCCCATTAAGAAGGCAAGACATTCCACAAATGAACGCTGACAAGACACACCTGTGTCGTGAAAACCATTTCAGGTGACTCCATCATGAAGCTCACTGAGAGAAGGCCAAGGGTTTGTAGTGCTGTCAACAAAGCAGGGGGTGGCTACTTTCAGGAATCTAAAATATAAAACATATTTAGAGTTATTTATCAATGTTTTCTTTGCTACATAATTCCATATATCTTGCTTCACATATTTGATGTCTTCTGTTTGTATCTACAATGTAGAAAGTAGTAAAAATAAAGACAAAACATTGAACGAGAAACCTTTGACTGGTAGTGTATAATAAAGCCAAGACACGCTATTACAAAAAGTATTCACTCACCCATCCAAATTATTTAATTCAGGTTTTCCAATCACTTCCATGGCCACAGCTATATATAATCAACCACCTAGTCATGCAGATGGTCCCACTCCTCTTCATTCCAGAAGATTTGGCATGCAGTCTTTCTCCAAAGAATTTCAAATTTCAATTAATCTGACCTTAGAAAAGTTTTCCACTATGTGTTCGTCCACTGATTTCTATGACAGAATTGTGCCTGTTTTTAAAGCCTAAGGCTTTAACAATGCCGCGAAATGTACACATTAAATTCAAAATGCCTGATTACCTGTTGGATTTAGGATATGAGTCCAAGAGACTTTTTTGTGCATCTTAAGATATTACAGAAGGCTGCCAAATTTCAGACTCGGATCAAACATAATACAGGGGCTGCTTTCTAAAAGATTTTACGTGGCGCTGTGGAGTCAGTTTGCAACATTTATTGAAGAGAGCTATGGAGCTGGAAAGAATGCATCAGCTGTTCCGATACTCCTGACACATACGGGATCACTAAGGGTTTTCGCCGAGGCGGCAGTTGTCCTTCTCTCCTGGCTCAGCTGGAGCTTTCTTTAGGTGCCTTCCCAGCCAATCCAAATATCCAGCTGGGATAACCACATTAACTCAGGGCCTTCTTCATATGATGTTCTTCTGCTTCTGATTGTGTTAGTTAGACTGTGTTGAGAAAATCCCTAAGAGCAGTTTGCAAAAGCATGGAAATGATAAAATAGCCATTTTCAATTCAAAATGTCTGACTTCCTGTTGCGTTTGGGTAAATAAGGCCATACACATGTTTTTGTCTGTCATTTGCATGTTGCACATGTGTAATCTGTAACACTTCATTATAGCTTCATTATGGCTCGGGAGCCATTTTGAATCGTCCATGTGCCAAACCAATAAAATACATAAATTTTCACCAGACCTGACGTATGTGCAAAATTTCATTAGTTTTTGAGCATGTTAGGGTCCTCAAAAGACAATTCACTTACTAAAATAATAAATGAAACAGATGCAATAAGACCTTCATACTTTTATTTCCATGCTAGGGACCTGACTATCTATGAACTTGAGTTCTCTACATAAAGAGCACATTATTTCCTGACTGAAACAATGGCGCAGTCCAGTATGTAAATCCTAAAACATCTTTTTCATGTTTTTTTCCCCCCTTTTGCTCACCCTCTCACTTTAACATACTCACTATATTCTGTTCTTTCAGTGTTGTTTCCCTTTTGATTTGACATGTTAGATTCCCTTCCATTTCTCCTTTGATCATGTCCCACTGTGTTTCTGCTCCATCATAATCACCAGGTGCCCCGATTCTGGTAATACTGATGATTTTGCCTGATACTATTGACCTTAAAAGGTGCAACCTGTCTCAATTCCAGGAAGGTCCCATCCAGAGTTTGATGTGTAATAGTGTGTGAGATCCCTACTGCTTTCTCTCTCTCCTCAGGCACTCTTCCCAGCTTTTGTAGGGGAATACCAGAGTGTTCCCAAGCTAGCCAAGAGGTATAGTAAACATTCATATACAGATGGTATTAATCACTGAAACATCTCAAACAAATAAAAGTTCCACTTCAAGAATTTTTTTCCAAGTTCAAGGCATTAATCCTGCCCCAAACTTCCCAGATATTAATCAGAACAAGCACCCACAGGATGTGGCACAAGACCAAGGCCTCACCCTGCAACACAAAGGATCTACATCTCAGCTACCAATGCACCAAAGCACACTCCAGATGCTGTGTGTCTATGTCTTGATCAGTGCTTACAAAATAGTAATACTGGATTTTTTTTCATGTTTTGGCAGTGTACAACTCTGCATATCTACTGTCTAAATTGCCTAGATACCTAGATTGTCTTCCACATAACTGTAAGAAAATTTGATGTTATTTAATATGTACCTTCTTATTTGTAGTATAATGAGATAGAAGATCAGGTTAGTCTTCCTTAAACAGCAATGAAAACCAGAATGATTAGCACACATTAAAGACTAAAACTGTGAAATTGAAACAATGTTTCTTTTCAAGTGGGGCCCAGTGGAGATGATGCTTAGACTCCACGTTGGAAGGAATTCTTACTCTGATACTAATTTAAAAAAAACCCCAAAATATATTTTAATCCCATCCGTTTATTTTCTTCCCAAGGCACATCTCTGCAAAGCAAACAAATTGAATGCTTTAAAAATTAGTCTAATTGCAGCGCTTCAGTGGGTCCTTACAGAGGTCCAATGAGCAAAATAGCACAGCAGCTTACTGAAGAATATTTTGGCTGTAACTGAGCAGAAATATATCACACTGGATCATGTAGGATATTTTGTATTAATTGACACTAAGAATATGAAAAATGTCCATGACATGAGTAATATCGATTGATGCAGACATCATTATGAATTTTATTTAATACACAGAGATTTTACCAGCAGCTGAGCTATTTAATTATTTGATATTTAATTATTCTAACTGCTGACCAAGGCCAGGAGAATAAGGAGAATGAACGGGGCATTTTCTTAAAAAAGAAATATTACCCTATTTAACAAAAGAAGTTTCTTGTCAACGTGTTGCTGCACAATACAAACAGGACACATTTATATATGAATTCAGAACAGTGGGATGCAAAGAGTTTCAAAGGGATATAGGAGATGAATGGTTTAAGTTTGTTTTTTAAAAATCGAGTGTATTCTTATCCACATCTGGAAAGGATTTCCAGTTAGATGTTAGACAGGAAAAAGCTGAGAAAACCTTCAAGTCACAAACCTTTACAAAAACTCCTATACTCTAAGTACACTTTCACCTTTGCATTAGTGAACAGCAAAAAACAAACAAAAGGTAATTAATCAACTATTTAATTAAAAATTACTATTAAAAAAAAATTCTGCAAAATAAGTTTTAAAAGCATAATAATGTTTTGAACTAACCTGACATGGTGAATTTAGTGAGTCAATTTCATATCAAGTTATTATCAGTTTACATGAAATACTTTTTCATGTAAACTTTTTGTCTGTTTCTGTTCTTTAATATGGACATTTCGTCATTTGCAAGGTCATTTAAAAAGAAAGAGAGAGGCAAGGATGGCTCCTGTATCTGCTGCAGGGTGTATAAACTGCTACCTTGATCTATAAAGAAAAACTGAACCTGTGCTTAAATCAAACCCTGATGCAGCCAAATGAAGAATTATTGTGTAAAAAGATTTTCAGTGTTATTGATCTTCTTTCTTCTTCCTTACGTTATATTCCTTTATTGATTTGATGGAGACTATTTATAACAGTTTTACAAAATAAAATTATAATAAAAGAAAAATGACATCTACACGGGTTTCAGAGCATGAACAACATATGGTGAGCTTTGCAGAACACTGTTGTTACAGGGTAACTTAACAACAGTGCAAACACAGATTCTTATTTGCAAGAGACATGTCTTTCAATGACTCCGAGGTAAATATAAATTATAACTGTGACACACTAAGGCTGAAACATCCTTAAAAGTGGTCTACTCGTACACTTCTGCTCACTACACTCTTTGTAAATCATTTGGGTTGTGACTTTACTTTGGACTGTAAATGGTATGACTGTAAACGCCGTTGCAGGTTGTTATTATTTTTATACTTTTAATAAATCGGTACTACTGCTCTGTTAAAATATAATTTGTCAAAATTAAGTGCTTCATAAAATCAGACCTAAAAGCAGTGAGAGCAACAAAGATGAATTTTTTCATGAAATTAAAAAAAAATGACAACAAATCCTGAAAAACTGGCAAGTAGATTTTTTTTTTTGACCGCCTGTACATGAAGCTCATGCAATAAGCAGTCACAGTCGCATATCAGATTAGGACAGAAAAATACAGCAATTCAATGCCTAGTCTCTGAGGGCAACAAAGAAAATCTGATGATAGCATTATGTGATATTATTGAATTTCATAATGCGTTCTGTTCGTGACCTGCCCATGCTGTGTGCAGGAGGGGCTGCTGACGTGAAAAGAGAGCAGGAGGGTCGGGCTGAAATCACAATAAAAGGTGGCTGGAGTCCGCTTTTCATCCAGTGCTCCACACGCCAGGCAACTTCTGCTGCTGACTGCAACGTGAACCAGACTGAAGGAAGTCACATCAAAGGTAAGTTACAGTTTTTGTAGCCTTTAAAGGCATGCTTTCAAATAGTTTTGTTGTCATGTTAATATTGTGTTTTTTTCTTTCTCAGATGCAGAGGGGCTTTGGGATATTTTGCATGTCGCTCATCTTTTGTGCAACTCTTTCCGAGACCATCGGGCTAGTTGTTGCGGTAAGCAGTTCAAAATTCAGTACAACGTTAATGTTAACCTCCCACTTAAATTTAGGTGCCAAGAATCAATGTACCAATAAAGACATAAAGACAACAGAGACTAATAGAAATGTCAAAATGATATCAAATATCATTATAAAGTAATCTATTTTAGTTTACAACAAAATTTTTAAGCAGCCGATCACAAAAATAAAATGTGTATATGTGAGTATATTAGTAGTAAAAAGTTCAAATCTTCAAGTGAATAAAGACAAAACAAGCTAAAATCACAGATTCACAATGAAACCATACAGACCATGACCAAATCCAAGAGCTCAAACTTCCCAATAGCAGACGCTACAACATGTAACACAGAGATGCAGGTGAGGTTAAATTCAATTCAAGGAACCAACCCATGATTCCATGATTTCCAAGAGACCCTAAATAAACCCACATTAAGAATCCACATGTAAGAAAACCAAGGAAAAAAAAAACAAATTCAGAAATTTACTAGGAAAGTAAAATACACAAACTCCCTGTAGGCATATGACAAGCCTACAGACCATGACAATAAGGATGTTTTACATTTAAGAAAAAATGCTTTTAGATTTACACATCAAAAACTCATTAAAACTGTCTCCTTGTCCTTTAGCTGCTTATTGTATCCATCTTTATATCTTGCAGGCAAAAGAAAAGCGAGGCTGGACTCTGAACAGCGCTGGCTACTTGTTAGGGCCCCGTAAGTGTATACACACACACACACACACACACACACACACACACACATGCACGCACAGACACACACAGAAGCTTACATGCACACACCAGCGCATATTGTTTTGTGGTTGTTCCAGTAACGTTGTTTACAAAAGCCTCATTAATAGTATGTGGTGAAATGGCCCAATGCTAATTTAGTGTTATTTAAAGATTATCATGAGTGACTGTTGGGTATCCAGTTTTGTGTGTCAAGGTATATATTCTTACCAGCTGGAGTTTGAGTCATTCCAGGGCAGGAACCCTGAAGAATGTTGTCCCTTTGTGTGTGCGTGTGCGTGTGTGTGTGTGTGTGTGTGTGTGTGTGTGTGTGTGTGTGTGTGTGTGTGTGTGTGTGAAGCCCAGGTAAAGGTTGCTCCTGCCTCATCCTGTGTTTCAGGTCGTATTGATCACCTAATTCAGATAAAGGATTCTCCCAGTGCCAGAGGCAGAGACGAGCTGGTCACTCAATGTAAGATAGAAACATACAGCTGCTGCAGGGCCTTGGGGTCACCAGGAATTGCTCTGTTTAAACATCACACCTTTTAGCTGCTTTTGTTTCTTTGCTTATGTATACAAATGTTGCAATTCTGTCTGTGCTTTGAGCCAAGTAATGCACTGATGACCTCAAGAATGAGTTAAGGAAGGTTTAGCATACAGCATTTTTGAGACTTTGGAGGATTACACTCCAGATGCATCGTGTTGACAGAATGGGAAGAAAATACGATCGCTTAGAAGACTATCGTCACGTTCACTGCAGAGAAGATGTAGCACTGACTAACACAGAGTTTTCACTGTGATATCCGAAATAGCAGTACAGCTGACAAAGAGCTGGTAGCCCAGTAACTTAATTTAGAAGTTTTACATTTTTTAATATTATCAAAAATATTTTCAAGTCATGCTACCAATTTATTATATTAACAATTTGCTGATAAAAAATTGTATGTAAAGATCAAAACACAAGGTAGATCCAATAGGACCTTTTTACACTGGATGGCAAACATCATTAAAATACCTTATTTTTTCATGCCGGGGTCTCACATGTAAAACTTTAGCTAGACTTTTAAAAGCACAGAAAGAGAACAAGGGGTAATAGTTCAAGGACTACTTTAGCTAATGACGAAGCCCCCAATTAGAGTCAAACAATTGTCACATGTAAAAACCACTCAGAGTAAATGACAGCACTGAAGTATGTGAGCTCACTATAACAACACGTAACTGGTGAGTAATGTTGCAAAGTGAGACAAACTGGCCTGATACTGTACATGTTTTCCATTCTTCAAATGCAAATATGAGCCAATATAATGTATTCAACTCATGTGAGCCTCACATGTTAAACTACAAATCTCAGACAGGTTGCTGTCTGTTCTTTAATTTCAAAATATCACAATAACATTTTTAATTATTGGTCTAGCTTAAGAATACTATGTAGTACAATAGTACAGTTACCGTTATTATTGGAATTGGGAAGAGTATGATTAGTAATTAAAGCAAATGAAAAAAAGGAAATGCAAATATTTTTAATTTACAATTTTAACCGGAGGCCACTGAACTCTGCGCATGCTATCTCAACCTGCTCTTTAGGCACATAAAAAACAAATTAAAATGTAAATGTGGAGACACACCGACAGTCTACAACACACTACCATGGCTAAGTAAAACCCTCTGCTTGCCTGTTATTTTATGTTGATTTTCATCATCACTATTGTTTCAGTGCATTTACTTGTCTGTTAAAACTGCCGTTCAACAAGTGTGCTTTTTCTATTCCTTCCATCAAACCTCTACTTACTGCAATTCCATGAGCCAAGCCCTGCGGGTGGTCTGTACGAGTTTGGAAAGTGAACCAAACAATTACAAACCAAATATCATGCTGAAACTGTGTGACGTGTGAACAATGTCCTTTAGAACTTCTTACAGGAATCAGGTAGCGGTGTGCACTGTGTATGTGTGTGTGTCTGTTGTATGATGCCTCTAAACCAGTGGGATATTTGTACGTATTTTCTGTTACATACACAAAACTTTAACCATTTACTCCATATTATTTTTATTTTGTCAATTGTCATTTTCACCTTAATCAAACAGAAAATTAAATGTCACAGCCAGTATATTAAAAAATGAAGCAGCTGAAAAGGATTATTATTATTGTAAGTACATGAAAATTACACATAAATCACATTTACCAAAATGTTAAAATTGCTGAATTTCTAGTAACTGAGCTGATAATGGGAATGAATTAATTAAATGCTTAGTTGGGCCATCTGATGTTTGTATGAGCGCATCAACTGCGATCACTCCTCATTATCCAGATGGACTACATGGACACACGACACTAGGAGACAAGCCGGGTCTGGCTGGGAAGAGGGACATAGGCCAGGAGGAGGACTTCAGAACAGGTCTGTATGTCTCACAAAGAAACAGGACAATCTTTCTTCTTCTTAAAGAAGATATTTTATTTCGAGTGTTATTTAACAATAATCAAAAGGTATTTTATGATGTATCTTCTTGGTTAATTTAATTTGATATACTGAATGTTTTGCTTTTATTACTGTTTTATGTATAGCTGTCATGTTGATTAGCTACCTTTAATGTATAAGGAACACTGAGGAAGGAGATGGTAGAGGGGGAGACCTAAAATGCCTTGAAGAAAATAGGAACTTGTAGTCATTTAGGTGAAAAAGTCCTTTAAATAGCCCAAAAGAAGAGGAGCCACATATATTTTAAAGGGAAACAGTGCAATAAAGCCTCAAGTTCCCAAACAAAATAATACCCCAGATTATTTATTGATGTATTATTTAATATTTTGTGTCTTTTACAAAAAAAAAAATGCTAGTTTATAATTTTGGAAACTCTGGAAATGTTTTATGTGTTTTATGATCATTTATCTTAAACACTGAATAAAGAAATCTAACAAAAACAAATAACAGCAAAAACAAGACAAGCAGTGCTTGTACCGTTTAATCTAAAAAAAAAAAAAAAAGACATCTTTTAAAGCATACCAAAATAAAAGTGATCTCTCTCCTTTCACCGCGTCATAAAGTGTCATAAAGCTTTTCCATTCATCAAGCCTTTAAATTACTGTTGTAGAAATCTTCACTGGTTTTCAGCAGCTAAACATTTCCACTGCGATGGACTAAGTCTGAAAGCAATAATCACAGAGTGTGAGGGCTAGTCAAACTAGGATCATTGGAAGGTGAAATGTTTTACATTTTTACGTTTTTTTTTAGTTTTTTTTTAAAGAAAGCTTAGACACATCTACTTTGTATGGAATTCAGTAGCCTTCATGTTTCATTCCCATTAACCTTTGTTCATGAGTTCACAACTGATGCTTTGTTCGGTTTTCTCATGTTTAAATCTAATACTCCTACTTGTATCGTAATCCTTAGTATCTGAGAGAATTTCATTTTTCTGTATGATCTGTGTATATCAGAGTTCCTGCCATTTCAACCTGTCATTCTTGCTGTACCTCCACAGGCGCCCTGAGAATAGCAGATGAAGAAATTATCCACACTGTCATTGACTTCTTGTCATACCTCAAACTTAAAGGTATGCTTCTCACTTATTTGAAAGCGAGGGGAGTTCATGAACAAAATAATACAGGTCTGCATACAGAAGTCACTGCAACGACAAACTCTTAAAAGCACACCAAAGTTGGATTAGCGAACTTTTTCAGGTCTATATATCGGTCCATTTGTTAAACATGGAAATATTCTTTCAGTGATAGAATCTTCATTTTCTATTGAATTAGCACACAAATTACCCCATGCACAAAACTAAATGTGAAAATGTAATGTTGCATATTTGACTTTATGACATCTAGAGGTGTGATAATATTGAAAATTGTTTAATCTAATCATACAATAAAACATACAAGTTTATCATCAGATCAAACCTGGCAGGGATCCTGTATAGCCATGTATACTGATAGTATTATTACCATGTCAGAGACTGTTCAACTGACTGCTAGTGCAGTTTTTCTAATCAGCCAGTTACATTGCAGGAACTCAGTGATGCACAAGGTGGCCTGTTGAATTCTGCATCTACAACATGAAAATGTGAATCCATCCAGCCTTGTGCTGAAGGTTCAGGCTGTATGTCTTGGCAGAATGGTACCAACTGAGCATATTGTTAATGACCATGTCCATCCCTATGTTACCAACAGTGTACTGATCCTCTAACAGGATAGCGTGCCATCTCACAAACTCACCTCAAACTGATTTCTTGAACATGACAATGAGTTCACTGAACTCAAATGCCTCCACAGTCACCAGATCCCTCATGTGATAAAATCATGTCAAAATTTTCTTGTCATGTCCAAAATCTCAGGAGAATATTTCCAGCACCTTGATGAATCAATGCCACAAAGAATTAAGGCAGTTAGCAAGGTGAATCTAATAGAGTGTCTGCTGAGTGCAAACAAACAGAGGTATGATCAAATGAAAAACAACTTTCTGCCTATTATGTCTCAGTATTGATGTTCTGTCTGTTCTGTTTGTGCAACATTACAGAGATGGGAGCCTTGGACAGCCTGCCTCCTTCTGTCACATCAGATGAACTGGCCAATCCCTAAGGCTTTTGCTTCTCTGTTATAATTGTTGTGTTTCTACTCTTCTCTGGACTCCAACTGCCATAAATGTATTGTAGCTCCTAAATGTTACAATATTGTAGCTCCTAGCACACTGGTAGGTTGGTAGATTTGTTCTGGTACCATCTGACTGACTGACCCTCAATATCAGATCTTTCTCCTCTTGTGTAAACAAAATTTTATATCCTCTTAAAGCCAGTAGTTGTGTGCTGACTATATGTGGATCTACAGAATTGGTACTTTTGTATAAAACAACTCTATATTATCACCAGAATATACTATTATGTGTTTTCAGAGAATGGAGTGAAATAAAATAAATGGCACTAGACTCACTGAATAATTTGAATTTATTTCCTTCTAACAGTCAATTACACTGTTTATCACTTACATTTTAGCTACAATTAGTTTGTAACAAACATGCCTACACCTCTTTGATGTATGTTAAAAAATCTAAATTCATAGTTTTACCTATGTAGTGTCTGCACAGTGTTAAGTGGTGACACTGGGGCCTTCCTGAGAATTACTCACGCCACAGGAGATTTCTTAGTCTCATGACGACTCTCTATGCTCAGCCTTTGACTTGAAAATTGAAGGTCAAATAGTGCGCAATGACGTAGCTCTGACCTACACTCATTTTGTGATGGTTAGAGACAACCTGTAGCAAGTAAGTCTTGACACTCACACAATAAAAGAACACAACAGTTGTTGGTGCCAAATAACCTTGTGGCACGGCATACAGGATATGACAAAACTCAGGAGTGAATAATGGCCCAGTTACGCCCAGCCAATAATTGACCAGAGGATCTGCATCAGTGGTGTGGTCCTGCCTGGAGCGTCAGCTGGTGAACCAGCCAGGTATTTCAAAAGTGCCTTTGTTCCCACTACTTTTAATCGAGGTCCCGTTTAAGCACATTGCCATGGGCCTCATTGGGCCATTTCACCAGAGTGCAGCGGGATATCACTTTTAGAGTTGGATGTCTCGAGCCCGGTCTTGGTCCCGAGACCAGTCTTGAGACCACTTTTACGTGGTCTTGGTCTTGTCTTGGTCTCGGATCCCTCGGTCTTGTCTTGGTCTCGCTGTCTCGGTCTTGCTATCTCAGATCGACATAGTGGTCGGGAGATTTGGAGTCAACAGTATCCGTGACACACAACGTAACGTTCGATAATGTGTCATGCGCTCTAAGAGCCGTGCTTAGAGAGTGCTTTGTAATGAGTCAGAAGAGTCGACTCCCATTGAGCGAGAGCCGGCTCCTCACTTAATTTCCTTTCGCTGCTCAGCTCTCACACAGTGGCTCAGCTATGCTCCAATCCCTCCATATTGTGGCCAATCACATGCGAGGATATAGGATAATATCAGTATGTGAAAAACAGAGAGGGTGAGAGACGCGACAGTCAAGTGGAGCGTGTGTCTGTCCTCTCAGTAAGTGAGTGAGACAGTAGACAGGGCTGAGGAGGGCTGTGCGAGTGCAAAAACACATAAATATGCCTGACACCCGAAGCAGCATCTGGCTGCAGTTTAAAGACTTTTTTGTCTCGGTCTCAATCTTGGTCTCGTCTTGACTTTGTCTTGGTCTTGACTCGGTCTGAAGCAGTGCTACTGTGCACCATTTCTGCCATGAGTGTGGAGCTGGCACTGATTCAAGTCGGCATCCCATGAAGAGATAATAGCTGACTAGCTTTGAGTTACTGTTCAGCAGGAAGCTGCAGAGGTGTGTTGGACCTGATTAAAGAAAACTGGGAGGAAGGTCCAAGCCCAGCTAAAAAAGAAATTCAGTACATTCTGGACCTGAGAGCAAAGCTACACACGTTGTGGAGGTTATCACGATAAAAATTTACTACAGGCCCAAGAACTTCAGCAGTGCCTGTACAGCAGAGGGGTAAGGGGTAATTGACGTAGAAGTGCAGAGGGTCTTTTTTGCTGTATGCTTACACATCACACCAGATAATGGTTAGAAGGATATTTTCTGGGCAAAGGGAGTCTGAACAGAATGTCCCGAACTAGATAAATAGAATCAGAAGTAGGTTAATATTAAATAATCAAGGCTGGACAGGGAGGTGTATTTGTCTCTGTCATTCCAGGAAAAGGAGCAGATACAAGGTCAGACGTGAGCGGAGCAGGGGACTCGAAGGGAGACATCAGGAGCGCCATGTTGGTTCCAGAAGAAGATAATTATCATAATAATGATTTTGTTGGGGTATAAAACTGTACGGGCAAATTCAGGGTCGTCTTTTCAGTGAAGACAGATGACTGTGTTCACAGAGAGGTCCAGCACTGTAAACTTGTAATTCCAACTGCTGAAGCAAATTAAATCTTTTTAAACAGAGGATATTTCTCCTCTACTTCCTTTGAAGAAATTGAACACAACAAGCTCCATAGTTCTTGTAGTGAAGATTTCAGGTCTATACAATTCTGTGTTGACTACTGTAAGGTGAATGAGGTCACAGTTTAATGCCCAGGTCGACCAGTTCCTGCACGGGTGGGCACTGCTTGTTTTTTCACGACATTGGCAGATTCCCTTGTCTCCAGAGTCCAAGGGAAAAACGTCCTTCTCCTCTCCGTGTGGTTTATGCCAATTTTTCACACTTATGTTCAGCTTGTTCAGAGCTACACAAGCTTAATTATTTTAATTAATTACCAAATGAAGGACAGGTGAGCTTTTGAATTTGAACTTAACTCATAAGTCATGAGAGCATTATCAAAGTTGATTCTTCACATTGACTTACTCCCATTGTGGTAACACTAACATTAACCTAGTGTTATTTATTTATTTATAGCAGCTTGACAGTAAGAAATGAGGTGCTGAGGTGAGTGTGCTGTTCTCATTGTATAAAATGTAGCATGGTACCTATAGCATTTTTAATTACATGTTTCATTTTTTCATTATTACAGCCAAGGAGTTATTTCTTTGTCCCAGGAAACTTATCAGTACAGAGTTTTTCAACGTAGATGACTTCTTTCCTATGAGGAACAGAATTTCGGGCGGGAATTTATCATTTATATCTTAGTGTGTTCCTTTTAGTTCCTTGTTTTGTTTTTCACTAGTTCTTGTGCTTGTAATATTCAAAATGAGCAATTATAGGTATTGGTTTGTTGGCATCCTTTTTTAGCAGCATCAAGATAGTGGATGTGGTGAAAAGTTATTTGGTTGACAGTGTCTGCAGGGTTCTTAAGCTGAGTGGCCGTGAAGTCCGTCAGTAACTTCTCTGGACTGACAGGAGACTGATCAGAAAAACAGCCCCACACCATAATAGGAATCAGAATACATATATACAAATAGCTCGATTATAAATATCCAGACTATTACAGACATTAAATAGAGTATATATGATTGACATTTTATTTGTGTGTTACCCATTGGTGCATTAGAGTAATTTCAGTCTCCAACTGAACGTGCTCCTGTGACTGGCCAGCACGTCATGGAGTAGGTGGGAGGTATTGTCCAGCATTGTCCTTATCTTGAACAACATCCGCCTCTCCAAAACCACTGTAAGGGAGTCCAGCTCCACCCCCACAACATTGGCCTTGTAGATCAGTTTATTGAGTCTGTTGACATCTGCAACCCTCAAACTGCTCTCCCAACATGCAAGACTCATAGAAAATCCTGAGCATTGTCCAACAGATGTTAAAAGACCTCAGCTGATTCAGAGAATAGAGATGACTGTAGAGTGCCGTGGTGTTTTTAATCCAGTCCAGTTTATTATCAATGTGTACTCGAGGTATTTATAGCCCTCCACAATGTCCACATCAACCCCCTCAGTTGAAATACAGGGTCACAGGTTTCCTGGTCCTCTTAAAGGCCAATATCAATTCTTTGGTCTTTGTCAGACTGGTTCGCTGTCTCATCACCCTCACTGACGCATCCAATCACCGCAGAGTCATCAGAACACATCTGAAGATGGCAAGTCTCTGTGCAGTGGCTGAGGTCTGTGTTGAAGAGGAAGGGGGAGAGGACGCTCTCTTGTGGTACCCCTGTGTTGTTGATCACCTTATCAGACACACAATGTTGAAGACGCATATATTGGGATCTTCCTGTTGGGTAATCAACAATCCAGGACACAGAAGAGGCATCCACCTGTGTTGCTATCAGCTTATCACCCAGGAAGGTCAGCCTAGTGATACTGAATACACTGGAAAAGTCGAAATGACCGTCACCATGCTCGCCGGCTGGCCCAGATGGGCATAGACACAAATGAGCAGGTAGATAATGGCATCCTCAGCTCTGAAGTGGGGCTGGTAAGTGAACTGAAGGAAATTCTGATGTGGCCTGACAATAGGTCAGAGCTGGTCAAGGATGAGTCCTTCCATGGTGGTTACTGGTTTAGCTCACTGGAATGAGCAGGTGACCATAGACTGTATGACTGAGAGTGGCTGGCCTGGGTTCAAATCTGACCTGCAGCCCTTTGCCACAGGTCTTCCCCTCTTGCTTTCTTGTCTCTCTTCACCGCACTAAAGTAAAGCAAGTAAAAGGCCAAAATAAAATTTAAAAAGAAATAGACGAATCCAGAGATCTAAACCAGTCTGGTGATGGTTTACTCTGGATCATTGAGAATAAATAATTGAATCTTGGCAAGACCATAATTTTTTTTTTTTGAAGCAACCATTCCCATGAGTGATATGGATAGAGACTTCCATCTAGATCATCTTCTACTTTCTTTAAAAGTGGGATGTAGTTTAATTTAGTTAAATCTGCAAACCTAGTAGAAACATTAAAGCTAAATATTTAATATTTCCAGATTGCAGTGGGGTGAAGAAGGATTATGAAAGGAGCAATTAATCGGAAGAACTGTAGATTTTAACTGGTTTATCAAATAATCTGAAATGCTTGAGAAAGAGTTTATTAATGTAATTATCTCAGAGAGAGTGGTTTGTGAATGCTGGAGAAAAAGCAACACATCATCAGCATAAACACTGATTTTATGTTCTACATTCTTGCATTTTATGCCCTTAATCACTATGGCCTGTCTAATTGCTGTTGCTGCTAGTGGTTCAATAAAAATTGCAAACAGTCACGGCTGAGAAGCCGGTGTGTTGTGGTATGGACCCAGAGACAGAATGCACGGGAGGAAAAACTGAGGTATAACAAAAAGCAATCAGTTTATTTAGGCTGATAGAGAAAAACAAAACAAAACAAAGGCAAACACAGGCAAAGACTAAATGATAACCTAAAGTGGGAACAGCTAGAACAAGACATGAAAACTATGACATAAACATAAACATGAACCTAAACAGGAGTACGAAAAACCGAGACTTGAGGAGCCATGAAAATCCATAAACATGAGGCGAGATAAACAGACAACCCAACAATGAACAAAGGGAGACAGAGGACTTAAATACACAGAAGGGTGATGAGGGAAGTGGAAACACATGTAGAACACTGCTGACACGAAGGAACATGACGCCACAAGAGAAGCAAAACTAATCACACTGAACATGGAACACCAGACTGTCAAAATAAAACAGGAAACATAATGAGACGTAAACATGACAACATGAGTTTGACAAAAGGATGTGGAACACACAGACATGAAATACAGTGGCTTGCAAAAGTATTCGGCCCCCTTGAACTTTTCCACATTTTGTCACATTACAGCCACAAACATGAATCAGTTTTATTGGAATTCCACATGAAAGACCAATACAAAGTGTTGTACACGTGAGAAGTGGAACGAAAATCACACATGATTCCAAACATTTTTTACAAATAAATAACTGAAAAGTGGGGTGTGCGTAATTATTCAGCCCCCTGAGTCAATACTTTGTAGAACCACCTTGTGCTGCAATTACAGCTGCCAGTCTCTACCAGCTGGTAGAGCTGGTATGTCTCTACCAGCTTTGCACATCTAGAGACTGAAATTCTTGCCCATTCTTCTTTGCAAAACAGCTCCAGCTCAGTCAGATTACATGGACAGCGTTTGTGAACAGCAGTTTTCAGATCTTGCCACAGATTCTCGATTGGATTTACATCTGGACCTTGAGTGGGCCATTCTAACACATGGATATGTTTTGTTTTAAACCATTCCATTGTTGCCCTGGCTTTATGTTTAGGGTCGTTGTCCTGCTGGAAGGTGAACCTCCGCCCCAGTCTCAAGTCTTTTGCAGACTCCAAGAGGTTTTCTTCCAAGATTGCCCTGTATTTGGCTCCATCCATCTTCCCATCAACTCTGACCAGCCTCCCTGTCCCTGCTGAAGAGAAGCACCCTCAGAGCATGATGCTGCCACCACCATATTTGACAGTGGGGATGGTGTGTTCAGAGTGATGTGCAGTGTTAGTTTTCCGCCACACATAGCGTTTTGCATTTTGGCCAAAAAGTTCCATTTTGGACCAGAGCACCTTCTTCCACGTGTTTGCTGTGTCCCCCACATGGCAAACTGCAAACGGGACTTCTTATGGTTTTCTGTTAACAATGGCTTTCTTCTTGCCACTCTTCCACGAAGGCCAACTTTGTGCAGTGCACAACTAATAGTTGTCCTATGGACAGATTCCCCCACCTGAGCTGTAGATCTCTGCAGCTCGTCCAGAGTCACCATGGGCCTCTTGGCTGCATTTCTGATCAGCGCTCTCCTTGTTTGGCCTGTGAGTTTAGGTGGACGGCCTTGTCTTGGTAGGTTTACAGTTGTGCCATACTCCTTCCATTTCGGAACGATTGCTTGAACAGTGCTCCGTGGGATGTTCAAGGCTTGGGAAATCTTTTTGTAGCCTAAGCCTGCTTTAAATTTCTCAATAACTTTATCCCTGACCTGTCTAGTGTGTTCTTTGGGCTTCATGGTGTTGTTGCTCCCAATATTCTCTTCGACAACCTCTGAGGCCGTCACAGGGCAGTTGTGGAGCTGTTTTGCAAAGAAGAATGGGCAAGGATTTCAGTCTCTAGATGTGCAAAGCTGGTAGAGACATACCCTAAAAGACTGGCAGCTGTAATTGCAGCAAAAGGTGGTTTATCTATATGTGTGGATTGCCAGTTGTGCTGAGTTCGTGCTGTACTTAACCTGTCAATGTCTTCATTTAGTCAAAAGCTGAAATCACCCCCAAGAACAAGTGAGCAATCTTGGTGTTCAGAGAGTGCACTAAAAAAACACGTGAAAGAATGAGGGGTCATCAACATTGGGCCATATATACTTACAATATATAACTTTTTGTTAAGTATAAATCATTTATTCATCCATCCATTCTCTTATCCTTATTCTCTTATTCAGGGTCGCGGGGGGAGAGGGGGCCTATCCCAGTTGTCATAGGGTGAGAGGCGGGGTACACCCTGGACAGGACGTCAGTCTGTCGGAGGGCTAACACATAGAAACACAGACAACCATTCGCTCTCACATTCACTCAGGTGTTTTAAGTTCGTCTGTAGCTGTCACAGGTCTATGAGTCTCTTGTAATAATACAACATCTGCCTGTAGTTTTTAAAACTTGTTAAATATCTTTAAACTCTTCTGTCTGTAGCCAGCTTCATGCACATTCCATGTGACAAACTTCGTACATCATACAGTTGTAAAAAAAAAAAAAAGGTTCCATAAAAGTGTAATATGTAGACAAGAGTGGTGCTTGGTGTTGTCTGATTATGTGTGTGCATATTAACTTATATAAGCTAGCGTGTACACGCTTGTCGTGTGTGTATGTCATTGACAGTAATTGTCAGTGTCAAGGTTTGCTATGTGGCAGGCAGGATGTAGGAGCCAAACACAGGACTCACAGCACAGGAAGTTAATTGAAAACGGCAGCTTTATTAAATAGAATAGCGTAGCATAGAATAGAATAGAATAGAATAGAATAGATCTTTACTGTCACTGTTACAAGAACAAGGAAACACAGTTTGGCATCTCTCTGTTAGCAGCATGTAGATTTTTACATTAAAATTCCTTTAGAAAAAAAACCTTGAAATTTAAGAGGTGCCTACACAGGGAATGTATGTAATAATGCAAGTATCTACACCGATAAGTACAAGTTATATGTACCATATAAAGGAGCAGGTGCAATGTAATGAGCAAGTGATCAGTGCAATATAAGCTGCAATGTAATCAGTGGTAGTGCACACTGAGTAGGAGGTATGTCTAGGGGTAGGAATGCTGGTTGCTATTATAATAAATACAATTTATAAACAGAGGTAGGAATGTTGGTTACATTATACTATAATAAATATGGTTTATTGCTGAAAAATCCTCCATTAAATAAACTAAAAAAAAACAACCCCAAAACAAACCAAAACCCTGAACATGGAAACTAAGAATTAAAACACTGGGAAACAATAAACTCAAACTAGACAACAAGAAAACAAACCTGGGACTGAGAACTAGGAATTAGACAGGAGCACAAGGGAAAACACAGCAGTGAGGATGTACAACATGACAACAGACAGAGGAAAACCCAGGGCTCAAATACACATGGGGGTAACGAGGGCATGGGAAACGGGAGGGAAACACAGCTGGGACTAATCAAACATAACAAGACGGGGAGGAAGCAAAACTGAATACACTGAACATAGGACAAGGAACTATCAAAATAAAAAAGGAAACATGAGACCTCCACAAAGACACAGACCTGACACTGTGATGTGGAAATACAAAAGTAAATAGACGATCTCTTAAAGAACTGGTCGTTTATGCTGAAGTCTATTCCTTTCAGCTCCCTAACCGTGACTCTTCACCTGCTCCTTCTGCTTGAAATGGTCAAATTTGGCGACAATTGGACGTGGCCTCCGGGCCCCGGGCCTCCTGGTTCAGAGACAATGGACTATATCGAAGCTGATGTTCTTTATGGTGTCCTCTGGAAGCTTCAGGTGGGTCTGGATGAAGTTTTTAATAGTTTCTTCTGAGTCCTCTCCAGCATACCTGAAAAGACAAGGTTATCTCTCATACAACGGGCCTGGAGATTGATGACAGTCTCTTTCATTTTTCTTATTTTCTTCACTGAAATTGGTGGCATTCTCATTTAGAGAATGAGAATGAATTCCAGAGGCTCCTTCAGGGATTTAAATTTCCGGTGTAAAATCTCCATCAGTGACAACACTGCGTTGAAGCTGGAAAATCACTTATCGATTAAATATTCCATCATCTTTACCTAACTGCCCATTTCTGTTTCGATTTTTTATTTTTATTTTTATTTTTAATTATTATTACTTTAGGTTCCGTTAAAGACCACCTGTGCATTAAGCGACCGATGAAAAGCCGAACACTTCCTGTATCTGTTTCAAACTAAAAGCCCTGTAGCCGTTCGCGGTAATAGAAGCCCTTCACTGTTCCTCAAAAAGCCTTTATTGTGAAACGGTTACTGGAATAAATTTCGGGATTCACTTTGAGGGCAAAATAAAATTGTGAGTGATAAAAGAAAAGAGGCAGTAAATAGATGTGTTGCACACCAGCATCGCTCATAAAGCCCGCAGTTCGTCTCCTTGAAGTAGGCTATGTGCGCAGCAGTCTGTCAGTAACGGCCACATAATCTTTTTCACACTTGAATCCAAACGGTGAACACACGTGTAACTGATCGTAATGTATACATGTAGAACCGCGTTTGTAACCGTAGTAACGTCCGGTGTTCTGGCTGTCTTGAAAGGCTAGGTTAGGAGACCCAAGAAACCGCTGTAGTAAGGTAAGTATTCACAGTTATTTGTGTAAGTCACCAATAAGCTACATTGTGTGGTTAAAACTTAAACATTAGTTAGCATTGTGTAACTGATTTATATTCAGGTAAAGATCGCAAAATGATTAATTATAAGTACCGTTAGGTTAATGGATACATTAACCTAGGCTAATCGGAATAACGTAACTTCTGACTTTTAATGAACCAGCAGTTAACATTTCGAGATACCAGCTGAAGTAGAATGAGCTCAACGGCCTCTCATGTATAAAACTGATTCTCTTTACACCGCAGATATTTTACCGCAGAACACATTATAAATTTAAAAAGTAGGCTACAAAATAGTGGAAGCTCTCATCGGAGTTGGGGTGTGACAGTAAACAGGTGGTTACTCTAAGTCATAGGTGTCAAACTCTGGCCCACGAAGCCATACCAAATTACTATTAGAGCTGGCCTACTGGTATTATACAGCTAATATATATATTGTTTAGTATTAAGCTTTGCTTGTTCCATATTCAGTTTTCCAGCAAAACTTATTTGAGTCCATAAGAAAAGATTCATTCTTATATCTGGAGGAAGATTTTTTTTTCAATAAATATTAATGTTAGCCCGCGACTTTGTTCCAGTTTTGAATTTTGGCCCACTGTGTATTTGAGTTTGACACCCCTGCTCTAAGTGCTGAGTAAACAGAATTTGACTGTCTTGATAAATGTAGCAAATGCAGCGAGACAAACACAGGAACTGTGACAGTAAACAGGTGGTTACTCTACGAACTGTGCTGAATTTGACAATATATTATCATATGTGACTGTGTAATGAATGTTGTACAGTAAAAATGAACAATAATTTCAGTCATCCTGAAATACTGTTGCTGGAGAATCGTGAACAAAGTTAAATGTTGTTCTGTTTATAAAAACATCTATGGTTTCATTCTATGCTATAGTTTGTTTCGTGGTGTCGCAAAATAAACTGTTTACCGCAATATTTTTTCATCGTTTTGATGGTCACTGTAGTGGCTATATTAATTTATTAAAGTTCTCTCTTTCTCTTATATTTAATATAACCACACTACAGACAGACAAGCGCCTGTTTTTATGCGTTGTCATTAGCAACAACAACGACGGTAAAACCATCGCCTGTCCGCTTGTTTATTTTCAGTATAAACCTTTCACAATAAAGCTCAAGATTCTGTTGAGTCTTTTCAAAATAAACTGAATCACATGAAAGAGTATGCAGAGTATTTACGGATGAAAAGCAAAAAGAGACGATTTTATTTTATTTCTTTGTTTGAGCAAAAAGAATCTTGACCGTCTCCAGTCAGTCCAGAATGCTGCTGCAAGGCTCTTAACAAAGACACGAAAAAGAGAGCACATTACACCAGTTTTATTCTCATTTCACTGGCTTCCAGTGCATTTTACAATTTGAAAATCTTCGTACTGACTTTTAAAGCTCTGAATCATGATGCTCCTGCTTACATTTAAAGACAAATTTATTTAGATTGGATTTTAACTAGAGTTGTGCTGTATGATCGATTGTGCTGTTTTATGTACATCTGTTTTACATTATTGTGAGGCACGTTGTGGTTCTTATTCTGTGAAAAGTGCTATATAAATATCAGTTATTTCAATACATTTTATCCCTACTTCCTGTGGGCAGCCTCCTCTTTCAGGCACCAGTACCTCACCTGTTCAAGTCAGCCCACCTGTGAATCTCACCCTGTTGTCCTGTCTCACAAAACCTTAAAATAATGACCCAGGAAACACATGAATTTGACAATAAATGTATTTTTAGCATTTCTCAATAAGACCATTAGAATAAAAGTTAAAAAAAAATTAGGTAATACAAATTAAAGTTCTAGTAGTATTTAAACAAAAAATAATGTGCAAATACGAAACTAAAAATGGCTTCTGACAAAAAAAGGATTTTATTTTCCAGTCCAAAACAACAAGTTTTCGAAGTTTACATTTAACGTTTTTTGTGAAATGCTTTCACATTTTTTATAAAATCTTTGCTTTTGTTTTCTTCCATCGTGCTGTTTTGCTGTTCGCGCTATGTTCTTCGTTAGTATTGAGTCAGTGTTGGCAGATGATATAGGCAATATTGCCCCCATAGCTTCCTATAGTGTCGACAAATGGTTGCAGCCATGCTGTCCACCTTCTCTGTGTGTCTCTTAAGCAGTAAGTGGCTCTTTATTGTCTGGCTAGCTCCACTGACATGGGAAAATCCACCTGTTACTTATAGTTTATTTATTTATTTATTTATATAGCACAAACCTGTTAGCTGTAATGTTCATACAGCACGTCATCATCTCTGCTAAGAATATGCTGACGACCCCTCACATAAACAGTTTGTCACACAGTCCTCTGGCAAGAGGCCGCTGTCCATCACTTAAGCCTTATTTTATTGACTTCCTGTTTGACAAGAAGTCACTGATCTACACACACAGCAGATATTCTGTTTTTTCTTTTAAGATTCTTGGGTTTAGACATTTTAAAATACATATTCTCACTCTTCAAGTGATTTAAGGAATATGAGCTTCTTCTGTGTAAACTTCAGCTTTCAACAGTTCTGCACTTTGACTTTTAGGTGAACGATTCAGTGTATTTCAGCTCATTTGAAAGTTATTTCACCAAACATTCAACAATGATTAAAAATTCAGCTCAAACCATTCTGCTATCAGCATTCACACTGCATTTTCTTCAGGAAATGCATCCTGTAGTTGGTTCTTAGTTAGCTAACATAAACTAATGTAAGTCTTTTAACCCCAATTAACCACCCAACCTGGTGTTGTTCTGCACTGACATAAAATAAAATACACAATTATAGTAAAAATATTCTAAAATATTCTAAAAACTTTAAGCGCTTATTTCTTAAATCCAGCTTCACAGACAGTGGCTTGTATGTCGGCCTTTGAAAAGCAAGGCTTCAAGGTGTAAATGAGCCTATATACATGTAGTGTTTAACTGTCTTCAGATATATTATTAAAGCCAACTTGGCAGTTGAACTGAATCTTCAGCTATAAAAATCCAAAATTCACTATTGATGTATTTGATGGATGTTTTGTTAAAGCAGGTCTTTCTATTCTGCCAGGATGAATAGCCCTGCGACAGAGCTACAGCCACAGTACAACGAGGAACATGATGATACTGCTGATTCTTCTTCAAAAGGTTGCTGCTCTGAGAGACTCAATAATGTCTGTCCAATCTCAATAGAGATCCCCATTTGGTCTGGGCCTACTTCAAACATCAGTTTGCCAGGGATAGTTCCCAATCCTCATCATCATACTGTCCAATCAGAAATGTTGGACCCTCTCAACTTAAGGTATCATATTGATTCTTTCATTGATCCATATCAGTCGACTCAGTGTCAGCTGACTTATTCAGACTGCTTCCTGGAGCCACAGTTGAGCCAGTACCACCTTGTCAGTGGGTAAGCTTTACACATTATAGACACATTAAGTAACTAACTACTTTTGAACTACAATCGATTTTTTTGCTGGTGTGTTATTCAAAATGACTCTGATAAGTATGAAGATTTAAACCTTGCTTTTTATGTCTGGACCTTTGTGAAAGGAAAGTAATGTGTCTTGTTTCCTCAGCCCTGTGCCTGCTCCACCAGATGGCAGCCATCACAACTCAGTTTCTGCTTCTTGGTGTACCAATGAACCCAGTCTCTGGAGCATGATGCCGGATAGTTCAATTAACCATTTTCTAGGATTTACTGTGAGTTAAGAAATATATGAAGTACTTTATTAACCAATATTTGGGTATATATTCCACTGTATGTAGCCTGTACCTATTAAGTTGCACTAGCTCAGGGTTCTTCTCCACCACAAAGGTGACATTCCAATGTTCTGTGTAAATGCTGATTAAGCATTCACAGTATTGAGATCCAAATCACAAACACACACGTGCACAAACGCATGCACGCACGTGCGCGCGCACACACACACACACACACACAGCAGATTTTCTGCAAATATTCTAGTTCTTCATTGGAGATTCTTGAGTTTAGAAATGTAAAATACATAATTCAACTCTTCAAGTTATTTAAAGATGAGCTTTCAATATTTAATCAGATTTGTATTTTCAATTTTTTTCCATTTTCATTTGTCATTAGTCAGCTTTTTCTAATGTACATTTTAAAGATGTTCAGCTACTTTTCAACTTTGAAACTTCTTCTGTGTGAAGTTCAGCTTTCAACAGTTCTTCACTTTGGCTTTCAGGTAAATAATTCGATGTATTTCAGCGCATTCAACATTTCAACCCAGAGTTTTTGAGCTTTAATGAGCTTGAAATGTAATATTTGGTATGAGAATCTTTTTTCTATAATGTAGCCTGAACTCTGTTAGGAAAGCTTTCTCCTCCAGCCTTCTCGAAGGGCATTCTTCTTTGGATGTTGGCTGTCTTTTGTTCAATTCTCTGTCAAGATGATGCTGTGCTGCTTCAATGTTTTTTTTGAGGCCCAGGCTCTGGGGATTCCAGTCTTGACTGACAGTGTTCTGTTGTGCATTTAAAAAAATAAACTCTGGCTCCTTGAAAGCAAATTATAAACAATGCAAGACGTTTGCATAGTCGTGTATATTTGTGTATTTTCAGGGTGAGTTACACAAGCCTGTTCCCATGGATCATCAACAGTTTCAGGAAGGATTGACTGAAGCCATGTCTCACATCACAC
This sequence comes from Perissodus microlepis, assembly GCF_051167445.1. Classification (NCBI taxonomy): domain Eukaryota; kingdom Metazoa; phylum Chordata; class Actinopteri; order Cichliformes; family Cichlidae; genus Perissodus; species Perissodus microlepis. The sequence goes on along the minus strand of NC_140467.1, from coordinate 26,581,284 downwards.
AGCCTGTAAGTTTTGCAAATTTCTCTCTATTCACTAAGAAAGACTAGATTTCAGCAGGTCAAGTTTAATTTTGCATCCCTGTACAGTGTTCCTACAGGGAATACACTTTATCCCTGCCTTCTTGTATGTAAACTAAAAGAACATCACCAGATGTCAGCTCTCTATAGCCACACAGAATTTATTATGCTAATATGATTATTTTGTAAACAATATTCAAGCAATTTGCATGTAATTAACACACTGATAATTATGTATTTGTATTGTTGAATTATCTGTGGAACTTCTAGTAGACCGCAAGGCCTGTATTAAATATAATAATAAAAAAAACAGTGCAGACTTTAAGGCACAATGTTTTTGAATACAGGAATTTGCCTCATGTAATTTTCAGGACTCAGAAACACATTTAAGTGCTGTTAAAATTGCAACAAATATACTGAGCATGATTTTTTCCCCCTCTATACCCAGTTTTAAGCATCAGTATCACATAATGTATCATAGCTTTAATAGTAAAACAGTGTGCACAGTAGTGCTAGGTGGAGCCTCACCTCTCAATAAGAAGGCTCTTGTTTCAAACAGGCTTTACATCTCTTTCTGTTTGAAGTTTGCATGTTGTCCATGTCATGTGGGTGCTTCCTCTGAGCACTCGAGCTTCCTCTCACAGTCCATAGACATGGTAGATAAACTGTTTAAAGTGTAAAGAATATGAATGCATAGATGTATGTGGCTCATTTTCACTTGAAAAACTGTCATGATCCTGGGTCTTTGACCCAGCGTTTTGTGTTTTCTATTGTTGTGATATATTTTGGTTTTTGGTTCTGTTCTTCCTCAGTTAATGTTTAGTCATTTCTGTCTGTGGTTTTCCTCTGGGTAAAGTCCGTGTTTCTTAGTCTGTGTCTTTGCATGTGCGAGTTCCTGTTTTATTTTGTAGGTCTGTGTCTCCCGTCAGTGTTCTAGTTTCGCTTCCCCTTGTCTCGTTATGTCCAATCACTCCCAGCCGTGTCTCCCTCCTGTTTCCCATTCCCTGATTGCCCTGTGTGTATTTAAGCCCTGTGTTTTCTCGTGTACATGGCTGGTTCGTCTGCTTATCTCCCTCCGTCGTCTCTGGTTGTCGCTCCCTGCATCTCTGTTTCTGGTTTGTTTTCTATGCTTAGTTTTCCCAGTTTAGGTTTTACTCAGTTCTGTTTTTCGCCACCCTCGCCTTTGTTGTTTGAGCACGTTCCTTCAATAAAGCTTCCTCACCTCAGTTGTGCCGCATCTTGGGTCCTTTAATAATTCCATACAGCTCGCCTCGCGAACCGTGACAAAAACAGATCATGCTCAACAAAAAAAGAAAGAAAAGAAATTTAGATTATGATATCCAGTAAAATTGTTCTGATAGCAGTTTTTCACAAAGCTTAAATATCTATCTCTGACCTGAAAATAATGAATTTGTTTACCTCTATACTGAGAAATGTTGAAAAATAATAATTAGGCCCTCTGTGAATCGCCACCATATCGTGGTGGAGAGGTTTGTGTGTCCCAGGTTTCCCAGGAGCTATGTTGTCCCCCTGGTAGGAGGCAAATTGGTCCTGGATGAGGGACCAGGCAAAGAGCGATTCAAAAGACCCCTATTAGTATATGATCAAGGAACAGTTCACCCTGTCTGGGATAGGGTTACTGGTGCCCTGTCCTGGAACCAGTTTGGTGGCTAAGCCTTAGTTCATGGAGCCCAGCTGGGCACAGCCCAAAAACGGGACATAGGCCCATCCTCCTGTAGGCCCACCACCCACAGGAGGTGCCTTAGGGGTCGGGGGCGATATGTGTGTCGGGCGGTGGCCAGGAGCAGAGGCCCTGGCAGACCAATCCCCGGCTACCAAGACTAGCATATGGAATATCACCTCTCTGGTGAGGAAGGAGCCTGAGTTAGTGTGTGAGGTTGAGAGGTACCATGATAGATATAGTCGGGCTCACCTCAACGCAGGGCTCCTGGAGATGGGCTGGACTCTGTCCCAGTTCTAAGTTGCCCATGGTGAGAGGCGGCGGGCTGGAGTGGGTATCCTAGTATTCCCTCGGCTTGCTGCCTGTATATTGGGGTTTCTCCCGCTGGACAAGAAGGTTTGTTCCCTGCGCCTTCAGTTCAAGGAATGGGTCCTGACTGTCGTATGCGCTTATGCACCAAACGACGGTTCAGAGTACCCAGCCTTCTTGGAGTCCCTGGGCAGTGTGCTTGAGGGTGCTCCACCTGGGGACTTAGTTGTCCCACTGGGAGACTTCAACGGTCATGTGGGCAACAATAGTGAGATCTGGAGGAGCGTGATTGGGAGGAACAGCCTCCCAGATCTGAACCCAAGTGGTGTTTTGGGTTAAACAACTCCTTGGTGGCAGGGCCCCTAGGGGTGGATGAGGTTTGCCCTGAGTTCCTGATGGCTCTGGATGTTGTAAGATTGTCTTGGTTGATATGCTTCTACAATATTGCGTGGAGATCAGGGGCGGTACCTCTGGATTGGCAGACCGGGATGGTGGTTCCCATCTTTAAAAAGGGGAACCCGAGGGTGTGTTCCAATTATAGGGGGATCACACTCCTCAGCCCCCCTGGGAAAGTCTATGTCAGGGTGTCGGAAAGGAGAGTCCATCTGTTAGTTGAGAAACAATTCAGGAGAAACAATGCCTGGTCATGGAACACTGGACCAGTTCTTTACCCTCTTGAAGCTAGTTGAGGGTGCATGAGAGTTTGCCCAGCCAATCTACATGTGTGTTGTGGACTTGGAAAAGGCATTCGACTGTGTCCCTCGGAGTGTCCTGTGGGAGGTGCTTCAGGAGTATGAGGTGTCTACGGGTCATTCAGTCTTTATAAAACCAGTGCAAGAGCTTGGTCCGCATAGTCGGCAATAAGTTGGACTCATTTCTGGTGGGTGATGGACTCTGTCAGTGCTGCCCTTTGTCACAGTTCTGTTTGTAATTTTTATGGACAGAATTTCTAGGCTTAGCCAAGTTGCAGAAGGCTTTCACTTGGGTGGTCTCAGAATCTCATTTCTGCTTTTTGCAGATGATGTGGTTCTTTTGGCTTCATTGTGTGATTGCCTCCAGCCCACACTGGACAGCCGAGTGTGAAGTAGTGGGAATGAAAACAGCACCTCCAAATCTGAGGCCATGGTCCTCAGCTGGAAAAGGGTCGAGTGTCCACTCCGGGTCAGGGACAAGTTCCTTCCCCAGTTGGAGGAGTTTTGGGGTCTTGTTCATAAGTGACGGGAGAAAGGAGCAGGAGCTCTACAGATGGATTGGTCGCCTCTCCCTTAGAGATAGGTTAAGAAGTTCGGCGATCTGGGAGGGGCTTAGAGTAGAGCCGCTGCTCCTCCACATCGAATGGAGCCAGATGATGTGGTTCGGGCATCTGACATGGACATCTCCTCGGCACCTCATGGGTGGCTTCAGGGTGAGGTGTTTTGGGCATTTCCCACCGGGAGGTTGTCCTAGAGCAGACCCAGGACACGCTGGAAAGACTATACCTCTTGGCTGGCCTGGGAACACTTTGGTGTTGTCCCGGACAAGCTGGAGGAGGTGGCTGGGGAGAGGGTGATCTGGGCTTCTCTGCTTAGGCTGCTGCCCCCGCGAACCCTGCCTCAGATAAGCAGAAGATGCATGGATGGATAGATAGAAAAATAATTATGACCCATTTCCCATGTATTTGACGGCCTTTAACTTGGAAACTTCTCATATTATGAAAGTAATATTTTGCATCGCTTAGTTAAAGATATATAGACTAAAGTTATGATTTCATAAATAATCTTATTGTGATGCGAGGCACTGAAAAACATCAGAATAATATTTACTTGATTTAGCTGTGCCACAAGGCCCAGAGGCTGGTACGAGATATGGACCAAAGTGCAGATACCACACGGAGACAGTGAACAATTGCATAGATTTTATTTGCACAGAGGTAGGTGACAGTTAACTAGCGACAATCGCCTGAAAAGACACAGGGACTTGGGAGACGCAGGAGACAGTTTACTGGCGAGAATTACGTGAAACAACACTAGGGCTCGGAACAGGGATTCACGGGGGCGAGTGGTTCTGTAACACAGGAGGAGAGAGATTAGTGATCAGAAAAGTGAACCGAGCATCAGAAGGCTGGAGAAAGACTTGAAGTGATAGCTTACTCGCAGGTGGGGTAGTTTCAGGTTTGGGGGGCCAAGTGAGCGGCAGACTGGTGAATTATAGTTTGTTTCTCCAACTTGAGGTTGAGGAAGCTTCGAGACGGGCGGCAGGAGGACAAGTAGGTTAAGCAATGAATATTTAATTGGTGTGACAGCAAAGCGAGGGAATGGTGGTGGAGAATCCAGGGTGAGACTGAGGCTGGCTAAAGATGAACTGGTGAGAGTTATTGACACAAGGAAATGAGGTAAGTATACAATTGAATCACAAGGCGCGTGAGGGTTATGGTTACCACCATAGGTAGCTGACAGACTGGCGAGGAGAGATGTCCCCGCCAGGCTTAATTGCATTTATATCAAATGTATTTGTCTCAGGAAATCAGAAGAAAAACAAAGCTTTTGGTTACCTCTGTGACAACCACCTGTGCAAACTATATTTACTCGAGCACCATTGTTAAGGGATGTCCACACAAGAAACAATTTCACTGTTGCACATCACATTGTCCCACATTTCACTTTTTGCTGAGGAGTGGTTGCTGGCAACATTACAGGCTCTGAATGTCTAGGTAGCCCTGTAATTACATTTACTACATTTTCTACACTTTCATGTAAAACAGCAGTATCTCTCCCTCTGAGGATACTGTGTGGAGTCACTCTTATTGCTGAGAAAAATTCAACTTCAACTACTTTGTGTCACTTGGAGTAGCTCAATATCAATGGCTTTCTCTGGCCATATTGCTTCTAATAATTTTTTGTGCCTGAATTCATTCTGAAGTTTTGTCTAATGTATAATGGTAAACTGAAGTTTTAAATTAAAATAGAAGTAATAAGAAATTTTGTTTGCTCTTATTACTTTATCACCCTATAGATGGTGTGTAAGGTCAGCGGAGGTGAGCACTTGGCGCTAGTTAATCCACACCAGCAAGGACCTGTGTTTCTTACCATGGAATCTGCATCAGCTCAAAGAAATGACACACTAACTCAAGGGAAAGGTTATGGTAAATTTACGTACTAGAGGTTATGATATTGCTTCAAGTTTAGTTTGTGCCAGCCATAAGATAAAGTCTGACACATAAAAGAGCAAGTCTTAAACCTTGATTTATGGTTTTATCTGACTCATTTTAACAGGACTTCTTTTTTAACCTCCTCCTGAAAATAGTGACCTGCTATTAGCATTTTTAATGTTAATCTTATATTGGCTTTCAAACAAGTTCCAGCCTAGATAGCTTCCAGCCTAGCTGGTATTTTGAGATTGCTTCCTCATCGCACAATTTTATTTTTATTGTATTTTATTTTTAATAATTTACTACAGTCTTCATCAACTAATGCATCTCCAGAAATTTAATCAAAAAGCCTTTGGGGTTCCTTCATGAACACGACCCTGAGATGCTTAAACTCCTCCATTTGGGTTCCCAACTCATATCTGACCCAGAGTGGGCACTCCATCCTTTTTGATGGTCTGCACAGAAGTCCAATAACGGAGCACCACTTGTGTTCAGATTGAGCAGCCAAAGACAAGACTAGATACGTGGATGTTTATTTTCTAAGTATTTTCTTATGTCTGGCAATTGTCTTTGTATGTATATCACTTTTTTTTCATTCCGTGACTGTATTTTTTCCATGACCTCTGGTCTGTTCTGTGGAAGTATAATCACTTTTATAGTATATTTGACGATCACCTGTACACTGCCACGAGAAAAATTATCATTTTCAACAATCCATCCATTCATTTTCTTAAGTGCTGATCTCATTCAGGGTCTTACTGGCCACTAAAAGCACTTTAGATTATAGCTTAATTCTATATGCTTTAAACAATTTTTCTCAATTTATAATCATCACTACCCACAGGAAACCCACATATTTACAGGGAAAATATGCAAGCTCCTCACAGAAAGGCCCTTGCCAGAGTTTAAACCAGGATTTTTTATTTTTTATTTTTTTGCTGAATTTCCTTTCCTTGCAGCAAGAAGATAGGACTAAGTCATTTTCACCAACAAACCTGGACATAGAAAAAAAAAGTAGAAAATTGTGATTTTTAAACATAAAGAAGATGTCATAATAGTTATTACAGATGTTGCAAGCTCAGTTTATGTTCCTATAGTCTCTTGCAACACAGTTGTAACCGATAAGTGCCATAGCTGATTTTTAAAAATTAAAATCAGCTATGGCACTTTACAGTTGTTGATTAAATAGGGATTTCTGTAGATGGTGATTTTCCTTTTGTGTTTATCAGAAGTGACTGTACTGGGGACTTCCAGTCAGGTAGGAATTACTTAGAAATTATTTTTTCCCATTTTGAATGATCAGTTGATTAACTGAATTGCTAATATTTCATCAGTCATGTATTAAGTCTTTTTTTTTATTTCCCCTGTACCACCAGACAGCTGGTCCACTATACGAGGCTCAAGATCAGACATTCAAAAAGCAGCTTCCCACAAGGTTAGGACTGTGAAACTGAAACCAAAAGAAAAGATTTGAATGTCTGATAATTAGCCAAGAGGAAGCCGTGAGGCTCATTCCCTACAATACACAACAGCACAGACCTGAATGAGACACTGTGGCTTCTACCTTTCTCATTGAGCATTCGGGTTAATGGCTTGAGCATATTAGCAGTTTATCCTTTAGTTAATAGGCCAGGTTCACATTTCATTGTCATTCTGTTTTTTTACAGCTGGAAAAGAAAAATATAAACAGCAGAGCAAATTTAGTGTAAATTTGCTATATTAAAATACTGTGTGAGTGTGAAGACTAGGAGAGAGGAAAAATCTAACAGACAGCATTTATACAACATGCCTCATGGAATTATGCAGCGAAGAAAACATTGATAAATAACTCTAAATATGTTTTATATGTTAGATTCCTGAAAGTAGCCACCCTTTGCTTAGTTGAGAGCACTACAAACCCTTGGCCTTCTCCCAATGAGCTTCATGATGTAGTCACCTGAAATGGTTTTCACAACACAGGTGTGCCTTGTCAGCGTTCATTTGTGGAATGTCTTGCCTTCTTAATGGGGTTGGGACTATCAGTTGTGTTGTGCAGAAGTCAGATTGGTACACAGCTGACAGCCCTAACTGTCGCTGAATTCATATTATGGCATGAAACTATCTGCAAAGTAAAGAGAAACGACAGTCCATCATTACTTTAAGAACTGAAGGTCAGTCATTCCAGAAAATTATGCAAACTGTGTGTCCCCAGTTGCAGTCACAAAAACCATCAAACTGTACACGAAACTGGCTCACATGACTCACAAGGCCAAGAGTCATCTCTGCTGCTGAGGATAAATTCATCTGTTACCAACCTCAGAAATCGCATGTTAACGGCATCTCAGATTAGAGCCCAGATAAATGCCACACAGAGTTCCAGGAGCAGACTCATCTCTACATCCACTCTTCAGAGGAGACTGCATGAATCAGCCCTTTATGGTCAAATAGCTGCTAAGAAACCACTACTAAGCTAAAGCAACAAGCAGAAGAGATTTGTTTGGGCCCAGAAACACAAGGAATGGACATTAGACCAGTGGAAATCTGTGCTTTGGTCTGATGAGTCCAAATTTGAGATCTTTGGTTCCACCTGCCATGTCTTTGTGCGATGCAGAAAAGGTCTCTAAATGCATGGTTCCCACTGTGAAGCATGGAGGAGGAGGTGTGATGGTGTGGAGGTACTTTGGTGACACTGTTGGGGATTTATTCAAAATTGAAGGCACACTGAACCAACGTGGCCAGCACACCATCCTGCAGCGACATGATGTTGGACTATCTTTTATTTTTGAACAGGACAGTGACCCCAAACACACCTCAAGGCTGAGTAAGGGCTATTTGACCAAGAAGGAGAGAGATGGAGTGCTGCGCCAGATGGCCTGGCCTCCACAGTCACCTGACCTAAAACCAATCAAGATGGTTTGGGATGAGATGGACCGCAGAGTGAAGGCAAAAGGGCCGACAAGTGCTCAGCGTCTCTGGGAACTTCTTCAAGACTGTTGAAAAACCATTTCAAGTGATGACCTCATGAAGCTCATCGAGAGAATGCCAAGAGTGTGCAAAGCAGTAATCAAAGCAAAGGGTGGCCAAAACATGTAAAGTATGTTTTGAGTTATTTCAAACTATTTTGTTTACTCACAAACTCCATATGTGTTCATTCTTAGTTTTGATGCCTTCAGTGTGAATCTACAATGTAAATGGTCACGAAAAAAGAAAAAACATTAAATGACAAGGTGATGCATGCTCAATCATTCAGGTAAGGAAATCCCAAAAAGGTTGATTGTGTTCATCTGCACGTAGCGTTTTCAGTGGGAGAAACGTTTTGTCACTCATCCGAGTGACTTTTTCAGTCTCAGCTGACTGCAGGTTTCCCCAGTGAACCAGGTTGGGTCAGCTGATGGACAGAATAAACTTTTTGGCATTAAATGAGAAGGTGTGTCCAAACTTTTCACTGATGGTGTACTTATTAGTGTTAATTAGCAGACTAATAACACACTAGAATTATATATGCCTCCCTGGCTTCAGCTTAGATTTGTCTGTGCTTCATTTACATAAAGCTTGTGTGTGCGTCTATGTGTGTGTGCACACTGTCATACATTTAAAAAAAAAAATCCTTGAATTCCTTGTTATGTTTTGTTTTTTGTTGTTTTTTATTTTTACCAATAGTATATGTATATTATTTAATGGGAATAAATTCTTAATTTTTACCCTTATAGAAATGTTGGCATGCTTTGTGAATCAAAGTCCAGGAAGCCCTGCCATTGTACCAGATCACAATGCCTCAAACTGTGAGTAGACATCATACTATTGCTTTTCTACGTCAAAACAATGTCACTAAACACTAGAAGATTAACCAATAACTCAAATTTAACACTAAAATGTTGTTCATGTGGCTTTAAGAGTTAAGAGGGCTGATGACAATTTTCATAGTATGAGATTATTTTAAGTATTGAATTTGTAATATTAAGTATTATGCATGGATTCATTAAATATGGCCTGCCAAAGATATGAAAAATAAATCAAGTCACTCTCAGGGGATTGGGTGGGAGTCACCGATAAGATGTGCTTGATGGTAATTTATTACAGGCTCATTGTGCTTTTACAACAAATGTAAAGGACATTTGTATCATGTGATTACATACAAAGTCTATGCAGTGAGGCGAACTGACACTAATTCACATGGGGCAACGCAAATAAAGCCTAATCAGCATTCACTGAAATTGATCACCTTTGGTGAAAAATTTGCTGTGTACTCTACATGCCTGTGCAAGCCCACAGTGGGTATTTGTGGGTAAACCATGGGGCTCTGTGGGTAGGGTGGGCAGAGCATCTCTTAATTTAGTTTGGCTTAATTTACATATACTTATCCAACACAGGTTTCAAGTGGGTGTATCAAAGCGCAAAACTGGGTTTTCTATGAGAAAGGCTATAGTGGGGCTTGTCCAGAGGAAACTGTACACACACGGGAGTAGTTCACCCACATCTACTCTCTGTGGGCCGGCAAAGGTATTTTTACCTGCACATTATACAATATAAAAACTCGCAAATTTCTATCGGGATAGATGTGAGGGAACGTACAAAGAGGTGGAAAAACCTGAGGATAAAATATGTTTTCTCCTGAAAAAAATGACTAGAACAAAGAGCAGGGACACGGGAGGGAAAACCCAGAATTTAAATTCTTTCTTTTGGCTGGCACCACATGTAAAACGCCTGGACATGGCCACACAGATTAGGCCCAAGGGGCATGTTTGATGTATAATTGTGGGTCTCCAATATGACTGTAACTTAAGGTGAAACTATGCTTTGAAATTTGTGTCATTACATCATAACTGAGCATTCTCTCCTAACCTTAAACCAAGTCTTCACCTTAAAATGTTTGGATTTGCATGATGAAGTTTTCCCTTCAGTTGACTGTGTAATGTTACTAACAGACACTTACAAATTACATTTTAAAGGTAATTGTTGTTTGATGTGTATTTCTGTGTTTCTCTTTAAGCTACTGTGAGTGTTTTTCCAATGGAGTGATGTGCAGCAACTGTGACTGTTCTAACTGCCACAACAATGCAGAGCATGAAATGAAGCGTCTCAAGGCAATTAAGGTTGGCAGTGCTTTTTGAAAACATGGTCAAGTCAAAAACCCCATTAATGTTTGTGTGAGTGAGTTTTAACATCTAAGAAAATAATGAAAAATCTGTACGTATATATGTCAATGAGATGCCAGATGGATTGACTGGTATTAAAATTGGCAGTATGTAGATCTGAACCCAAGTTGAGACTTAGTTTAACACTTTCTGGGATGGAACATTTCTTCTTACGTATTGATATTCTTATCAAGCAATCTAACCATTTTTGAAAAGTCGTCAAAGTGCTTAAAGCATATTTCCAGGACCGGGAGCCTCATCCACAAAAAGTAGTATCAGTACAACCAGTGTGCATATGGTGTGCACCTTCAAAAATACAATTTTATAAACTGTGTTGTTTCTTCAAACCAACTGTGTTGTTTCCACCTGGAAATTGCAGTATGTAGATGGTGTGTATGAATGTATGTGTATATTTTGCTTAGCTTGTGCTTCTTTCTTATTCTAACCATAAGATACCCATATTGTCATTATGTAGTGGTGTTTAGGTCATAACCCAGATGCCTTCAGGCCAAAAATTGCTGGTGTGAAGTCAGGAGCGGTCAGAGGTTGGCACAACAAAGGCTGCAACTGTAAACGCTCTGGCTGCCTTAAGCGCTACTGTGAATGCTATGAGGTACACACATACATAAAGAGTACCATTGTAATGGTCCCATAATCATAAAACAAGTTGCGTGTTTAAATGTGGAGGTACCTTTTTCAATCTTTCATGTTGGTGAGAGGGCATATCTGCTTGAGTCAAAGTCACATACACAAGGCACATCATTCTTCTAGTGGATGGGTTAGTTTGACATACCTACCAGCACAGTTATCCATAAATCTGCATGTGCACTGTACTTACTACCACGTCATGTGTCATGTCAGTCAGTGGTATTTTTCACTCTCACTGGTAGTCCCTTCACTAACTTGCCTGGAAATAGAGAAAAATCTCTCTCAGGTCCTGCCCACCATCTCCTCGCCTTCAGTTATTTTGATCATTCTTACCAGAAGTCATGAAATGTCATTCATTTTCTGTGGTCTCCGGTTGCCATGTCGCCTCAGTGTGGGCACAGGAGAAATTACTGGACTTTTTTTTGTGGTCATTTTGCCCCACCAACACAGTGGATTTTGAATCAAACAATCTCAATGTGATTGTATTGCAGACGTATTTAATCTATTGCATTCGTCTTTAACTTAAGGGCTTTAACAGTTCAGTCAATAAACACTAATGACCCAGTTCCACTTGCAGCCACATGTGGACATACCATGACATCACCTCCGCCATGTTTGATAAATGATGTGATATGCTTCAGCATTCAGTCTTAGAATATACCACATTGGCCTCCTAAAGTTTTTGCTCTCAATTTCAGACACTTCCTTATATTCCAATAAAAAGCTAGCTTATCTCTCGGAACCAACTGCAGATCGTTTATCTGCCTAACCTGGAAATGAGAAGGAAACAGAGCCTCACCTGGCCTTGAAATTGCCTGTCAGGCAATTATCCAATTACTTTTTAGCGCCTGAAAACGGAGACTATGTAAAAACATGGCTCTAATTATTAAGCAATTCACACAGTACTTTTGTGAAACTATTTGAATTAAAATCTTGATGTGATTTAAAACTCACTGCGATAGTTTAAAGAGCCAAAATTACAAAAAATGAGTAATTATCCAAAAACTTAAGGACCCCACAGTGTATATTTGTCATATGAAGGCTGTGTGCAGGCAGGAGTGGTGGTAAGGAGAAAAAAAATGGAAAAAAAATCTCTGCAACTCTCCGTGTGGTCAACAACAGACACACATTATGCCCCTATCGTGGACTAAACCAATCAGAGATAGTCAGGGGCGGGACCTCTCTGATTGGCCGTGGTCCAGTTGAAATTGCAGGTGGAAGAGAGAGGTGAGTAGCTTGAATAAAGCGATATCAATTCATTAATGGATTCTACACAAAGACGTAAACACAGAGCGGACCCGTGTAATTTCTGCTGTTCAATACTGAAGAAATTTAAACTTCTTTAAATTATGCAAAATTGCAGAATATTTTTAAGGTTATCTGCTATAAAAAGCCAGACCAGAAAAATCTCCTTCATGTTTTTCTGTGTTTTATTCTCAGTTACTTTCACACAAAGGCATCTGCTGTGATTTTCACAATTCTGATGAAGTCTCATGTGTATCAGCACTGATAAATGATCAGAATTATAATATTTCTGACTGTCTGAGGCTAAATTGAATCAAATCAGGACTTTGAGAACCGGAATCGAATGGATTATAGAAATCAGTGATGATACCCAGCCCTAGTGAGCAGCTTAGGCCTGACAGAAGTGGATGTAGCTGTGGGTAATAAGGAAAGATGAAAAGAACTATTGATAACTTTTTTGTTAAGTTAAGGCCTGATCTGTCTGAAATTCATAGCCAGTGCTCTGACACGGTGCCATCAATCTTTGAATGCTGAAAAAGCACAGTGTATCCAGAAAACACATTATATGCTGCAATAAATGCACTGCCCAAGTGTCCCCTCTCCCCACTGCCTTTCAGCAGCATGCAACAGCAAACAGGTCGTCAGAGGAGCCGAGATGATGATTAAGTTTAACATTTTCTACAATATTGACGAAGCACTTTAAGCACAAGTTTGTTAGTTAATAATTTAGAAATGAATATTGTCTGTATGGACCCCCCCCCCCCCCCCCCCCCACAAAAGAAAGTGCACATGTAAAACTGCGGTGTTAAGCGATGTGGTTGAAAAATTTGAGTGCGCCTAACTTTTGTGCCGGTACGCCTAAATTTTTAAAGTTAGGCGTACCGGTGCACCCATGTCAAAAAGTTAGTCTAGAGCCCCGCAAGACCAGGTACGGTTTGAGCACCCTTCTTTCCGTGAGATAACATTGCTAATCGCTACTCTACGCTGCCGCCTAAGTACTTCTTCACCATACAATCTAAGATATATCTACATCTGCAGATGTGATGATATAATTACAAAATCAGTCGCTGGCCTGTGACCTAGGGTGTCCCGGTGCCAAGTGCACTCATGAATACGCATATGCCTGAATGTTGTGTAGGTTATGGAAAAAGCTGTGATTACTACAGAAGTCCAATAACAAAACACCATTCATATTCAGATCGATAATCACAGTCTCGAAGCCCCCCCCCCCCAGGACAACTGAGTCAAGACAGGTTCTAGAACCTAAGCCAGGGGTCACCAACACGGTGCCCGCAAGGACCACATGAGTCGCCCGCAGGCCTGTTCTAAAAATAGCTCACCATAACAACTTACCAGTAAGCTGCATCTATTTTTATTTATGATAAGTGCTTTAAATGGATTTAAAGCCCAGATGAGCATCTTCTCTGTGCATTTACAGAGAAAAAAGGTGCTGCACTTTCCCTCTGTGCAGATGGTGCTGAAAGACAATGCTTCTGCATTTGAGACTTTTGACAAAGTTGCAGAAAAGTACACTCAAGTCATAAACTGACTTGGTCAAGAGTTTGAGAACAGGTTTTGTGACCTTGATCAGCTTGAGCCATGTCTCTCATTCGTTTCCAATCCTTTCATGAATGTGGACACAACATGCATTGCTGAGCAACTAAGTTCAATGTTCAGCTTGGATGCTGGACAGGTGGAAATCGAAATTGTAACATTGCAAAATGACGTCCACCTCAAAGCCTATCAGGGTGCACCAAACTTTTGGTGCCTTGTTGACACAGAAAAGTACAGTGGTGTTTGCACAGCAGCTATGAAGGTTGCCAGCCTGTTTGGTTCAACCTATCTTTGTGAATCAGCCTTTTCTGACATGAACTTCATCAAGAACAAACACACTGGTGAACAGCATGCAATGCCAGGTTTCCCACTAACAGACAAAGAAAGCCATATTAGATGTTCTCAGTGGCAACATTACAGTGTCATGTCAAAGTTGAATTTAATTATTGAAAAACAAATGTGTTTGTTAAGTGTAACATGTGACAATTTGCTTTAAAATGCTGCCAATAAGTTCTGTAAAATTTGAAAGTTGATTTTTGTATGTTACATACATACAAAAATAATGTATGTCACAGTGCATGATTTGTTAAAATTTGTTAGTGGTAAGTGAAAATGTTGTAGAAGTGATCACTTCAAAATGTAAATACTTGCAGAGATTTATAGAAATAAACATTGCATATTGATATTTATCTGTTTCCTACCTGGTTTCCTACTTGCATTCTTTATAATTATGGTGAAAAATAATTAACATAATTAGTGTCTTTACATAGATGAATATCATTAATTATTAATGATAACACATAATTAAGTTAAATTGAGGAAATTTGTTATTTGAGAAGTGTGTGTCAAACTGGTAGCCCTTCACATTAATCAGTACCCAAGAAGTAGCTCTGACTTTCAAAAAGGTTGGTGTGACCCCTGACCTAAGCTGTGCTGAGGTGAGCTTGATCCAGCCACTACCTCTGAACCTCGCACTACCGCTATCAGACTTCTTCCCCACCATTGACATTCCATGTACCTGTTTTGGCAGCCTCCACAACTGACCATATTATCTTAATGATATTATGCTGGTTGTATTAATGTCAGTTTGGGTCTTTGCAGATATCTGGCTAAGAATTACATTACCTTTGAAGCATAAGTAAGAATACCAGTGATCATGAATCAGCTGTTAAAAAATTCACCTATATTTGTTTGATTTGTGTTTAGGCCAACATCATGTGTACTTCCGGCTGTAAGTGTGTTGGCTGTAGGAACTATGACGCAGGCCCGCAAACTGGCTCCAAAGACAAGACTGTCAATGCGAAGGACAAGTGAGTCATGAAAGTATTTCTTTTCGATAAGCCCACACAAGAAAATCATAGAGAATTGGTATGATTAGGCAAACATAATCTCAAACCAGGGTGTGAAATAGTGTCATTGTGTCAACACAGAGATACATAGGTGTCTTTTACGGTTAGTGTGTGAACAAATTGGAAGTAACACTCTTTTCACTATGGCCAGTATCAGTGCATCAAAGCATCAATACCAGAGACACCTTATGCATTTCTCAGAGACCAGACAGCAGTTGGTGTCAGTTGTTGCAAACACAGGTGTTGTACCATGCTGCATCACCATGCCTTTTCATCAGAGTTTAGCAATTAGTCTAGTAATCAATAACACAGGACGCTTAGCCACATGAGAACCAAGGATGTTCACTAAAGACGTAAAGTAAAATTGTCATTTTATATGGGGGAATAACGTATTTTGAATATTGTTTAATGCTAATAAGTTGCTACATTGGGCTTAGTGTTGGTGACGTTCCTGAACCTGGAGCAAATTCTCATGTGATAACCTCACCAACATGTGTAGCTTTGCTCTTAGGTACAGCACAGTGTTGCATATTCACCAGAACTAATACAAAGCGGTATCTGAGTGCACCCCAGTGAAATGGCCCGATGAGGTCCATGCCAATATGCTCAAATAGGACCTCCATTAAAGGTAACAGGCACAAAGCGCTTTTTGAATGGCCGGCTGGTTAACCAGCTGACACTACACGCACCATCACTGCACGTCCACTCCTGCTCAGGCCAACGGCCTCTACTGCGGCCTGAAAACCATCCAGAAGAGGCCTTGGGGGTGGTCCCCTACCCACATCCTGCAGAGCATCATCACTGGTGCCAAGGGGGAGTAGCGGCAGAGCAACCAGATTTTCCAGCACTTTGGTCTGCCGCTCAGCCTGGTCCTGCTTAAATTAGGCTTAAAACTTTGCTTTGTGCTTATATAGTTGTGACTGGATCAGGTGACCCTGAATCCTCCCTTTGTTATGCTCCAATAGGTGTAGGCTGCTGAGGGATTCCTATGATGCACTGTTTCTTCTCCACTCACCTCTTTTCACCTCTTTTCTCTATGTGTATATATATCATTTGTGCATTTAATCATTACTAATTAGGGTTAAACTCTGGCTCTTTTCAATAGTGGAGCTTTTGATCTATCTCCTTCTGCCCTCCCATCTAATAATCAGAAGGTTGGTGTTCGATCCCCGCCTGCTCCAGACTACATGCCAAATAAGCTTAGGCAAGATACTAACCACAAAGGTACTCATTATCCATTTGAGTGTGAATGTTAGATATCAAACACTTAAATATGTTCTCTCACACTACTGCTGGAGCAGAAAACTTTATGTTAACAAACAGATCAACAACCTAAACTACTCTGTTTAAGTTGTTAATCTCACTAATTCTATGAAAGTGGTACTCATCTACTTAAAATTAGAGGTATTTATGGATTTTCTTTTTTAATATGGCTTGAATTAACAAGACCATTTATTTATTTATTTTATTTTAAAAAAAAAACCCAGAGTTCTCATGTCTGTGAATGTTTGTTTGTGTGCTCAGGTGGCCTGTATCGGTGATAACCCCAGCTGTACTGGAGGCTGTAGGTGACTGTCTTTTTGCTCAGGCTGAGATGGCTGAGAGACACACTCAGAGCCCTGCCCAGGCTGAGCACATGGTCCTGTGTGAGTTTGGACGCTGTCTTTCTCAGATTGCTAAAGCCATGTTTGAGAAAAAGACAAACTAACACTTGTACACTGTAGAGATAGGAAAAACGATTGCTTGCAACTTCAGAAAAGTAGACTTGGATGATCTTTATCTTTATATTTACAAGTTTTAATCTCTGGTTTCTGGAAGCTTTTACTGGTCAAAGTGAAATTTGAATAACTTTCTGAAATGTTTGTTGTTAATGTAAATTCATGTCACTGTTTCCTTTTCTTATTTTAAGCTTCAGATTTAGCTTTCAGAGTTGTTACATAAGAGACATGTTTATCTTTTTTAATTTGTGTATTCTTGTGTTATTTATGTTGTTGTGAATATAGGGCAATGTTTCTATTTATAAATTAGCCTTGAGATAATAAAGATATTCTTTGATATCTGGTACGTAGTGTGGATTTATTTTCTTACCAGTCTGAATAATCCTGTGTGGATAATGGTGACGAAATCAAAGCCTATTTGTGCTTTAACAATATTTTTGTTCCACATTTTTAACTATAAAATAATTCAGGAACTGTTTAAAAAGACAATTTAAATTAGTGATGGCCCATTTGAAGCTCAGGTGCATGTGTCAAAAAAAATCAACACACTGCTTCAGAAACACTGTGCCGAGGGTTGGTTCGTCTGAACAGTCAAGTGATGAGTGATGTCCAAAACTTCCTGATTCAGTGGTTTATGAGGAATTGAATCATTGGCGGGATGTGTGCTGTGTTTCGATGGTGATTTTGTGTGAGAGACAGTCAACCTAAGCTAAAACACAAAACTCATGAAAGTCTAGAAAATAACATATTCAGGAACCAGGCATCATTATCTTACACTTTCAAAAATAAGTCCAGAACAACAACTCTGACCCAGGGACCATGACGAGGGTAATCAGAAAACTGAACAAATTAGACCTTATCAGATTATTGACTGATCACCACACTAAATTTCCTGGGATCAGCATAGAAATTGTTGTGATCAGCTGTCGAATTCAGCACTGAGACACTCAACACTTTGAAGCTGGATTTAAGAAAAAAGTGCTTAAAGTTTGTAGAGGAAGTATAGCACTATTATGTGCTAGCAGCGAGAGTGACATCACCGGGTTGGCTGGTTGCTGCTAATATAACTTCATTAGTTTAAGTCAGCTAACTAGAGACGATGCCGAAGTATAGCAACAATAAAGTCATCTTTATCTCTATGTCTGTCAGGGTTCATGGGTTGTTGACCCAGTATTTTCAGTTTGTTCATATTCACTGTTTATTTTCCATGTGTTTCCTGTCTTACTGTGTTAACCACCTGTCTACGTGCGTTATCTCTTGTTCTGCTTCCTGTGTTATAAGTTAGATTAAGTTAAGCTGTGTACTCACCAGTCTCTTATCATCATCATCATTAGCCTGTGTATTTAAGCCCTCAGTTTCCCTCAGTTCATTGTCTTGTTATCGTCAATCCTGCGTGCCAGTTTTCCAGTTGAGTTAGCGCACCCTTCGGTCAGTCAGTCTCATGTTTTGTTCATCCTGCCTTTACATTAAAAAATGTGCACATCCTTCACCAACCTCTGTTTGGGTCCTCTCTTCTCCACATCCACACCACAACGCCTTACAATGTCTACTTCAAGCCAATCTTCTGAGCTGTTTTCTTTTCCCGATAGCAACTAGATCTGAAAAAGAAAGTGTTACACACATTGAGGCTGCAACACTGTCCAAAGAAATAATCAGCTTGTGTGGAAATAAAGTTTAGGTAGTTGTGGTGGCACCTGATATAAAGCCATTCCTTTCAGATGTACATTTACTATAATGTTTTTTTTTTTGGTTGTAACACTTCAAAGACACCTTGAACCAGTGTCCAGTCGATAGCACGTTCGCCTTCAGTACACCCAACCGAGCCACTGACTTGGACAAGCTCCGGGTCTGGACATGGTGTCTGCAGAAATGCTCAAGCACGGCGGACAGCGCACAGCACCTGGTCAACGAAATCGCAAAATTACCTCTTTTCATGTGTCACACAGACATGAAAAGAAGTCATGCATTAATTGTTGTGAAGTCATGCATGTGTAACATTTACATCTCATCTACAGGGCCATGGACTCAGATAACGAATGACACAATAAATGATAATGAATGACAGAAACTTTTAGGAATAATTTCTGATATTAGGAAACATTTCATGAAAATAGCAGCAATAAAACAGTAAAAATATAGAATATCTGTTACTCACTGGGACAATGTTACACATTCACACACAAACACACCACTTATAGACCTCATATAACAGATCCATGATTGATGTTCCTCACTGCACATCACAGTCTTGACGTCAGTCTGTTTTTTAGCTCTTAGTAAACAGGAGTCCTGCCAGGCTTCATGTGGGGCTGGATCGAACATGTTACTCCTGCTTTTCATTGGAGATATAAGCAGACTGGAATATCTTTCCGACCCACACTCACACATGCTGCAACTGGATTGAATGCTATCGCTACAGCAGATATAGTAAGTGGAAATAAGTGTGTGTGTGTGTGTTGTTTTTTTATTAGTTTGGGGTTTTTTTGCTTCTTTGGGGGCATCCTATTTAAAGTAGATTCATCAGCTTTTTTAGTATTTTTTAGTGAAAATGTCATATACACACACACACACACACACACACACATATATATATGCGTGTGTGTGTGTGTGTATGACATTTTTTCATGCCTTTAACTACTACATTATTTTATATTTGGATTTCAATTATTTTACTAGTTGCATTGTTTTTGACTAATAGACACAATTATTTTAATCTACTGTGTTACTGATTTGTCATTAATGAATGAATGAATGAATGAATGAATTATATTAAAGTAAAGGCAACAACTTTGTTGACCTATTCTTGGATTTTTGAAAACATTTTATTTACAGATACATGTATATAAAATATGCAACATACATTCAACATGTGCCAATTTCAGCTCTTCGGCATGATAAAGTGATATGAAGCTTAACACACTTCTCTGATTCTTACAATGTTGGCATGTTGATGTACAGGATACAAAATATTGGACAACAAACATTTTTTTTGTTTGCTTTTTATTCCCAGATGACGAAAGTGGCAGTTATCTGGACATGTACTTTAGTCATCTGCCTGTTTGTTGACTACTGTTATGCGCAGAAGGTAAAACTCATAGCCACTCACTTGTTCCACTGATTTTCTGTAACACATATTTTACCAGGAAACATTTGTTGTGTATTTCCCCTTCAGCTGAATATCCACTGGGGCCCTCAGTCCATGATGTACTTAAAGGGCAAACGTGAGTTTAACCACAGCACAGACGCTTTTTCTCTCTATATCGGGGATGTCAAACTCATTTTAGGTCTAATTTAAACTTTTTAAAAAACAATCATCCCAACTTTTTAATAATATGTCTCAATTTTCTGCATTCAGTTTACTGTTATTGCATATGCATTACATTTTGTATAATTTTGTAACACAAAATCTTCACAATGTATTTTGGAATAATAAAAAGAACATCTTATGATTCAAGCTTGTTGAGATAGGGTTGTTTAAAATAAGTAAATCTGGTTATACATGTCAATTCCTATAATTCTCATTTCGCTTGTGCGCCCCAGAACCATATGTTTATTAAAACATATCAGTAACACACTTGATCTCCCGTAGCAGCTCTTGAGTTCAGCTGTTAGTTGTGTTAGCTTTGACTTTTTTATTTTACAGTACATCTGAGAATCATACATGTAAGAAGATCAGTGTCTTCTCCAATTTTTGTTGTCAGATGGCAGGAGGTTTGTCTCAGAGGACAACAACAGTGTTTTGAAGCAGTGCCTCCTTGGCTGGTATGCAGTGATCCGAGGTACAGTATGGCATGATTTTATCTCATTCTGTTTCTGAAAGCCTTATTAACATAGTATCCTTAAGCAAAGTTATTCTAAAGGGATATATAGGGAAGAGATGAGGTAGGTGAAATGGGTACAAAAAAAGAAATGGATTCCTCATACCAACTTGAGAATAACAGAAAAGAAAACCAAAAAGTACAAAAAGTAAACAGAGAATAACTTGTTTCCATTCAAAATGGAACAAAATTGCATTCACGTAACCCAACTTTGAAGTGCCATATCAATGGGCCAAAAAATATCAACAACTCTACCCCCCACCACCCCCCACGTCCAATTTATCTCACGTGCTGGGAAATTCCTGTGTTACAGCAGCCATAAATAGACAGATACATGTATAGATAAGTAAAAAATGAAAAAAAAAAAATCAGATCTCAGACAGTCATAGTTTAATATGATACAATAAAGAGATTAAACAGAAAATGAAAGATTTTCTGAAATTGTCAGTGGAGTTGAAATAGATGAAAGTGCTCAGCTGCATGTGCAGTAATTGGTCGCAGGATGGCCTGAATCCATTAATTATCCACATCCATTCACCACAGCCACAGTCATTTGGAGGACCTCTGCCTCAGGTGATGAAGAAATCCAAACAACATGTTGGTTTCAAATTGCAGCAGCAAAGACAAGCTCCCTCTGTGCATTCTAACAGTTTAATATTCAAGCCACAGAAACGTTCCTTCACAGGACTACAAAGTCTAAGTCAGCCCTTACTGAATATGACTGACGAAGTTTTGTAGATCCTACAGAGAGAGTGTAGAGTGTTACTTACCATGTGGTCATGTCCCATGGGATGTTTACATGGGATGTCAGCCATTATAGAAACAAATAAAATACTGAGATTCCCTCCCATTCTTTGTTGTGGTCAAAAAAACAGAGGAAAAAATGTAGCTGTCGATGAAGTCATTAAAAAAAGCAAAAGGCAAAAAACAAACAAAAAACCCCACAAGAATGGGAGCTTCAAAACTTCACAGCTTCAAGACTTCAACTTCAAAAGTTTGCCACTCAGCACCAGGTAAAAAAAAAGTGAAGAGCTGAATTACAACTTACTTCCGCAGTCATAATCAATTTTTGGATAAATCAGTTAAATTCAGTTCTTTCTATATAGTGCCAAATCACAGCAATAGTAACCTCAAAGAAGCAGCCTAAAGATGAAATATCATTCCAAAATATACGTCATGTATTTCACTCATGTAGTAGCACCACAGTGCAGTGGTTTACACATTTGGCTGAACAGCAAAAGATCCAAAGAGGAGATCCAAATCCGGAGAGGACTGTGTCTGGAGGGACATTTTTGTCAGTTCATGTAAGTCTGCTATATCAAATATGGAGCTCTACCTGCTGTGGTGACCCACTGTGAACAGCTGAAGTAGTTTTATTTGTTCATAGGCTGCAGCCTGTAAGCATTCACAGTGAGGACAGTTCCCCCATATTCAGTGTTATGATAAAGTGGACATATTATAATAGTTCTACTATATATGTAAGTTATGCTTTAAGTAATCTTTATGCAGAAAACTGAACCAGAGGACAAGTTTCTGAGAGTTAACAGCTTGCGTGATAGGCAGCTCACAGCTTAATAGTGGTCGTAGTAAGCAAGTCTCAGCTTCAACTGTGAAAGGAAGACTTCAAGCTGTAGGTTTGACAGGATGAGATGCAGCAAGAAAGCCATTGCTAAGACATCAGAATAAGACAAAGAGGCTTCTCTGGGCCATGAAACACCGCCATTGGACTACTGAAGACTGGAAGAAGATATTATGGACTAGAATCCATTTTGGTCTATAAACTGATTATTGAATGAGGAGTTCTGTAAATTAGTGTGTTCTTTTGGTATGGTGATCCATCCAGTTAGTCTGTGAGGGCTTGTGGTCAGTGAGCTTCTCTCTTTTGCTCTTCTGTGCTTCTCTCTTTTTATGTTTCGTTAGTAGAACTAAATCTGTCGTGGACTTCTGATAGCCTTGTGTGGATTATAGGATAAATTTAGATAAACGTGTTCATTCCCTGGACCTCTGACTGTAGTTACTGTCAATGGTGCTCATCAAAAGCTGGAATAATCCTACTGATATTACTGACTATTGCTATATGCTACTATTTTTGAGTATTCATGTGCATCTGCGTGTATGGATGTCTGTGTGTTTGTGCATTTGTATGTCAAAAAATATGTGCCCCGGTGTCTGTCACATGTGGAAAAAGCTACTCACAGACATAACATCATGTACAGCTATTTACATGACCAGTGATATTTATTTTGACTCTTTTTCTCCAACTGGTCTTTCTGAGTTAACTGCAGTTATTACTGTTAGCTCCATAAATATTTGGATAGAGGCAACTTTTTTATCATTTTGGTTCTGTACATTACCACAATTAATTTTAAACGAAACAACCAAGATGCAGTTGAAGTGCAAACTTTTTGCTTTAATTCAGTGGGCTGAACAAAAAGATTGCATAATAACGTGAGGAACTAAAGGATTTTTAACACAATCCCTTTATTTCAGGGGCTCAAAAGTAATTGGACAAATTAAATAACTGACAATAAAATGTTAATTTCTAATACTTGGTTGAAAGTCCTTCACTGGCAATGACAGCCTGAAGTCCTGAAATCACGGACATCACCAGATGCTGGGTTTCCTCCTTTTTAACTGCAGCAGCTTTCAGTTGCTCTTTCTTTGTGGGCCTTTCTGTCTGAAGTTTAGTCTTCAACAAGTGAAATGCTCAAATGGGTTAAGATCAGGTGACTGACTTGGCCATTCAAGAATATTCCACTTCTTTTCTTTAATAAACTCCTGGGTTGCTTTGGCTGTAGGTTTTGGTTCATTGTCCATCTGCATTATGAAACCCAATCAATTTGACTGCATTTAGCTGGATTTGAGCAGACAGTATGTCTCTGAACACCTCCGAATTCATTCAGCCACTTCTGTCCTGTGTCACATCATCAATAAACATGAGTGTCCTAGAGCAACTGACAGCCATGCACGCCCAAACCATCAGGCTGCCTCTGCCATGTTTTACAGATGATGTGGTTTGCTTTGGATCATGAGCTGTTCCACGCCTTCTCCAAACTTTTTTCTTGCCATCATTCTGGTAGAGGTTTCATGTGTACAAAGAATGTTTTTTCCAGAACTGGCTTTATTAGATGTTTTTTGTTTGTTTGTTTTTTAGCAAAGTCGAATATAGCCTTTCTGTTCTTGAGGCTTATGAGTGGCTTGCACCTTGCAGTGAACTCTCTGTATTTACCTTCATGCAGTCTTCTCTTTATGGTAGACTTGGATATGGATTCACCGTCCTCCTGGAGAGTGTTGTGTGGAGGTAAGCATCAACGACACAGAGCTCTCAGTTCTCACTCCTTCTTTATTCGTCTCCAACATCAACTGCGCATATCGCGCCACAAAACACAGGAACACACTTCCTATACACTGGGTGTGAGTGGAGCCCTCTAGTGGTCCACCACACATGCCCCCCCCCGAACACCCAGCAGAACTAGTCCAGGACCCGGGGCTTAAGCAAACGGCCGGAATGGCTGAACCGGGGGGGTGGGGAACTGACAGAGGGCAACCCAGCCCGGGAGCGAGGGTGGCACTGGCGGTCAGAAAAAGCTGCAGACGACTCGGACTCCGTTGATTTTGGGTCGCTCCTGGGGGAAAAAACAGAATCCATCAGCCCGGTGGCAGGTGGGCGGCTGCGGCGAGGGGCCTGGGCCGGGACCACCTGATCCTCCTGCATAACATGTGCAGGCTTAAGTCTGTCAACAGAGACAACCTCCTGCCGACCGCCAAAGTCCAAAATGAAATGTTTGTCGCCTGGTTTAAGAACCCTGTATGGCCCGTCATATGGTGGACGCAGCGGAGTCCTATGGGCATCGTGCCTGACGAAAACGAAACGAGCAGAGTCCAACGAACTCGGAACAAAAGTGTCAGGCAGGCAGTGGTGCACAGGACCAGGAACAGGAAATGAGTGTCTTGGGGGGCGAAAAGGCAACAAAGAGGTATCGAAACATGGGGGAGGGCTCTCAGGTAAGAATTCCCCGGGGACCCGGAGAGGCTGGCCGAGGACCAGTTCAGCCGGGGAAACCCCGAGGTCTTCTTTAACCGCGCTACGCAATCCCAGCAAAACCCACGGAAGACGGTCGACCCAGTCGCCACTTGTTAAGGAAGCCCGGAGCGCGGCCTTAAGTGACCGGTGAAACCGTTCGCACATCCCATTAGCTTGCGGGTGGTATGCTGTGGTGCGGTGGACCTTGACCCCCAGGCCGTCAGCCATAGCAGACCAAAGCTCAGAAACAAACTGGGGGCCCCTGTCCGAGGTAATGTCAGCAGGGGGACCGAAACGTGAAACCCACGTTGACAAAAATGCCCTGGCCACCGTCACCGCTGCCGTGGACGCCAGGGGTACCGCCTCCGGCCACCTGGTCGTGCGGTCCACCACAGTCAAAAGGTGCGTGAAACCCTGTGACTGCGGCAAGGGACCAACCAGGTCCACATGAACGTGATCGAAACGCCTACCCGGGACACGGAAAGGTTCAAGGGGTGCCTGTGTGTGCCGGTGGATTTTCGAGCGTTGGCATGGGATACAAACCGCTGCCCATTCTTTCACCGCCTTGCGAATGCCCGGCCAAACAAACCTGGCGCTGACCAGCTTGACCGAGGCCCGGACGCCGGGATGAGAGAGGGCATGCACCAAGTCAAAAACACGACGACGCCACGAAAGGGGAACCACCGGGCGGGGGCGGCCGGTGGAAACGTCGCAAAGAAGGTGCGGACCGCCGTCCCACACCGGGGTGTCCTCCAGCACGAGGCCCGTTTTTGTTGACCGAAGGGCAAGGACATCCGGGTCAGCACGTTGCTCGGCGGCCATGGCAGCGTAGTCGACGCCGACATACACCGGAGAAACCAACACACGTGAGAGACAGTCAGCGACGTGATTGGACTTACCAGCCACATGCTGAATGTCTGTGGTAAACTCTGAAACGGCCGCCAACTGGCGCTGCTGGCGTGCGCTCCATGGGTCAGAGACCTTGGACATCGCAAATGTCAAAGGTTTGTGGTCAACGTACGCAGTAAAGTTGCGACCCTCAAGGAAAAAACGAAAATGTCGTGTCGCGAGGTGCAGGGCCAGCAACTCCCTGCCAAAAACACTGTACTTGCGTTCAGCATCCCGGAGCGTACGACTGAAAAAGGCGAGCGGTTGCCAGAGACCTGAAACCCGCTGTTCCAACACCCCACCCACTGCCACGTCGGACGCGTCGGTGGTCAACGCGATCTCTGCCGACGGAAGCGGGTGGGCCAGCAGGGCGGCGTCAGCCAGCGCAGACTTGGCTGCGGAAAACGCATGGACGCGTTCCGGCAGCCAGTCAACCGGATCTTTGGCCGTTTTACCTTTTAAGGCAGCATAGAGCGGCTGTAGCAGGTGGGCAGCTCTGGGGAGAAAGCGGTTGTAAAAATTTATCATCCCCAAGAACTCCTGCAACGCTTTAACCGACGTGGGACGCGGAAAAGCCGAAACGGCCTGGACTCTGTCGGGCAACGGAACCACACCTTCAGCGGAAATGCGGTGCCCGAGGAAATCCAGAACAGGCAACCCAAACTGGCACTTGGAAGGGTTGATGATCAGGCCTTGCGCTGCCAAACGCTGGAAAACCTGGCGCAGATGGGACTCGTGCTGGCTCGCTGAGCAGCTGGCCACCAATATATCGTCCAGATAAACAAAAACAAACGGCAGCCCACGCAAAACGGAGTCCATCAGCCGCTGAAAGGTCTGGGCGGCACCTTTCAGGCCAAACGGCATGCGCAAAAACTCGAACAAGCCGAAGGGGGTAATGACAGCGGTTTTAGGAACGTCTTCGGCGCGCACGGGAACTTGGTGATACCCCCGCACCAAGTCAATTTTAGAAAAAATCAACGTTCCGGCGAGATTGGCAGAAAAATCCTGATTGTGGGGGATGGGGTAACGGTCATTCTCCGTGGCATTATTTAAACGGCGGAAATCTCTGCATGGCCGCCACCGACCGTCCGATTTGGGCACCATGTGAAGCGGAGAGGCCCATGCACTGTTCGAACGCTGTACAATGCCAAGGCGCTCCATGGCTGCAAACTCTTCCCGAGCGATGGACAGATTCGCGGGGTCGAGGCGGCGCGCGCGCGCGCGGACACCGGGGGCCCGACCGTGGGAATATAATGCTCAACCCCATGCTTCGTTACCGTGCTAGAGAAATTAGGGACAGACAGCGATGGAAACTCTAAAAGCAAACGCTGAAAAGCATCCCCGGAGGTCACTACATTAGCCCGAATCAGGGGCTCGGCGGCCCGAGTAAAACAGGGTAGCGAAGAAAACGAGAGAGCATCGATTAAACGTCTGTTAGCAACATCGACAAGCAGTCCATGAGCACACAGGAAATCAGCACCTAAAATAGGTACAGAGCTAGCGGCAACAACAAAGTTCCACTGGAAATCCCGGCCATGAAAACAAACAGTCACCAACCTTTTCCCAAACGTTTTGATGGGAGAGCCATTAGCTGCAATGAGCTGCGGCCCACAGTTCGCTGCTAGTCCGTCGGCAGCGGTAGGGGGAAGGAGGCTCTTCTGGGAGCCGGAGTCCACGAGAAAACGTCTCCCGGAGCGCGAGTCCTCTATGAAGAGCAGCCTTTCTGTATTGCCAGTGGTCGCGGCTGCTACGGCGCGCTGGCGGGTCCGTTTCCCTGGGCCGTGAAAGCGCAAGGCGGCAGGCAGCGACGCGCTCTGTCGCCAAAACGCTGATGGTAGAAACAGATGCTCCTTCCGCGGTGCCGGCGTGTAGCAATCCCTGCCGTCAGCAAGGGGGCGGATGCTCCGGGGGAGGCAGGTGGAGGCGTGGAAGGTGCCGCCGGCGAGTCTGTAGCCAGGGCGTGAACGTCGAAAGTGCGGCTAGCCAGGAGAATGCGATCCGCTTCTTCAGCCAGGGAGCGATAATCCTTCACAGGCAGAAGCGGGGAGTTTGCGAGGACAGCTCTCACGGCGGCCGGTAGTTGGCGGAGGAAGAGGTGGGCGAAGAGGAAACCACCGTCATCCGGCCCGAGCAATGATAGCATGTTCTCCATGAGCTCGAGCGCAGTACCGCCACCCAAGCCTGACAGGTTGAGGAGCTTTTCGGCTCGTTCAGCGTCGGAGAGGGCATAGCGCCGAAGAAGCAGCTCCTTGAGGACGGCGTATTTCCCTTGGGCGGGTGGGTCCCGGAGGAGCGTCATCGCGCGACGGGTGGCCAGCGGGTCGAGCGAGGCCACCACATGGTGATACTTCGTGTCGTCAGCCGAGATGCCGCGAAGGGCGAACTGAGCCTCCACGTGTACAAACCATGACGGGGGGTCATGGAGCCAAAAGTCCGGCAGTTTCAGCGCCACAGCGAACGTAGCTGCAACAGGAGGCGGAGGTCCAGCGGCCGCTGATGCATCCATAGCGGAGTCTGCGTTATCTGCGGCCCGTTGCATGCTCGAGTCAGGGGTCACCAATGTGGAGGTAAGCATCAACGACACAGAGCTCTCAGTTCTCACTCCTTCTTTATTCGTCTCCAACATCAACTGCGCATATCGCGCCACAAAACACAGGAACACACTTCCTATACACTGGGTGTGAGTGGAGCCGTCTAGTGGTCCACCACAGTTGATCATTTGGTTGGCTGTTGTGAAGAGATTTCTCTTCAAAATTGGAACAAATGAAAATGAATTGAACTGAAATGATCAGATATTCTAACCAGCAGCTCTGTGTCAGCTGGCTTTAGTAAGATATCATGTTTAACACATTTTGCAACAAACACTCCATACTGTCTTATCCGGCAAAATCATATATACCTTTTAAACAGTGGTATCCCGGGGTCATTGGCATCCATCCACTGCTCTTAGACTCTCCATTACATTCTTTTACAGTATTTAGCTCAATGGTTGCTCACCCCAGTTCCTGTGAAATCATATTTTCCTGGGCACTGAAACTGACCAGGAACCTGCTGGAAAACTGGAAAGACAATATTTATTCCTTACACTACTTTATATCAGACTCAAAAGAGGCAAGCTGAGCTACTCTCTATAGTTCTGCTGTATCCGGTTTGCTGTCCATAACTCGGCAAGCAAGTTATTGTCAGTACACTGTAAAGCATTCTCCTGTCAAATTATCCTTCTCAGTTTGCAGCATTTAATGGCCTCAAGTTCCAGTTAAATAAACTGTAGTTGGCATTATCAGTTTTTTACTGTGTGTAGGTTTCCCCTGGTTAATATATGCTCCCTCCCTCCTTGAACCCAAACCTATCTGCTCCTAACATTACTCAGAATGTTAATGGTTTGACTCCCTGCTCCTCCACTCTGGTAAGAGTCCTTGAGCAAGAGAATCCCAAATTACTCTCTAAACATCCGTCATTGTGTGTGATAAGTAAAACGGGTTGCACACACAAGTAAATTTTGTGCTTGCAACCATTAATGGTAGAAATCATTCCACACATGTAGTCCAGGTGAATCATCTTTCGTTACAGTGTTCAGTGTCCTGAAATCTATATACAATCTTCTGCTGCTGACCTTTTGTCTCACAAGGCCCATGGGTATAAACCAAGGATTACGATTCTCTCTAATGGCTTTCACCAGCATACCTGCAGGGCATTTCCATCCATCATCCATCATTATGATGTATGAAAATTATGCAGTTTCTATATTACTTAAAATCAGGTGTGTTGGTTATTTTGCTCTCCTCTTCTTACAGCTTCTGGTTCTCACATGTAGTAGTAACATCTAAATGAGAAATTCCGGCTCGAGTTATGGAAGTCATGCACATCAGGCTCATGCACACAGCACTACAGAGAGGTGATAGGGATGTGGTTTAAAAAATGCGTAGAGACTCTGACATTCATTACCCGATTATTGTTGTGGCCACTTCCACGTTGCTAGTCTCTGGCAATTCTTTAACCATGGTCTGATACGCTCCTCCTCCTGAGCCCCACAGCTCTAGATTGGTATCTTACTTTCAGAGAACTTGAATTGCATTGCACATTGGCAAGATATACATAGTTCACTAATCCACCTACCTATACCTGTGTTGAGGCTAGAGGCAAAGGGATGACGGCCATGACAGCCAGAACACAGGCTTCCCAAAGCATCAGCATCAATATGGATTGGCTGATCTGGATGCCAAATATCCTTGTCAAGAAACTAAGCCCAAGTTGCTCTCCGATGCATCCATGGAAGTGTGAATGCTAGATAGAAAGCACTTGTGTAGAAAAAGGATAGAAAACAGTGCTTAAATGAACGGGTATGACTGAGGCAAGTTGTATAAAGCACTCTCAGTGCCCAGGTAGAATTTAAAAGTGATGTGTAAGAACTAGTCCATTTACTAGTATCAGTGTCCATTTTATTTATAAAACATATTTCATTACAATGGGCTTATAATTTTAAAAAAAAAAGAAAAAAAAGAAAAAAAGAACAGTGTGTAGGTCCCTGTGACAGACAGGTGACCTGTCCAAGGTGTACCCCACTTACACCCCATGGCAGCTGGGATAGGCTTCAGTCCCCCACAACCCTGAAATGTATTAGTGATAGAAATGTGATGGATGGTGGAATGTAGGTCTACAATGTCTTATAGCAAAAACAACAAAACAAAATGTCATAAAGAGTCAACCTTGAAGTTAAAACACAAACATACAAACTCTCACACCTGTGCATGCACACACACAGACACACCTGCACACACTGGGTGGCTGTAGCAGGTCTTCTGCTAATCAGAAGGTTGTTGGTTTGGTCCAGTCTGCAGGCCAAACATCTTTGGGCAAAATACAAACCCCACGTTGTTCTCCGATCTTGGAGTATGAATGTATGTGAATGTTAGATAGAAAGAGCACAGAAAAAAGTACTTGTATGAACGGGTGTGAATAAGGCAAGTTGTATAAAAGTGCTCTGAGTGCTCAGGTAGAGTAGAAAAGTACTATATTAGAACCAGTCCATTTATACACACAGACAGTAAATGTAAACCCGTGAAAATAAAGGTTTTTAAGTTTGGGTTGTTTTTTCTTCAGTCTAGACGCAGCTCTTTCCTGTTGGAAGAGAGCAGCACAACCTGAAAAGGGCATCCATAGAGGCAGTGATACCATTTGTCCTCCAGAGGCTGTGTGCAAAGTTCAAACTCTTTATGAAAAATCACACCCACAGTATAGCTGGTGCAGGAAATTTGAAGGCCAGGCTACCATGAGACAAAAACCTACAGGGCCTTTCTAAACTTATCCAGAGTAACCTGAAAACAAATAGTTTCATTATGGCAACTCCCATGATAGTGGCTTTTTATTTCTGGACTGAGAAACTAAGAACATTGAAACAGAAGTCTTAATGTGAACGCTAATAATTTACTGTACTCAGAAGCAGTAATAAGTTCATTTATTCCAATGAATTTCTATCATTATGCAACACATTTTACACACTTCAGAAACTGTTGCTGTAGAGGTATAAAAAAGCTGATTTAAACGACTTACACTTCAAGTTGGTTTATAATCAAATGTACTGTAAAAAGTTTCATTGTTGCTATATTCTTGAAAAAGAGTGTACTGATGTGCATAAATATAATAAAGTCTGGTTGACATGGCAGTTTAAACACCTCCCTTTTTGTGTGTGCTTGCATGTGTGTGTACGTAGGCATCCAGAAACTGCAGTCGCTGGACTTCAAAAGACCCAGTCACATTCTGAGCTCAGAGAAAGTCCTCATACACTACCTCCAGAAGAGATGAGACACACCAGCTCAGACTGTGTACACGCAATCCAAACTGACAGTTCATTGAGAAAAAGGCCTAAACACCATTTCACCTCAGTGAATACACAGTGACGTGGTACTACAACAAGAATCTAGCATGCCAGCTCTGGTAAAGCCAGTGAATTATTAGATAATTATGTGTATATTTGAATTGTTCATGCATGATAGCTTTCTATAGATGCATAGATATAGATAAATACAGAAAATGCTTGAAATAAAGCTGTTTGTGTAAATATCATGGCTGCAGTTTATCATTTTGCCCAGAAGAGGCCAGCAACATATTGTAGGAAAACTAAAGGCCGTCATCTAAGGATCATCAATGAATATCTATTATGTATTTCCAGAAATTATTTAGTGTTCGAAGAAAACATTCCTATAAAAAAGGAAGCAATGAAACATTATGGAAATACCTCAGTAGACATAAATCAGAATCAGAATACTTTATTAATCCCTAGGGAAATTATGTGGGTTACGGTTGCTCCAGTACAGTAACACTAATAGAAACAAAAACAAAAACAGACTAGACTATTAGCAATACAATATGTTAAGATATAAGGAATACCACAATATATACAATATATACAAATCACCAAATAATAAATATCCAGGGTTGGCAGATGTGGTTATGAATAAATATAACCACATCTGCCATAGACAGCAACATTAATAAGTAAGAAAGAGCGTGTGCAAAAAGATGTAACTATAGCAGTGTTTACGGAGTATTAGATTGTGTTGTACAGGGAGATGGCCACAGGCAGGAAGGATTTCCTTTGTTGTTCAGTGGTGCTTTTTGGTAATCTCAGTCTCTCACTGAACGTGCTCCTGTGGCTAGCCAGCATGTTATGCAGTGGGTGGGACGTATTGTCCAACTTTGTGTTATCTTGGACAACATTTGCCTCTCTGACACCACCTTAAGAGAGTCCAGCTCCATCCCCAAAACGTTACTGGCCTTGCGGATCAGTTTATTGAGTCTGTTGGCATCAGCAACCCTTAACCTGCTTCCCCAGCATGCAACAGCATAGAGGACAGCACTGACCACAACAGACTCATGGAAAATCCTGAGCATTGTCTGACAGATGTTGAAGGACCTCAGCCGCCTCAGAAAATAGAGTGGACTCTGGCCCTTCCTGTAAAGTGCAGTAGTGTTTTTAACCCAGTCCAGTTTATTGTCTATGTGTACTCCAAGGTATTTATAATCCTCCACAATGTCCACGTTGTGGAGGATTATAAATACTAAATATTGAAATGGGGTCAAGGTTTTCCTGGTCTTCCTACAATCCACAATCAATTCCTTGGTCTTTGCCACGTTGAGCTGCAGATAATTCTGCTCGCGCCACGTGACAAAGGACTCACCCAGCTTATCACCCAGGAGGGTCGGCCTGATGGTGTTGAATGCACTGGAAAAGTCAAAAAACATGACCCTAACAGTGCTCGCCAACTGGTCCAGATGGGTGTAGACACGATTGAGCAGGTAGATGATGGCGTCCTTAGTTCCTAGATGGGGCTGGTAAGCAAATTGAAGGGGATCCTGATGTGGTCTTACTATGGGTCGGAGCTAGTCCAGGATGAGTCTTTCCAGGGTCTTCATGATGTAATGATGACAGGATGACAGGCCTGTAATCCTGGGGGCCACTGGGACATGGCAACTTTGGTACAGGGACGAGGCATTATTGGAAAATTGTGCATAAAGTGAAAATAATTATTCTACAGAAAAATGTTCCCAATCAGTATTAAATGGGATAATATTACTGCTTCATACTTTGAGTTCATTTGAAATAATTTGAATTCTGTTTAATGTCAAGCTTAATATATATAAATCATATGTTTACACTGGCCCCATATCACTGAAAAAAAAACCTGTTGTCATGTTGACAGAGCTGCCGTCCCTTCTTCATCATCCTCACAGTTTTTCTTGCTGATGTACCGGGTGGGCCATTTATATGGATACACCGTAATAACATGGGAATGGTTGGTGATATTAAAGTCCTGTTTGTGGCACATTAGTATATGTGAGGGGGCAAACTCCTCAAACATCTTGAGGAGTTTGCCCCCTCACATATACACATAAAATGTGTTCAATGTGCTGCCCATTGTGTTGGATTGTCAATGCAACCCTCTTCTCCCACTCTTCACACACTGATAGCAACACCGCAGGAGAAATGCCAGCACAGGCATCCAGTATCCGTTAGTGATGTGCGATACCACTGATTTCCTTTCCAATCCGATACCAAGTAATATTCAGGGTGGCATCGATGATACTGATCCGATACCGATACTTTGTACAAAAACTTATTTTATTTATTGTATCTCAAATTATAGCGTCATAATGATTACAGGACATCAGATTACTTGTTCTTATCACTTAATAATGCAGAGTTCATCATATAGAAATGAAAAAACTGAAGTTGTGCGCTATTTGAACACCTTGCCTGCCTGCAGCACTAAAGGACTCGTGAGAAACGTCTGTCTCGCCCTAGCAGCACCTGTCCCTCTCCTCCTCTTCAGTTCACCTCAACATATGCTTGTCATATTCTGTGATATGATTTACTCTGAGGTGTTTGACAAGGTTAGTGATGTTACCACAACCATACCATGCCAACCCTCCCGATTTTTCCGGGAGAATCCCGAATTTCAGTGCCCCTCCCGAAAATCTCCCGGAGCCACCATTCTCCCGAATTTCTCCTGATTTTCCACCCGGACAACAAAATTGAAAAACCATATTGCAGAATTCATAGCGCGGCCCAGCCAATTCCAGTTTTCAACAATGGCGGCAGCTGCTTAGTTTTAATATCACTCTTATTTCTCTTTCTGGGTCGCAAAAAAACTTTTAACATATTTTCAGGTGAGAATGTAGCTGTGTAAACTTCAAATATCTGAGCCGACCGACGCATCGTCTTCAAACCCCCGCGGTCTTTCACTACTCAGGTTAAACATGATGTATAAGTCACTTTGATAACTTAAAAATGTTATTGTTTGGCTTTTTCAGTGTTTTATTTGTTCGTGAGTAAATCGGTTTGGCTGAGATTAAAGTTATTAGATTAGATTAAATTAAATGTAACTTTATTAATCCACACAGCTGAATAAACGTCAAACAGAAAATGATTAAACAGAAGTGTGAGACGGTCGAGAGTTTACGTCAGCGCCCGGTTATATTGTAGTGGGTCAGGGCTGTTCGGGGTTCTGTTTGTACAGTTATGTTTTGTTTATGTTGCCATAGTGACAGGTGACGCCCTCTCGCTGCGACGGTGTGTCCTTCTGGGGTCAGAGGGCGCCCTGTGTTGTTGTTGTTGTTGCCGCGCTGAGCAGTTAGCTAGCGGCAGTGTTCTTCTGCAAATGTGAATAAACGGCTGTGCTCCCTGGCTAGCTCACGGGAAGCAAGACCAAACGATACCTCCGTCTCCTCCTTGTCTGAGCTCGCCACATTGGTGTCAGAAGTGGGATAGCTCA
Organism: Perissodus microlepis; assembly: GCF_051167445.1. Classification (NCBI taxonomy): domain Eukaryota; kingdom Metazoa; phylum Chordata; class Actinopteri; order Cichliformes; family Cichlidae; genus Perissodus; species Perissodus microlepis. The sequence goes on along the minus strand of NC_140467.1, from coordinate 26,546,520 downwards.
CCCTCGCCGTAATGGAGAGAGACATTCAGAGGCTGGAGCAAGCCGTCGAGGAGAACATTCCCCGCTTGGGAAACTGGCGATGGAAGAGAGAGGATGTGAGCGGCCATGTAAGTCCCCCGACGGGTCCCGATGGTGCGAGCGCACCGCGGCGGCGGCCCAGCGCGACAGATGCTAGGGCAATTCTTCATGGGCTACCTCTGTCGACCCACACGCTGAGCCCCCAACAGCGAGCAGTTATGCCTACCACGCCAGTTAAGGTACCGAAATACAACGGGCTAACCCCGTTAGAGCCCTACCTCTCACAAGTGCGGCTAGCCGCCAGACATAGTGGCTGGAGCGAAGAGGAGACTGCTACACACCTAGCACTAGCATTAGAGGGAGATGCACTGCAGATACTCCTTGACCTAGCCCCGGCAGAGCAGCATGAGCTCCAGGCCCTCACTGCGGCACTCGAGAGGCGATTCGGGCAGCGGCACTCCACTGATCAGAGCAGAGAGCAGCTAACCAACCGGAGCCGTTGACCAGGGGAGAGCCTGGGCACCTTTGCAGCAGACGTGTTGCTGTATGCTCGTCGTGGCTACCCGGAGTTTCCAGCAGCGGCCCGTGAGGAGCTTAGCCTGCATGCTTTTCTGCGAGGACTTTTCCCAGAGCGACTACGCCAACACGTCTGCCTGGCCATGCCTCAGACCCTCCGTGAGGCGCTCCTTGAGGCTGAAAGGGCCGAGCCGGTGCTCACCTCGCGACCTAACCAGCAGGTGCCCCCCCCCAAACTACCCCCAAATCAGAGCCGCAGACTGCGACGGGGAGGGGGAGGTCGCCGAGATGTTCCAGCTGCAACCCTCGGTGCCCTGGAGGCGTCCTCGTCGACCAACCGACCGCTGCTACCGGTGCGATGAGCCTGGCCACGTGGCGCGTGACTGCCCAGCACCAGCCCCAAAGACCGGAACTACGCAGCCTCAGGGAAACGAGGAAGGAGCGGTGTAGCGAGGGGACCACCGCTCCAGCTTCCTGCCCCCCTCCAAGGACGATGCACAGTGGTGGGCCGAGTTGGGCACCTCAAGCGACTCCACCTGAGCTGCTGTGTTGAGGACCAGCCATGCCAGGCCCTGGTGGACACGGGGTCTACCATTTCCCTGATACGACCTGGCGTGCTCCCTGAAACATCCGGGCCACTGGTGAAGGGTTGGTTGCCCACAGACACCCAGCTGATGACAGTGACGGGGGAGAAAACTGTTATGCGGGGGAAGAAACCGTTGCGGATCCGAGTGAAGGATCTAGAGCTGGTGCACGACTTCTGGCTCGCCGACATTCAAGACCAGTGCATCATTGGCCTGGATCTGCTGAGCCGCTGGGGGGCCTGCGTCGACACCGCAAAGCTGGCTATCACTCTTGGCGCAGAGACTTTTGCTCTCCAGCGCGGCCAAAAGCAGGGAGCGGGGACCAGACGAGACAGGCGTCGGGCAGCTGCCGCTCAGCAGATTTCGGATGCCAGTGGCTCCGGGTCATCTCCACTCGCCTCAGCCTCAGCCTCAGCCTCTCAGCCTGACAAACCTCCTTCGACCGAGACCATCGAGGCTGTTGATGACCTTTGGCAGCGCAGCAGCGTAGGCCTCAACGTCGACCAGCGCCAGCGGTTGAGGTGCCTCCTGGACGAGAATGTGGACATCTTTGCCGCCAGTGACAAAGACTGCAGGCAGATGAGTCTGGTCCAGCACACCATCGACACCAGCTCTGCTCAGCCCATCCGTCTGCGCCCACACCGGCTGCCCCTCTCGAAACGGCAGGTAGCGGAAGAGAAGATCCGTGAGATGGCTGCGGCTGGGGTGATCGAGCCGTCCAATAGCCCATGGGCGGCACCCGTGGTTCTGGTGGGGAAGAAGGATGGCAGCCCGAGGTTCTGCGTGGACTTTCGTCGTCTCAATGCAGTCACCAAGAAGGACTCGTACCCGCTGCCGCGGATCGACGAGGCCCTAGATTACGTTACCGGCTCCAGTTGGTTCAGCTCCCTCGACCTACGCAGCGGTTACTGGCAGGTGGAGCTAGCCCCCGACGCAAGGCCTAAGACTGCATTCACCATTGGACAGGGGCTGTGGCACTTTAGGGTCATGCCATTTGGGCTCTGCAATGCGCCAGCGACGTTTGAGAGGCTGATGGAGAGGGTGCTCATGGATATCCCTCGTAGCCGCTGCGTTGTGTACCTGGATGACCTGTTGGTGCACGGTGGCGACTTCGACAGTGCACTGTGTCACCTGAGCGAGGTCTTGAGTGCCATCCGATGAGCTGGGCTGCGGCTCAACCCCGCGAAATGCCGCCTGTTGGCGAGAGAGACCACGTTCTTGGGCCATGTGATCAGCACTCGAGGTGTCGCCACTGACCCCGCAAAAGTGGCTGCGGTCCGGGACTGACCGACTCCCTCGAACGTCCAAGAACTGCGGAGCTTCCTGGGCCTAGCCTCCTACTACCGTCGGTTCATCAAAGGGTTCGCGATAATGGCCAGCCCCCTCCACCGCCTGACTGACAAGGGACAGCTGTTTGGCTGGGGGGATGCCTGTGCTGCGGCTTTTGAACAGCTGAAGGAGGCCCTCACCAGAGCCCCAGTCCTGGCCTACCCCGACGCCCGGCAACCTTTCATTGTGGACACTGATGCTAGCAATGTAGGGGTCGGGGCGGTCCTTTCCCAGCAGGACGAGGCTGGAGAACGGGTGGTGGCGTACTTCAGTCGTGCCTTGGGGCGAGCCGAGAGGAACTACTGCGTGACCCAGCGGGAGCTGCTGGCCGTAGTGGTAGCGGTGCGGCACTTCCAGCCATATCTGCACGGCTGCCGGTTCCTCCTGCGCACTGACCATGCATCTCTGACTTGGCTGCTGAACTTCAAACACCCAGAAGGGCAGGTGGCCCGCTGGCTGGAGGTCCTTCAAGGCTATGACTTCGAGATCCAGCATCGGCCAGGTCGACAGCATGGCAACGCTGATGCCCTCTCCAGACGGCCCTGCGTAGCCGTCAAGTGCTGCTACTGCCTGCGACAGGAAGAGCGGGCCCAGGAGGTGCTGGGGGTGGCTACTGCTCAGGCCACAGCCGGCGGAGGGGATGGCTCCCATTGACAACGCAGCAGCTGAAGCGGGAGCAGGAGGCCGACGCGACGTTGGTTCAGGTGGGGGCCTGGCTGGAGGCGGCGCAACGCCCCGCCTGGACGGGGGTGTCGGGACAGGAGCCCGAGGTGAAGGCCTACTACTCCCAGCACAACAATCTGGAGACCCACGACGGCCTCCTGTACCGGAGATGGCGGGCCCCCGGTCAGGGCAGAGATCTCCTGCAGCTGTTGGTGCCTCGGTCGCTGCGGTTGCAGGTGCTTGAGCTGGTCCATGGCTCGGTGGGGGCAGGACACTATGGGAACGCCAAAACTCTCCGCCGCCTCAGGGGACGGTTCTACTGGCCTGGCTGTCGACGGGATGTGGAACTCCATGTGCACTGCTGTGACACCTGCACGGCACAGAAGGGCCCAACTCAACGCTCCACTGCCCCCCTTCAGCAGTACCTGGTGGGGGCCCCAATGGAAAGAGTGGGAGTGGACGTCCTAGGGCCTTTCCCCGTCACAGAGTCAGGGAACCGGTATGTGTTGGTGGCTATGGACTATTTCACGAAGTGGCCAGAGGCCTACGCGGTGCCGGACCAGAGCGCAACGACGACGGCCGAGAAGCTGGTGGAGGAGATGTTCACCCGTTTTGGGGTCCCGGCTGAGCTCCACAGTGACCAGGGGCGTAACTTTGAATCGAAGGTCTTCGGGGAGATCTGCCGGCGACTGGGGGTGGAGAAGACGAGAACCACACCGCTCCACCCACAAAGCGATGGCTTGGTTGAGCGCTTCAACCGCACGCTGGCCACCCAGCTCGCCATTCTCACCAGCCGCCACCAGCGAGATTGGGACCGACATCTGCCCCTGGTCCTTTGGTCGTATCGGACTGCGGTGCAGGAGTCCAGCCAGTGCACACCTGCCGCTCTGATGTTTGGACGGGAGCTCCGGACGCCTGTGGATCTGGTGTTCGGGTCCCCCCCCGAGCCGGAGATTGATGGTGGGCCAGAGATGGACTACTACAGGAGGCTCAGGGAGCGGCTGCAGGTGGTTCATGTCTACACCCGCCAGGCCCAGGCCAGCGCCGGAGTACGACAGAAAAGAGCCTACGACACCAAGTGCCGAGGGGGGGTTTTCATGCCTGGCGACAAGGTTTGGGTGTACTGCCCGGTTCGCAAGAGAGGAGTGTCCCCCAAACTCTGCAGTCACTGGCAAGGGCCGGCAGAGGTCATGGAGCGGCTAACAGACGTGGTGTACCGTATCCGCATGCCGGGCCCGGGGCGCATGGTGGTGTTGCACTGGGACAGGCTCTCACCGTACCGACCGCTCGCTCCAGCAGACGCCGGAGCAGGGGATGATGGTGGCACCCCATGTTCTGACCCAAGTGACTTTTCCCCTGCCGGTCGTGACCGGCCGGTGCGCTAAAAGAAGGCACCTGGACATTTGCAGGACTTTGTGTGGGGTAATGGGGTCGTCGGGGACGACTGACCCCTTAGGTGGGGGCTATGTAGTGGGTCAGGGCTGTTCGGGGTTCTGTTTGTACAGTTATGTTTTGTTTATGTTGCCATAGTGACAGGTGACGCCCTCTCGCTGCGACGGTGTGTCCTTCCGGGGTCAGAGGGCGCCCTGTGTTGTTGTTGTTGCCGCGCTGAGCAGTTAGCTAGCGGCAGTGTTCTTCTGCAAATGTGAATAAACGGCTGTGCTCCCTGGCTAGCTCACGGGAAGCAAGACCAAACGATACCTCCGTCTCCTCCTTGTCTGAGCTCGCCACAATATTTTAGATAGCAAGGAGCAGACAGCAGAGTTTTACTCCACCGAGGAAGCGCATGACGTACTACCCGGCTTTCTTTAGACCACGAAGGCCGGGTCCTCAGGTGGAAGCAGCCTCTGAATTTGGACACTCCCGGCCAATAATAACGGTGACATTTAATGTATTTTATCCGATAAATAAACCCTGTAAAATGTATTTATCACCCCCCACCACCCCCCTAACAGCCCTTTTGAATATCTCCCTAATTCTGAGGTCTCAAGGTTGGCAAGTATGGCCACAACACCTCACTCTTGGAGCACTTTTTTGCCACATGTATCGCAAACCACGTCTCAGCTGTTTGTGGAGGTAAAATACGTCCGCACATGACTCCAATTACACTCAGCCATTGTTGTGAGTGCGCACGCCAGCGGCTGCAAGACATTTATACAGCCCATATTTCGCCCATAACTATGAAAGGCGGAAGGGGAAGTAGTTCCTTTGAATGTAGAAAATCCGAATGTTATAGTTTCTTTCCACTGTGTTCCTGTTAATGATAAACTACAAATTTACCCTAAATTACTAAAATATCGATATTTTAATGTGAGAATCGATTCTAGAACATAAATGATTGGTATCGGAGGAATCGATATTTCAGGATCGATCCGCACATCACTAGTATCCGTAGTTTCAGGTGCTGCACATCTGATATCTTCACACCATAGACAATTGCCTTCAGATGACCCCAAAGATAAAACTCTAAGGGGGTCAGATCGGGAGACCTTGGGGGCCTTTCAACTGGCCCACTACGACCAATCCACTTTCCAGGAAACTGTTCATCTAGGAATGCTCGGACCTGGCACCCATAATGTGGTGGTGCACCATCTTGCTGGAAAAACGAGGGAAAGAGGGAAACACATCATCATGTAGCAATTTCAAATATCCAGTGGCCTTGAGGTTGATTGGTTTCAACATAACTTCTCTTTGTTCACAGCCATTGACATGTCAAAGAGGTTAACACGTGAGGAGCGAATCGAAATTGTGTTGATATCTGGTGAATGCAGTAACCGGGTCATTGCAGCAGATTTCAATGCAAGACACCCTACGAGATATGCAGCACCTGAAACTACGGATTCTAGATGCCTGTGCTGGCATTTCTCCTGCGGTGTTGCTATCAGTGTGTGAAGGGTGGGAGAAGAGGGTTGCATTGACAATCCAACACAATGGGCAGCACATTGAACACATTTTATAAGTGGTCACCAGCTATCAACACAATTTCGATCCGCTCCTCACGTGTTAACCTCGTCGACATGTCAATGGCTGTGAACAAAGAGAAACTTGTAAATAACTCATGAAAGTTACGTTGAAACCAAGCACACCATTTTTTTTCTTGTGACATTACCAATAAGTTTGATGTGTCACATGGCCCTCTTCCTATTGGAAAAACAAAAGTTGTATCCAAGATGGCCGACTTCTAAATGGCCACCATGGTCACCACCCATCTTGAGGAGTTTGCCCCCTCACATATACTAATGTGCCACAAACAGGACTTTAATATCACCAACCATTCCCATGTTATTACGGTGTA
>NC_140467.1:26485115-26535115 GCF_051167445.1 Perissodus microlepis | reverse complement strand
TGGAAGCCTCGCCGGCAAAAGTACGAAAGTGAACAGCGCTACAGATGAAGAACAGGAAAAGAGGAAACGTGAGTCCATTCAGAAGGAGGAAGAGGAGAGGAAAATAAAACTGCAGATTTATGTGTTCGTCCTTCGGTGCATAGCCTACCCGTTCAACGCCAAGCAGCCCACCGACATGTCCCGTCGGCAGCAGAAGGTGAGTTATTGCTGCACACCTGTTGTGTGTCTGCTATGCAAAAACCACTGTCTACCACTGGAAATGTGTTAACTGGAAGCAATTGGTTTTACCAGTCTAAAAAGTCAACACAAACGAGAAAACTTTGCATCGTTTTTGTGATCACTAGAACAAACCGGTCAATTCGGTTTATATTTAATCCACAGTTAATCGTCAATTTTAACTAAATATACCCAGAAACGACGGGACATCCTGTGAAGGTTCGCAGAATGTTACAGGGTTTTCGTAGCAGCGTTCCCAGACCGGAGCTTGGGAAAGTTCTCTTGGCATCAGGGGAGCAAAAATGACCGTACGGAGGATGTTTTACGAACCTTTACCAGACCTCCAGTTTCACCGTTCGGCTTAACGCCGTCCTCCGTCGTGGCTCTCCTTTCCTCTCACCGCAACTGCTCTGAGCAGCGGCTTCAGGTATTGCTACGCTCGGGGAGATTAGTTGTGTTAACCGGTATTACAAGTCTAACAAGATCACGATTACACGGTCATACCCTGAAAGCATACAGTGTCACACAACTTGGAATATTTCACAAGTCGTTTTCAGCAGATAATCAATTCATTTCTCATCTTTTTTCTCCGCTTTTTTGCGGCAGGAGTTGACGCATCTGCAGGGGAGAAGCAACCTGCTAGTCTGCAAGTCATAAACTCATAAAAAAGAGGAAAGAGAGACACAAGAGAAAGAGTTTATGCTTAAACAAAAACTTTTCTTTTTTTTTTTTTTTTTTTACAAAAATGTTGTTTTAGGAGTTGCAGCTCATTAAAAGCTGTGGTTGCAAGAGATCTTTTTTCTGTTTAGGCAGATTTATGAACCCATTCGTAATATATCTGCTTTACAGCACAGAATTTAAGGAAATCTGTTTGGTTGTCTATTTCTTTTTTGTAACATTGCTACAAATGCATATGCATCTTACACTGTTGGTAAGCCTGTTTAGTTCCACTTAAATGGTCCTACATTTGTAAGGAAAATGACTTTTTGTGGATTGAGCAGCAGAGCTGAATAAGTTGCCTCCAGGAAAGATTTGCCTTCTCTGCCAATGCCAAACAGCTTATTCAGCTGTTAACTCTTGTTTGGTGTCCTTTATTGGACTGAATGATTGAAATCTGAAGAAACACCACATGATGGCAACTATGCTAATAACAAAAGACAACTAATGTGGCACTCAGATAATTGTTAATAGTTGAATGACCAATGTTGACGTCCATGATACCTGTTTAAGACGTTCAAACGAGAGCTTTACACATCTCTTGATAATTCTCGGTTGGTCTTTGCTATTGGTTGCGACCGGTTTGCAAACTATGAATTGGCACACTACCACTAGGATGTACTAGTGTAACTAGGTTGATTGTACTAAGAGTATGAAACATTCAAGGAGCTAGTAGCCAGCTCAAATCATTTTAGCCAAACACACAGCTCTAGATTGGATTGCAGGATGCCCTGAACACGGTCCTTGACGATTCAGCTGATTATGTGAATAGTTTCCTTCTGTTTGTCCACATTAGAATCACATGAATGTATTTGTGAAGAGCTGGAGTGCAGCCCGATGTTTTGACATTAAATCATCTGAGTATCATACATTGCCTTAATTCGCATGCGTGCGCATTGTCGAAAAATTCTACCACATATGTAGGAGTTGTCAGTTCATTGCACAGACGACAAAAGCTAAGCAAATAATGTTTATTTAAACATAAGCACATTTTTCTTTTTACTGATTATTGGTTAAGGTTAGGGATAGGGTTATGGCTCATCTCACAATGTATGGATAACCATACGTGAGTGGTTACACCTGATGTTCAGCAGCGGCTTCCTGCACCTTAATGGTGGGCATAAATAGATGTTGCAGCAGTGTGAAAAGTAAACAGTGTGGAGGATCTTTCCACAGTGTTTAGACAAAGGAAGCCAACATCTGGTTCAGTAAATCAATAAATGTTCTGATGACAAACTCATTAAGTGGATCAGGATCTTGTACCAAGAGCAGTTGTGAATCTAGGGTTTTGGGTCCTTTACAATTCACAAAGAGCCTCTCCAATCAGCATTTATTATGTTATAGACAATTTAATAATACAAGATAAGTCTAGTTAAATGACAGAACATTAATCTGGAAATGGGAGAGATTATATTTATTTACATAACAATGTCAAAGATCAAGCTGAGTGGTTATAAAGTTGGCTTCTTTGTTGTTTCAAACAAGGATAATACTTTCTGCATCTGTGAGTCAGCTAGAGGCTACTCTGGTGAATTTAATCAGCGCGAGTAGTCCTACAGACGTCCATGTTGCTATCTGTTTTTATGACCTTGTGGATTTGTCTAGTGATGGGCAAAGCGAGGCTTTGTGAATCACTGAAGCATGTTTGTGCCAGAATTGTATCGAGGCTTCGAACTCATCTCCACCACGACACCTTTGGCCAATTTGGGTATCCCTACATTTTGATAATGTTATTCTGTGAAACAATGACACAGGCAAGCCCAGCACAATTACAAATGAGCTACTTACTATACCAGACTGTCAAAAACTGTGATCAACACATTTTGGAGAAATCCCCACACAAAGACCGCATCCTGTGATTGTGCTGATCAGTGTGCTTCAGCAAAACTCTGATCAGCACAATCGCTAGCCCGACGTCCCGGGGCTAGCGATTTTTCCAGTCGGGCTACCAAAATCTATCTCTGCCGTGCCCGTCGGGCTGTCATAGGAAGGAAAAATATATGTCAATGCTTTTGCATTCTTTCGGAAATGTAGCTGGGTAATTATGTCATTGGCATCGGTGAGCCACTGTCAATATGTGACATATTGAAATCGCGTTTGAATTTGCGCTTGTTTTTTGCGCTTGTTTTTTGCCTTCACTTTGCAATCGCGCGAACTGTGTATAGAGAGCGACAGCACTGATTGGTGAGTGACGATAATTTGCGCACCAATTCCTCTGACATCGTCTTATCAATCGTTAGCTTACTACGCAAACATGACAAGTGAAATCTCCCGCAGCAAGCTTAAACATGTGAGAGGTTGATCGCGCAGAGAATCGCTGAGCGTTATGTGAGTGCGTGTGTAAAAGTAGCAGGATATATATTTTAGTTCTGCTGAGCCAAATAAGACAGGTCAGCGTGGAGAAGTGACAGCCAAAGAAAAGCTTACCACAAAACGGAAAAGTTATGACAAATCAGACTATAAGGCAAAAAGAAAGTGCAGCTTTATGGTTTCATGGACAAAAGAATTTCTGTGGCTGCAATATGACAAGCTATATAACCAGGGGTGCACATAAGTAGCCCGCAGGTGCGCATTCGCTGTCAAAATAAAAAACGCGCACAAGATAAGAAGTTGCAACGCGTGTTTGCGTACATAAGATTTTCTAAACATTTGTTTAGAACTCTTAAAGATGTCGAAGAAGCAAGCTCCTTTAAGCAATTACTTTGGTTTTCCTCCACCTCCAAAGAAATGTCAGAAGGAGTCCGAACCACAAAAGAAGCTCGTATTCTCGGAAAAGTGGTTGCAGGAGGTGAGCTGGCTTCAAACAAATGTTGAACGCACAAAGATGTGGTGCGGAATGTGCCGTGAAAATCCCACTCTAGCGGACAAAAACAGTGCCTTTTATATGGACGCAAACGCGTGTTGCAACTTCTTATCTGGTGCGCGTCTTTTATTTTGACAGCGAATGCGCACCTGCGGACCACTTATGTGCACCCGTGTAAATAACATAATGTTCTGCCGGGTGTGTCGTTGGTTTTCCCTCGATTTCTGAGTCGACAAGCGCCTTTGTTACTGGGACCAGTAATTTTAAGAAAGGCCCCCATTAGAACCCATGAGAAATGCAAGAAATGCATTATTGCTCAGTCTGCAATATCTTTCCCAGAACAAACACCAATTGCAAATAACATGCTAAGAACAAACCTGAAAATCTGTTTAAAACAGCGTACTATGTTGCAAAGAGTGAACTACCACTGGCACAATTTAGCAGTCTTTGCAAACTTCAAAAAGCAAATGGCCTCGATCTTGGTTCCACTTGCCTCTTACCTGTGACTTCAGTGGAAATTTCAAATTCAGGATCTGACACAGACTGATTCATGTTCTACACAGTTCTTACAAGTTCATAGAAATTTATGTTCAATTAGAACCAAGTATTTGAGTTGATGATTGTAATTTTTATACAATGTTGTAATTTGTGTTTCAACAATTTTTTGATTAATGTTTTGTTTCCGTTACAATATTATACTTTAATGTATAATATTGTAACGGAAACAAAACAGGAAACAAAACATCAATCAAAAAGTTGCTCTCTTTTTTATTCGGGCTACTTAAATTTATTTTGGGCTACCAAAAACTGAAGAGTCTCTGCCCGAAGGGCTACCAGGGATTTTGAAATTTTGCGAGCCCTGTTATGGGTCCTACACAGTATCTTTGCTGTTCCTAGGACTGTGCTCTTCTGGATAGAGATCTCAGATGTTGTTCCTGGGACCTGCTATAGCCACTTGCCCAGTTTGGAGGTCACTGCCTGCCCCGAGTACCCCGATCTCCACAGGAACCACTGTTACCTTCACCCTCCGCATCTTCTCTAGTTCCTCTCTCAGCCCTTGGGGCTTATTAAGCTTCTAATCCTTCCTGATGTTGCAATCACTTAGTCCTAGTCATAGATGTAGCTATACTATCTTCCTCCACCACTACTCAGTTTGGTTAGCCATCACCAGCTTGTCCATCTGTATCTGGAAATCTCACAGGATCTTAGCTTGGTCATTATCAGCCACCCTAGAGGACATATCCCATTTTGACCTTGGGAGTTCCAGGCCATACTTGGGACAGATGTTCCTGTATACTGTGCCAGCATCTTGGTCATGGCATTCCATGTAAGCCCTGCCTGCTAGTATCTTGCACTTTGCTGTTATGTCCCAGATTATTTCAGTGGCATCTCTGCACAACCTGCACTAGGGCCTTGCCTGGTGTGGTAGAATCTAGTCTCTATCTATTGATCTTTTGCTTAGAGCTTGTTCCGATGTTGCCATGATTAGTGCCTCTGTGCTGTCTTTCAGTCTAGCTTTGTCCACCCATTGGTAGGATTTCTCAGTATCACTTGTTCTGTTTGGCGGTTGTATATGCTGTAAAGCGGCCTGTCCTTCCATGATGGCTCCTCTTTATGCTCCTCTTCTTTCTTGGGTTTCTGCTGCCTGAGCTATTCTCTAAGCACATGATCAGTTGTGGCCATCTTGCTGATGTTGGAACACTGAGAAACGAGTTATTTTACCGTTAGTTTAGATGTTTGATGTCAAAGAATTATTAAAACCCGATTCTTTGATCCCCATAATAGAACAGAGAAAACCCGACTCAGAGTGGTCAAAACATTTTATATTTAATTCTTTATTCAATCATCTTCCGGAAGAGAGACCCCTGCACAGCCCAACGCCAGTTGCAGGATCTCTAACATTAGAATCCTAAAATGTGTCTCATATAGGTGTTATTTTGGTACTTTACACGTCACACATAGTTTCAACAACTCCTTATATATGGTACAAGTTCCTCTTTTCTGTCTGGCTTCCTGTATTTATTAATATGCTTGTATAGCTCTACACTAACTTCCTGTTTTTCAGTCTGGCTGAGCACTTAGTTTGTGAGTCAAAAGTGGCCTTGCTTTACAAACCTTCATTACTAAAGTACATAAAACAATATAATCAGAAAATAAGCACTAAGAATATATTAATTACATGACAGAATCCATAGGTCCCACATACTTTTCATGTAACCCCTTCTGCAGGGATTACTCGTGTGTAGCATTCCAGTTGCTCCCTATTCTCATTCCTTTTCCACTTATGCCTTCTTGTTCCAGTAGCCCACTTCTCATCAGTGTGTCCTGGTTCCTCAACACTTGACACAGACCTTGTTAATCCAAGCAACGTCTGAGCAATTAAAATATTTTTTTTTTTACCAGAGGTTTAATATAAATCACTGTTCTTTATATTTTTGTATTCAACATGCCCTTGCAAATGAGATGCCACATTCTCTGTTTGCGTTTGCTTGATGTGTTATATTCAACACGTGTTGCATGTATGTAGCTTAACGGTCACCACAACTTTTATCCGTGGTGGAATTATGTTTGAATTGCCACAAAATACAGAATGAAGAATTTGAAAACCTCCCACAAAGCGGGTTTTTGCTACCACTTTAACAGTGACTTTAAGCTTATTAGGGCCCGAGCACTAAAAGTGCGAAGGCCCTATTGTATCTGCTCCGTTTCTTATTATTAGGGCCCGAGCACCGAGAGTGCGAAGGCCCTATTGTATCTGCTCCGTTTCATATTATTATTATTATTATTATTAGGGCCCGAGCACTAAAAGTGTGAAGGCCCTATTGTATCTGCTCTGTTTATTATTATTATTATTATTATTATTATTATTATTATTATTATTATTATTAGGGCCCGAGCACCGAGAGTGTGAAGGCCCTATTGTATCTGCTCTGTTTATTATTATTATTATTATTATTATTATTATTATTATTAGGGCCCGAGCACCGAGAGTGTGAAGGCCCTATTGTATCTGCTCCGTTTCTTCTTCTTCTTCTTATTATTATTATTATTATTAGGGCCCGAGCACTGACAGTGCGAAGGCCCTATTGTATCTGCTCTGTTTATTATTATTATTATTATTATTATTATTAGGGCCCGAGCACTAAAAGTGCGAAGGCCCTATTGTATCTGCTCTGTTTATTATTATTATTATTAGGGCCCGAGCACCGAGAGTGCAAAGTCCCTATTGTATCTGCTCCGTTTCTTTTTATTATTATTATTATTATTATTATTATTATTAGGGCCCGAGCACTGACAGTGCGAAGGCCCTATTGTATCTGCTCTGTTTATTATTATTATTATTAGGGCCCGAGCACCGAGAGTGCGAAGGCCCTATTGTATCTGCTCTGTTTATTATTAGGGCCCGAGCACCGAGAGTGCGAAGGCCCTATTGTATCTGCTCCGTTTCTTATTATTATTATTATTATTATTATTATTATTATTATTATTAGGGCCCGAGCACTGACAGTGCGAAGGCCCTATTGTATCTGCTCTGTTTATTATTATTATTAGGGCCCGAGCACCGAGAGTGCGAAGGCCCTATTGTATCTGCTCCGTTTCTTATTATTATTATTATTAGGGCCCGAGCACCGAGAGTGCGAAGGCCCTATTGTATCTGCTCCGTTTCTTATTATTATTATTATTATTATTATTATTATTATTATTCAGGTAAAACAAGGGCCTTTTTGAGGGCCTAAACATGCTCAAAAACTCATGAAATTTTGCACATGCGTCAGGTCTGGTGAAAAATTACGTATTTTAATGTCCTCAGACATGGCCAGGGAAAATTGGCTCAGTAGCGCCACCTAGGAAAATCTAAAACGCGAGCCCCCGGTGTGGGTATGACCTACATGTATGAAAATTGGAACACATATCTATTGTTAGTAGACGCACAAAAAAGTCTATTATGGCCATGTCCTAAACACAACAGGAAGTCCGCCATTTTGGATTGAAGGTGACATTTTGGCTCTGATTTTGTTGTTTCCATGCCTTGTACTTTAACGAACTCCTCCTTGGGATTTGGTCCTATAAACTTCAAATTTGGACAGTGCCAACTACACACCTGGGCCATGTTAAATTGCGGAGCTTTTGAGTTTTCACAATACGGTGACGCCGTGGCGCCGCGGCGAATTTCAATGACTCGCCATGAAAATCTTATTGCCTCTCATTCTGTCATACATTGTCCGAGCTGGACCAAAGAGTACACTTATGATAAGGCTCCACCCCTGAACACATTTCAACTGCCATATTTGACATCAGGGACAGCGCCACCTAGTGGGAACAGGAAATGTCATGTTTTACACTTTGGGGTACAGTATTGTGATGGGTGACATCTGCAGCCTCAAATTTCTCCAGGAAAGCCTTAAGGAGTTGGTGTTGGGTTACAGTGAAAACTGTGACTTTTCGCGAAAGGGTGTGACCCCAGCAGCATGGCGAACTTTGATGTCTCGCCATGGAGAAACAAATTAGTATAACTCAATGAAATCCAAGCTGATCAGAACCAGACTTTACAGGTATGATGTCAGACCCGCCCTGAACAGATTGATGTGCCCATTGTCGGGAATACGCAGAGCGCCACCTAGTGGCAACAGGAAATGTCATGGCTTTCACTTTGTTGTACTGATTTTCACAGGTTCATCGTGGCCACCTCAAAAGCGGTGAATATCACCATCAGTGCCTCATGATGCTTCAGTGCGAAAATTGTGACTTTAAACTGAACGGCGCACCCTGATGGGAAGGCGGTTGACCATGAAAAATGAAGTGGCTTTTGAGGGGCTTGGAAAGTGTATATAGGCTTTAAATTTGGTGCACACCTCCAATGTGCTGAGGGCTTTTTTGTTATGTGATCATTTTCATTGAATATCCCAAAATGGCTCCACAGCGCCCCCTACAAAATTTCAAAACCACAGCCCCTGCTCTGTGTTTTATGTATGAGTCTGAAACCTGGTAAGCTTATAGGAGATATCAAGATGTACAAAAAAGTCTCTTGGAGCAATATCCCAAATCCAACAGGAAGTCAGCCATTTTAAAATTAATGTGCAATTTTGGCGACATTTTCCCCACTTTTCAGGCACCGTACTTTGATGAAGTCCTCCAAGGGATTTCATCAGATTGATGCGATCTCCAGTGCGTGGAATCCAAAGACCTTTGTGATGTTAAATTGCGAAGCTTTTTACATTCAGGGAAACGGGGTGGTCATGGCGGCACGTAGAGTTTCAATCACTCGCCAAAAAGCAGTAATCTGCTGTCACTCAAAAACACAATGTTCAATCTCTCCCAAAGGTCATAGGCGTGATGAGACTCGAGCTCGGAAATGTTTGTTATGCCATTTGTCAGTAATGGTTAGAGCGCCACCTAGTGGGACGACTAACTAATCATGATTGACGAGATGAAATGTTAGCTGGTGGTTAAATGCATGAATTCCATCAATGTGACATCAGATCGGACGTGCTGGTTTCAGGTGTTGGGCGTGGCACGACACGCCGGGGGTGCGAGGGCCCTCATAACGCTGCTTGCAGCTTTAATTATTAGGGCCCGAGCACTGACAGTGCGAAGGCCCTATTGTATCTGCTCTGTTTATTAGGGCCCGAGCACCGAGAGTGCGAAGGCCCTATTGTATCTGCTCCGTTTCTTATTATTATTATTATTATTATTATTATTATTCAGGTAAAACAAGGGCCTTTTTGAGGGCCTAAACATGCTCAAAAACTCATGAAATTTTGCACACGCGTCAGGTCTGGTGAAAAATTACGTATTTTAATGTCCTCAGACATGGCCAGGGAAAATTGGCTCAGTAGCGCCACCTAGAAAAATCTAAAACGCGAGCCCCCGGTGTGGGTATGACCTACATGTATGAAAATTGGAACACATATCTATCGTTAGCAGACGCACAAAAAAGTCTATTATGGCCATGTCCTAAACCCAACAGGAAGTCCGCCATTTTGGATTGAAGGTGACATTTTGGCTCTGATTTTACCGTTTCCATGCCTTGTACTTTAACGAACTCCTCCTTGGGATTTGGTCCTATAAACTTCAAATTTGGACAGTGCCAACTACACACCTGGGCCATGTTAAATTGCGGAGCTTTTGAGTTTTCACAATACGGTGACGCCGTGGCGCCGCGGCGAATTTCAATGACTCGCCATGAAAATCTTATTGCCTCTCATTCTGTCATACATTGTCCGAGCTGGACCAAAGAGCACACATATGATAAGGCTCCACCCCTGAACACATTTCAACTGCCATATTTGACATCAGGGACAGCGCCACCTAGTGGGAACAGGAAATGTCATGTTTTACACTTTGGGGTACAGTATTGTGATGGGTGACATCTGCAGCCTCAAATTTCTCCAGGAAAGCCTTAAGGAGTTGGTCTTGGGTTACAGTGAAAACTGTGACTTTTCGCGAAAGGGTGTGACTCCAGCAGCATGGCGAACTTTGA
This sequence comes from Perissodus microlepis, assembly GCF_051167445.1. NCBI lineage: Eukaryota > Metazoa > Chordata > Actinopteri > Cichliformes > Cichlidae > Perissodus > Perissodus microlepis. Next base: position 26,524,898 of record NC_140467.1, on the reverse strand, counting down.
TGTCTCGCCATGGAGAAACAAATTAGTATAACTCAATGAAATCCAAGCTGATCAGAACCAGACTTTACAGGTATGATGTCAGACCCGCCCTGAACAGATTGATGTGCCCATTGTCGGGAATACGCAGAGCGCCACCTAGTGGCAACAGGAAATGTCATGGCTTTCACTTTGTTGTACTGATTTTCACAGGTTCATCGTGGCCACCTCAAAAGCGGTGAATATCACCATCAGTGCCTCATGATGCTTCAGTGCGAAAATTGTGACTTTAAACTGAACGGCGCACCCTGGTGGGAAGGCGGTTGACCATGAAAAATGAAGTGGCTTTTGAGGGGCTTGGAAAGTTTATATAGGCTTTAAATTTGGTGCACACCTCCAATGTGATGAGGGCGTTTTTGTTATGTGATCATTTTCATTGAATATCCCAAAATGGCTCCACAGCGCCCCCTACAAAATTTCAAAACCACAGCCCCTGCTCTGTGTTTTATGTATGAGTCTGAAACCTGGTAAGCTTATAGGAGATATCAAGATGTACAAAAAAGTCTCTTGGAGCAATATCCCAAATCCAACAGGAAGTCAGCCATTTTAAAATTAATGTGCAATTTTGGCGACATTTTCCCCACTTTTCAGGCACCGTACTTTGATGAAGTCCTCCAAGGGATTTCATCAGATTGATGCGATCTCCAGTGCGTGGAATCCAAAGACCTTTGTGATGTTAAATTGCGAAGCTTTTTACATTCAGGGAAACGGGGTGGTCATGGCGGCACGTAGAGTTTCAATCACTCGCCAAAAAGCAGTAATCTGCTGTCACTCAAAAACACAATGTTCAATCTCTCCCAAAGGTCATAGGCGTGATGAGACTCGAGCTCGGAAATGTTTGTTATGCCATTTGTCAGTAATGGTTAGAGCGCCACCTAGTGGGACGACTAACTAATCATGATTGACGAGATGAAATGTTAGCTGGTGGTTAAATGCATGAATTCCATCAATGTGACATCAGATCGGACGTGCTGGTTTCAGGTGTTGGGCGTGGCACGACACGCCGGGGGTGCGAGGGCCCTCATAACGCTGCTTGCAGCTTTAATTATTAGGGCCCGAGCACTGACAGTGCGAAGGCCCTATTGTATCTGCTCTGTTTATTAGGGCCCGAGCACCGAGAGTGCGAAGGCCCTATTGTATCTGCTCCGTTTCTTATTATTATTATTATTATTATTATTATTATTCAGGTAAAACAAGGGCCTTTTTGAGGGCCTAAACATGCTCAAAAACTCATGAAATTTTGCACACGCGTCAGGTCTGGTGAAAAATTACGTATTTTAATGTCCTCAGACATGGCCAGGGAAAATTGGCTCAGTAGCGCCACCTAGAAAAATCTAAAACGCGAGCCCCCGGTGTGGGTATGACCTACATGTATGAAAATTGGAACACATATCTATCGTTAGCAGACGCACAAAAAAGTCTATTATGGCCATGTCCTAAACCCAACAGGAAGTCCGCCATTTTGGATTGAAGGTGACATTTTGGCTCTGATTTTACCGTTTCCATGCCTTGTACTTTAACGAACTCCTCCTTGGGATTTGGTCCTATAAACTTCAAATTTGGACAGTGCCAACTACACACCTGGGCCATGTTAAATTGCGGAGCTTTTGAGTTTTCACAATACGGTGACGCCGTGGCGCCGCGGCGAATTTCAATGACTCGCCATGAAAATCTTATTGCCTCTCATTCTGTCATACATTGTCCGAGCTGGACCAAAGAGCACACATATGATAAGGCTCCACCCCTGAACACATTTCAACTGCCATATTTGACATCAGGGACAGCGCCACCTAGTGGGAACAGGAAATGTCATGTTTTACACTTTGGGGTACAGTATTGTGATGGGTGACATCTGCAGCCTCAAATTTCTCCAGGAAAGCCTTAAGGAGTTGGTCTTGGGTTACAGTGAAAACTGTGACTTTTCGCGAAAGGGTGTGACTCCAGCAGCATGGCGAACTTTGATGTCTCGCCATGGAGAAACAAATTAGTATAACTCAATGAAATCCAAGCTGATCAGAACCAGACTTTACAGGTATGATGTCAGACCCGCCCTGAACAGATTGATGTGCCCATTGTCGGGAATACGCAGAGCGCCACCTAGTGGCAACAGGAAATGTCATGGCTTTCACTTTGTTGTACTGATTTTCACAGGTTCATCGTGGCCACCTCAAAAGCGGTGAATATCACCATCAGTGCCTCATGATGCTTCAGTGCGAAAATTGTGACTTTAAACTGAACGGCGCACCCTGGTGGGAAGGCGGTTGACCATGAAAAATGAAGTGGCTTTTGAGGGGCTTGGAAAGTTTATATAGGCTTTAAATTTGGCCCACACCTCCAATGTGATGAACGCTTTGTTGTTATGTAACCATTTTCCTTGAATAGCGCAAAATGGCTCCACAGCGCCCCCTACAAAATTTCAAAACCACAGCCCCTGCTCTGTGTTTTATCTATGAGTCTGAAACCTGGTAAGCTTATAGGAGATATCAAGATGTACAAAAAAGTCTCTTGGAGCAATATCCCAAATCCAACAGGAAGTCAGCCATTTTAAAATGAATGTGTAATTTTGGCGACATTTTCCCCTCTTTTCAGGCACCGTACTTTGACGAACTCCTCCAAGGGATTTCATCAGATTGATGCGATCTCCTGTATGTGGCATCTAAAGACCTTTGTGATGTTAAATTGCGAAGCTTTTTACGTTCAGGGAAACGGCGTGGTCATGGCGGCACGTGGAGTTTCAATCACTCGCCAAAAAGCAGTAATCTGCTGTCACTCAAAAAAACAATGTTCAATCTCTCCCAAAGGTCGTAGGCGTGATGAGACTCAAGCTTGGAAATGTTTGTTATGCCATTTGTCAGTAATGGTTAGAGCGCCACCTAGTGGGGCGACTATAATCATGATTGAACGAGGTGAAATGTTAGCTGGTGGTTAAATGCATGAATTCCATCAATGTGACATCAGATCGGACGTGCTGGTTTCAGGTGTTGGGCGTGGCTCGACGCGCCGGGGGTGCGAGGGCCCTCATAACGCTGCTTGCAGCTTTAATTAGGGCCCGAGCACTGACAGTGCGAAGGCCCTATTGTATCTGCTCTGTTTATTATTATTATTATTATTATTATTATTATTATTATTATTATTATTATTATTTCGGCAAATGAATCGGCCTTTTGAGGGCCTAAACATGCTCAAAAACTCATGAAATTTTGCACACGCATCAGGTCTGGTGAAAATTTACGTATTTTAATGTTCTCAGACATGGCCAGGGAAAATTGGCTCAGTAGCGCCACCTAGAAAAATGAAAAACGCGAGCCCCCGGTATGGGTATGACCTACATGTTTGAAAGTCGGTACACATATATAACGTTCAGAGTCGAACAAAAAAGTCTATTATGGCCATGTCCTAAACCCAACAGGAAGTCCGCCATTTTGGATTGAAGGTGACATTTTGGCTCTGATTTTACCGTTTCCATGCCTTGTACTTTAACGAACTCCTCCTTGGGATTTGGTCCTATAAACTTCAAATTTGGACAGTGCCAACTACACACCTGGGCCATGTTAAATTGCGGAGCTTTTGAGTTTTCACAATACGGTGACGCCGTGGCGCCGCGGCGAATTTCAATGACTCGCCATGAAAATCTTATTGCCTCTCATTCTGTCATACATTGTCCGAGCTGGACCAAAGAGTACACATATGATAAGGCTCCACCCCTGAACACATTTCAACTGCCATATTTGACATCAGGGACAGCGCCACCTAGTGGGAACAGGAAATGTCATGTTTTACACTTTGGGGTACAGTATTGTGATGGGTGACATCTGCAGCCTCAAATTTCTCCAGGAAAGCCTTAAGGAGTTGGTCTTGGGTTACAGTGAAAACTGTGACTTTTCGCGAAAGGGTGTGACCCCAGCAGCATGGCGAACTTTGATGTCTCGCCATGGAGAAACAAATTAGTATAACTCAATGAAATCCAAGCTGATCAGAACCAGACTTTACAGGTATGATGTCAGACCCGCCCTGAACAGATTGATGTGCCCATTGTCGGGAATACGCAGAGCGCCACCTAGTGGCAACGGGAAATGTCATGGCTTTCACTTTGTTGTACTGATTTTCACAGGTTCATCGTGGCCACCTCAAAAGCGGTGAATATCACCATCAGTTCCTCATGATGCTTCAGTGCGAAAATTGTGACTTTAAACTGAACGGCGCACCCTGGTGGGAAGGCGGTTTACCATGAAAAATGAAGTGGCTTTTGAGGGGCTTGGAAAGTTTATATAGGCTTTAAATTTGGCCCACACCTCCAATGTGATGAACGCTTTGTTGTTATGTAACCATTTTCCTTGAATAGCGCAAAATGGCTCCACAGCGCCCCCTACAAAATTTCAAAACCACAGCCCCTGCTCTGTGTTTTATCTATGAGTCTGAAACCTGGTAAGCTTATAGGAGATATCAAGATGTACAAAAAAGTCTCTTGGAGCAATATCCCAAATCCAACAGGAAGTCAGCCATTTTAAAATTAATGTGTAATTTTGGCGACATTTTCCCCTCTTTTCAGGCACCGTACTTTGACGAACTCCACCAAGGGATTTCATCAGATTGATGCGATCTCCAGTGTGTGGCATCTAAAGACCTTTGTGATGTTAAATTGTGAAGCTTTTTACATTCAGGGAAACGGGGTGGTCATGGCGGCACGTGGAGTTTCAATCACTCGCCAAAAAGCAGTAATCTGCTGTCACTCAAAAACACAATGTTCAATCTCTCCCAAAGGTCATAGGCGTGATGAGACTCAAGCTCGGAAATGTTTGTTATGCCATTTGTCAGTAATGGTTAGAGCGCCACCTAGTGGGGCGACTATAATCATGATTGAATGAGATGAAATGTTAGCTGGTGGTTAAAGGCATGAATTCCATCAATGTGACATCAGATCGGACGTGGTGGTTTTAGGTGTTGGGCGTGGCTCGACGCGCCGGGGGTGCGAGGGCCCTTATAACGCTGCTTGCAGCTTTAATTAGGGCCCGAGCACTGACAGTGCGAAGGCCCTATTGTATCTGCTCTGTTTATTATTATTATTATTATTATTATTATTATTATTATTATTATTATTATTATTATTTCGGCAAATGAATCGGCCTTTTGAGGGCCTAAAGATGCTCAAAAACTCATGAAATTTTGCACACGCGTCAGGTCTGGTGAAAATTTACGTATTTTAATGTTCTCAGACATGGCCAGGGAAAATTGGCTCAGTAGCGCCACCTAGAAAAATGAAAAACGCGAGCCCCCGGTATGGGTATGACCTACATGTTTGAAAGTCGGTACACATATAAAACGTTCAGAGTCGAACAAAAAATTCTATTATGGCCATGTCCTAAACCCAACAGGAAGTCCGCCATTTTGGATTGAAGGTGACATTTTGGCTCTGATTTTACCATTTCCATGCCTCGAACTTTTTCGAACTCCTCCTTGGGATTTGATCATACAAGCTTCATCTTTGGTCAGTGTCAACTACACACCTGGGCCATGTTAAATTGCGGAGCTTTTGAGTTTTCACAATACGGTGAGGCCGTGGCGCCACGGCGAATTTCGATGACTCGCCATGAAAATCTTATTGCCTCTCATTCTGTCATACATTGTCCGATCTGGACCAAAGAGCACACATATGATAAGGCTCCACTCCTGAACATATTTCAACTGCCATATTTGACATAAGGGACAGCGCCACCTAGTGGGAACAGGAAATGTCATGTTTTACACTTTGGGATACAGTATTGTGATGGGTGACATCTGCAGCCTCAAATTTCTCCAGGAAAGCCTTAAGGAGTTGGTCTTGGGTTACAGTGAAAACTGTGACTTTTCGCGAAAGGGTGTGACCCCAGCAGCATGGCGAACTTTGATGTCTCGCCATGGAGAAACAAATTAGTATAACTCAATTAAAATCCAAGCTGATCAGAACCAGACTTTACAGGTATGATGTCAGACCCGCCCTGAACAGATTGATGTGCCCATTGTCAGGAATACGCAGAGCGCCACCTAGTGGCAACAGGGAATGTCATGTCTTTCACTTTGTTGTACTGATTTTCACAGGTTCATCGTGGACACCTCAAAAGCGGTGACTATTAACATGGGTCCCTCATGATGCTTCAGTGAGAAAATTGTGACTTTAAACTGAACGGCGCACCCTGGTGGCAGCGCAGTTCACCATGAAAGATGAAGTGGCTTTTGAGGGGCTTGGAAAGTTTATATAGGCTTTAAATTTGGCCCACACCTCCAATGTGATGAAGGCTTTGTTGTTGTGTAACCATTTTCCTTGAATAGCGCAAAATGGCTCCACAGCGCCCCCTAAAATATTCCAAAACATCAGCCCCTGCTCTGTGTTTTATCTATGAGTCTGAAACCTGGTAAGCTTATAGGAGATACCAAGATCTACAAAAAAGTCTCTTGGAGCAATATCCCAAATCCAACAAGAAGACAGCCATTTTAAAATGAATGTGTAATTTTGGCGACATTTTCCCCTCTTTTCAGGCACCGTACTTTGACGAACTCCTCCAAGGGATTTCATCAGATTGATGCGATCTCCTGTATGTGGCATCTAAAGACCTTTGTGATGTTAAATTGCGAAGCTTTTTACGTTCAGGGAAACGGCGTGGTCATGGCGGCACGTGGAGTTTCAATCACTCGCCAAAAAGCAGTAATCTGCTGTCACTCAAAAACACAATGTTCAATCTCTCCCAAAGGTCATAGGCGTGATGAGACTCAAGCTCGGAAATGTTTGTTATGCCATTTGTCAGTAATGGTTAGAGCGCCACCTAGTGGGGCGACTATAATCATGATTGAATGAGATGAAATGTTAGCTGGTGGTTAAAGGCATGAATTCCATCAATGTGACATCAGATCGGACGTGCTGGTTTTAGGTGTTGGGCGTGGCTCGACGCGCCGGGGGTGCGAGGGCCCTTATAACGCTGCTTGCAGCTTTAATTATTATTATTATTAGGGCCCGAGCACCGAGAGTGCGAAGGCCCTATTGTATCTGCTCCGTTTCTTATTATTATTATTATTATTATTATTATTCAGGTAAAACAAGGGCCTTTTTGAGGGCCTAAACATGCTCAAAAACTCATGAAATTTTGCACACGCGTCAGGTCTGGTGAAAAATTACGTATTTTAATGTCCTCAGACATGGCCAGGGAAAATTGGCTCAGTAGCGCCACCTAGGAAAATCTAAAACGCGAGCCCCCGGTGTGAGTATGACCTACATGTATGAAAATTGGAACACATATCTATTGTTAGTAGACGCACAAAAAAGTCTATTATGGCCATGTCCTAAACACAACAGGAAGTCCGCCATTTTGGATTGAAGGTGACATTTTGGCTCTGATTTTACCATTTCCATGCCTTGTACTTTAACGAACTCCTCCTTGGGATTTGGTCCTATAAACTCCAAATTTGGACAGTGCCAACTACACACCTGGGCCATGTTAAATTGCGGAGCTTTTGAGTTTTCACAATACCGTGAGGCCGTGGCGCCACGGCGAATTTCGATGACTCGCCATGAAAATCTTATTGCCTCTCATTCCGTCATACATTGTCCGAGCTGGACCAAAGAGTACACATATGATAAGACTCCACCCCTGAACATATTTCAACTGCCATATTTGACATCAGGGACAGCGCCACCTAGTGGGAACAGGAAATGTCATGTTTTACACTTTGGGGTACAGTATAGTGATGGGTGACATCTGCAGCCTCAAATTTCTCCAGGAAAGCCTTAAGGAGTTGGTCTTGGGTTACAGTGAAAACTGTGACTTTTCGCAAAAGGGTGTGACTCCAGCAGAATGGCGAACTCTGATGTCTCGCCATGGAGAAACAAATTAGTATAACTCAATGAAATCCAAGCTGATCAGTACCAGACTTTACAGGTATGATGTCAGACCCGCCCTGAACAGATTGATGTGCCCATTGTCAGGAATGCGCAGAGCGCCACCTAGTGGCAACAGGAAATGTCATGTCTTTCACTTTGTTGTACTGATTTTCACAGGTTCATCGTGGACACCTCAAAAGCGGTGAATATTAACATGGGTCCCTCATGATGCTTCAGTGCGAAAATTGTGACTTTAAACTGAACGGCGCACCCTGGTGGCAGCGCAGTTCACAATGAAAGATGAAGTGGCATTTGAGGGGCTTGGAAAGTTTATATAGGCTTTAAATTTGGCACACACCTCCAATGTGAGGAAGGCTTTGTTGTTATGTAACCATTTTCCTTGAATAGCGCAAAATGGCTCCACAGCGCCCCCTACAAAATTTCAAAACATCAGCCCCTGCTCTGTGTTTTATCTATGAGTCTGAAACCTGGTAACCTTATGGAAGATATCAAGATGTACAAAAAAGTCTCTTGGAGCAATATCCCAAATCCAACAGGAAGTCAGCCATTTTAAAATGAATGTGTAATTTTGGCGACATTTTCCCCACTTTTCAGGCACCGTACTTTGACGAACTCCTCCAAGGGATTTCATCAGATTGACGCGATTTCCTCTGTGTGGAATCTAAAGACCTTTGTGATGTTAAATTGCGAAGCTTTTTACGTTCAGGGCAACGAGGTGGTCATGGCGGCACGTGGTTTCAGTCACTCGCCAAAAAGCAGTAATCTGCTGTCACTCAAAAACACAATGTTCAATCTCTCCCAAAGGTCATAGGCGTGATGAGACTCGAGTTCGGAAATGTTTGTTATGCCATTTGTCATTAATGGTTAGAGCGCCACCTAGTGGGACGACTATAATCATGATTGAACGAGATGAAATGTTAGCTGGTGGTTAAATGCATGAATTCCATCAATGTGACATCAGATCGGAGGTGCTGGTTTCAGGTGTTGGGCGTGGCTCAACGTGCCGGGGGTGCGAGGGCCCTCATAACGCTGCTTGCAGCTTTAATTATTATTATTATTCTGGTAAAACAAGGGCCTTTTTGAGGGCCTAAACATGCTCAAAAACTCATGAAATTTTGCACACGCGTCAGGTCTGGTGAAAAATTACGTATTTTAATGTCCTCAGACATGGCCAGGGAAAATTGGCTCAGTAGCGCCACCTAGAAAAATCTAAAACGCGAGCCCCCGGTGTGGGTATGACCTACATGTATGAAAATTGGAACACATATCTATTGTTAGTAGACGCACAGAAAAGTCTATTATGGCCATGTCCTAAACCCAACAGGAAGTCCGCCATTTTGGATTGAAGGTGACATTTTGGCTCTGATTTTACCGTTTCCATGCCTTGTACTTTAACGAACTCCTCCTTGGGATTTGGTCCTATAAACTTCAAATTTGGACAGTGCCAACTACACACCTGGGCCATGTTAAATTGCGGAGCTTTTGAGTTTTCACAATACGGTGACGCCGTGGCGCCGCGGCGAATTTCAATGACTCGCCATGAAAATCTTATTGCCTCTCATTCTGTCATACATTGTCCGAGCTGGACCAAAGAGTACACATATGATAAGGCTCCACCCCTGAACACATTTCAACTGCCATATTTGACATCAGGGACAGCGCCACCTAGTGGGAACAGGAAATGTCATGTTTTACACTTTGGGGTACAGTATTGTGATGGGTGACATCTGCAGCCTCAAATTTCTCCAGGAAAGCCTTAAGGAGTTGGTCTTGGGTTACAGTGAAAACTGTGAGTTTTCGCGAAAGGGTGTGACCCCAGCAGCATGGCGAACTTTGATGTCTCGCCATAAAGAAACAAATTAGTATAACTCAATGAAATCCAAGCTGATCAGAACCAGACTTTACAGGTATGATGTCAGACCCGCCCTGAACAGATTGATGTGCCCATTGTCAGGAGTATGCAGAGCGCCACCTAGTGGCAACAGGAAATGTCATGTCTTTCACTTTGTTGTACTGATTTTCACAGTTTCATCGTGGACACCTCAAAAGCGGTGAATATTAACATGGGTCCCTCGTGATGCTTCAGTGCGAAAATTGTGACTTTAAACTGAACGGCGCACCCTGGTGGCTGCGCAGTTCACCATGAAAGATGAAGTGGCTTTTGAGGGGCTTGGAAAGTTTATAGAGGCTTGACATTTGGCGCACACCTCCAATGTGATGAAGGCTTTGTTGTTATGTAACCATTTTCCTTGAATAGCGCAAAATGGCTCCACAGCGCCCCCTACAAAATTTCAAAACCACAGCCCCTGCTCTGTGTTTTATCTATGAGTCTGAAACCTGGTAAGCTTATAGGAGATACCAAGATCTACAAAAAAGTCTCTTGGAGCAATATCCCAAATCCAACAGGAAGTCAGTCATTTTAAAATTAATGTGTAATTTTGGTGACATTTTCTCCTCTTTTCAGGCCTCATACTTTGACGTACTCCTCCAAGGGATTTCATCAGATTGAACTATTCTTCAGCGTGTGGAATCCAAAGACCTTTGTGTTGTTAAATTGCGAAGCTTTTTACGTCCAGGGAAACGGGGTGGTTATGGCGGCACGTGGAGTCTCAATCACTCGCCAAAACGCAGTAATCTGCTGTCACTCCAAAACACAATGTCCAATCTCTCCCAAAGGTCGCAGGCATGATGAGACTCGAGCTCGGAAATGTTTGTTATGCCATTTGTCATTAATGGTTAGAGCGCCACCTAGTGGGACGACTATAATCATGATTGAATGAGACGAATTGTTAGCTGGTGGTTAAATGCATGAATTCCATCAATGTGACATGAGATCGGACGTGCTGGTTGTAGGTGTTGGGCGTGGCTCGACACGCCGGGGTGCGAGGGCCCTAATAACGCTGCTTGCAGCTTTAATTATTATTATTTTCGCAAATGAATCGGCCTTTTGAGGGCCTAAACATGCTCAAAAACTCATGAAATTTTGCACACGCGTCAGGTCTGGTGAAAATTTACGTATTTTAATGTCCTCAGACATGGCCAGGGAAAATTGGCTCAGTAGCGCCACCTAGAAAAATTAAAAACGCGAGCCCCCGGTGCGGGTATGACCTACATGTTTGAAAGTTGGAACACTTATCTATCGTTAGTAGACGCACAAAAAAGTCTATTATGGCCATGTCCTAAACACAACAGGAAGTCCGCCATTTTGGATTAAATGTCACATTTTGGCTCTAATTTTGCCATTTCCATGCCTCGAACTTTTTCGAACTCCTCCTTGGGATTTGGTCGTATAAGCTTCATATTTGGTCAGTGTCAACTACACACCTGGGCCATGTTAAATTGCGGAGCTTTTGAGTTTTCGTGATACGGTGAGGCCGTGGCGCCACGGCGAATTTCGATGACTCGCCATGAAAATCTTATTGCCTCTCATTCTGTCATACATTGTCCGATCTGGACCAAAGGGTACACATATGATAAGGCTCCACTCCTGAACATATTTCAACTGCCATATTTGACATAAGGGACAGCGCCACCTAGTGGGAACAGGAAATGTCACGTTTTACACTTTGGGGTACAGTATTGTGATGGGTGACATCTGCAGCCTCAAATTTCTCCAGGAAAGCCTTAAGGAGTTGGTCTTGGGTTATAGTGAAAACTGTGACTTTTCGCAAAAGGGTGTGACCTCAGCAGCATGGCGAACTTTCATGTCTCGCCATGAAGAAACAAATTAGTATAACTCGATGAAATCCAGTCTGATCAGTACCAGACTTTACAGGGATGATGTCAGTCCCGCCCTGAACAGATTGATGTGCCCATTGTCGGGAATACGCAGAGCGCCACCTAGTGGCAACAGGAAATGTCATGTCTTTCATTTTGTTGTACTGATTTTCACAGGTTCATCGTGGCCACCTCAAAAGCGGTGAATATCACCAGCAATTCTTCATGATGCTTCACTGCGAAAATTGTGACTTTAAACTGAACGGCGCACCCTGGTGGCAACGCAGTTCACCATGAAAAATGAAGTGGCTTTTGAGGAGTTTGGAAAGTTTAAAAAGTCTTGAAATTTGGCGCACACCTCCAATGTGATGAAGGTTTTGGTGTTATGTGATCATTTTGCTTGAATAGCCCAAATTGGCTCAACAGCGCGCCCTACAAAATTTCAAATCATCAGCCCCTGCTCTGTGTTTTATTTATCAGCCTGAAACCTGGTAAGCTTATAGGAGATACCAAGATGTACAAAAAAGTCTCTTGGAGCAATATCCCAAATCCAACAGGAAGTCAGCCATTTTAAAATTAATGTGTAATTTTGGCGAAATTTCCCCTCTTTTCAGGCACCGTACTTTGACGAACTCCTCCAAGGGATTTCATCAGATTGACCCAATCTCCAGTGTGTGGAATCTAAAGACCTTTGTGATGTTAAATTGCGAAGCTTTTTACATTCAGGGAAACGGGGTGGTCATGGCGGCACGTGGTTTCAATCACTCGCCAAAAAGCAGTAATCTGCTGTCACTCAAAAACACAATGTCCTATCTCTCCCAAAGGTCGCAGGCGTGATGAGACTTGAGCTCGGAAACGTTTGTTATGCCATTTGTCATTAATGGTTAGAGCGCCACCTAGTGGGAAGACTATAATCATGATTGAATGAGATGAAATGTTAGCTGTTGGTTAAATGCATGAATTCCATCAATGTGACATCAGATCGGACGTGCTGGTTGTAGGTGTTGGGCGTGGCTTGATGTGCGGGGGGTGCGAGGGCCCTCATAACGCTGCTTGCAGCTTTAATATTTGTTTTGTTTTTCATTCATACCGCCACCACCTCATATTAAACTCTCACTTCATAATAATTATGCCCTTCTCTGCCACCACTCTGTATCATTTCTCTCTGTGCTTCATTTTTGTCTTTCTTAGGTCAATAAGCAGCAGCTACAGGCAGTAAAGGAGCGTTTTCTTGCTTTCCTCAATGGAGAAACTCAAATTGTGGCTGATGAAGCTTTCTGCAATGCTGTGAGAAGCTACTATGAGGTAAAGTGATTGAGTGAGTTTTGTAAAACATTTTTCTCAGAAACAAATGTGATTTTAGCTTTACAATTCTATGGCAGGACTGGGACTCTCTTCAGGCATTGCCTTAATTCCTGTTATGTTGTTTCTGACCCACAAACCGTCTGACAGAAAGGTGGAACCAACCTGACGATATACTCTTATAGTTACTTGACTGTGTCCTTCTTATTTGTTTTCGACAGAGGTGGTGAATTTTCCCAGTTTGTCAATATTAATGCTGACATGAAACAACTAGAACTATCTTTATTCTTTGTAAAGCTGACTGAGGCTAGTATGAAACAAAAGATAACTTTTCATGCTTATAAACTGCCTTGAATGCTGTAGCAACACATATAAGTATAAGTAAATCCTATTTTTCATTTCTACTGAGTTATTGTTATTGATGATGCACTACTTAATTTGAAATGTGAATCTTTTTAAACAAGGTACTAGCAGCAGCATTATATCCAGCTTTAGTGGCAACAACTTTCTTGCTGTCAGCTTCTACTGTTTCAAGCTGACAGGCCTATTGTCTCATTTATTAAGATGTTTCCTTCAAAATGCTGCCAGAGTAAAACTGAAAGAAATCAACAAACATATCCTGCTCAGACACTCATTTACATAGGTTGCCATATAAACAATGGAGACACACTGCAAACAACAATGTAAAAAACAACAAGTCCTACTGTATAAATGCTGCATTAAACATGAAAGGTTTATACAATGTCACAAAACTAGGCAGCTGGGCAACTTTCCTAAGCACAATAATAATGCATCTCTGAGATGCTAATTGATACATCCTTCTTCAAGTGTGGCCAAAAAAATGATGCAAAACTCTATCATATGTCTTATGCACACCCAAGTGCCCTGACCTATCATGAGCTAGGTTCAACACCTGACCACGATACTTTGATGGAATTACTACCTGGAACACTGGATCCCCCACAAAGTCCTCCCCATGGGGCACCCACTTCCTCACCAGAACACCATCCTGCAAAAAATAGCCACCAGCCACACTTTTCACCTCCGGAGCTGACAACACAGACTCCAACTGCCGTTCCAAGGATGGGTCAGCCCTCTGCGCACTCATCAACTCACTGCGGGGCACATCCAGAGGCGAAGCTGGCAAAGTCAGTAAAACAGGTTCATCCTCAAAAGCGGCTTCTGTACACTCACCTTTACTCATTGCCCGTGTAACAGCACAGGCCGGGTAAGAGAAGTGACGACTGCCGGCACTATCCAACCGATCTAACCTGGAAGGTGAATCCGTAACTACTGGTGCTAATGACACCTTTCCCCACACCCGACCTCCGGCCAAATCATTACCTAGAATGATATCCACCCCTTCCACCGGCAATGCAGGCCTAACCCCCACTAAAACCTCACCATGTACCAATTCACACTCAATGTTCAACCTATGAACCGGAACCACCATTATCCCCATTCCTCGCATAAGGATCTTATCCCCAGTAGCCGTCTCATCTGAAAATGGGAGAATGGACCCCACAGCATAAGAGTTGACAGCGCAAGTGTCTCTCAAGATCCTAACTGAGACTTTCGTGTCCCCCCCAGGCAGGGTAACAAACCCACCCCGGACAAAAGGCATCAAAGACTTCCTAGGCCCGTCAAACATGTCACATTCCATGTACTCACCATACCCCCTGTCCAAACCCAAAGGAACAGGAAGGCTTGCAGCTAGTGCAATAGGATTCCCCTGTTTACCCCCCCCCAGAGCGGTCTCTCGCCAGGAGGACGGAACAATTCACCTTCCAATGACCAGACTCCTGACAATAATTACACACATCCCTGCCTGAGCTTGAACCTGCCCTGGGCCCTTGAACTGGAACCCTAACAGAAACATCAAGTGACTTAGCACCACTTCGATGTCCCACAGGCTTCCCAAAACACTCATACTGGTTCTTATGAGCAAGAACATATTCATCAGCCATACAGGCAGCCTCCGAAACAGATTTAACCCTGCGTTCCATCAAATATGTGGCCACCTGCCAAGGCAGAGTGTTCTTAAACTGTTCCAGAATGATTAAATCACACAAGCCTTCAAAATTATTGACCCCGGAAGCCACACACCAGCGGTTAAAATGGTTCATTATCCCCCTCACAAACTCCAAATGCGACTGAGCAACCTTCTTCTCCCGTGTCCTAAACCGTTGACAATAAGCTTCAACTCATACGCCTTCAACACAGCATCCTTAACAGACGTCAAACCATCACTGCCCAATGACGCATATGCCTCTTGCGCCCTCCCACACAACACACACTGCAAAAGCAGAATCCGTTCAGAATCTGACCACTTTCCTGCCTCTGCGACACGTTCAAACAAAGAAAAAACAACATCAGGGTCTTCCTCATTAAACTTAGGTAGGAGACGCAAATTGCTCACCATATCAGGAGATGACAAAGATGAACGTCCCTCATCCAACAAGACGTCCCCTGAAAGCTTACCCTCTTTAACCAAAGTTAAACGAGTATTCTGCAAATCTGTCTTTGCCTGCTCAGTCTCCCGTTGCAACCTTTCAATCTCCACCTGCTTGTCAGCCTCCAGTTTGTGTTTTTCCATGTCCATCTTCTGTTTCTCCAGCTCCAACTGTTGCTTTTCCTTTTCAAAAGAAATTTGCAATAACATCAGCTCCTTTTGCTGCTCAAAAGTCAAGTTTCCCAGAAAAACTCCCAACGGCACAGTTACTGGCTGACCAGTTTTCTGTTGCCCGGCCACCAAAACACCCTTTTCAACTAACTGCAACTTAACCGCAGATTTCACAGTATCTTTGCGACGTTTATCCCCAAGCCCACTCAAATCATACTCATCTGCAACCTTCAACAGCTGGTCCTTAGTGCAGCGATCCAGGAAATCCTCACAAGGTGCAGCAACAAACTCCTCTATACCTGCCATGATGCTGCAAGGCTCAAAGAGCGCAGCAAAGGAAAGAGGAGGAAGAGCAAAAAAAAAAAAAAATAATCAGCAGAAAACAAACAAACAAAAAAACAGTGGTTCCCCAGGTCAAATCGTGGAAATGTCCCCCTTACTAACCTGCCTACCCCAACTTACCTACACCATAACGCTAGTCTTCATGCAGATTAGCGGCAGGCTCTTTAAACACTCAACCCAGTAACCCGGTTAGGCCCCCAGCAAGCTGGGTACTCACCTGACAGCCCTGGAAGTGTCCCTGAGACAAATGCTCTAACAGCACACCATACAAAAAAAACAAACCAAAAAAACAAACCAACGAGTCCAAGAGGAACACGCTGCTGCACCTACAAAGGGAGACTCCACAAAACACTTACCACCCCAGAGAACCCTGCAATCACTGCTAAGAGGTCACACCTACTTGATGCCACACGAACCTGAGGCACCACACAAATCAAGCAACAAACCCACCATACTGGGACCAGATCCACATAACCAAACCCAAATCGGCAACCAACAAATCAAACCCAAATGGACGAGTCCCCACTTGTCACGAACCGGGCCGTACGGTCATGACAAAGAAAACCCCAGACGTGGTTAGGAATGTATTCCAAGCTGCTTTATTCTTTTAAAACAAATAAAACCGAAAAGAAACCCTACTGTCAAAAACAAACAGTGGTGTGTGTAATCAGTGCCATCAGTAGTGTGTGAAGGAATGGATGAGTGAAAGATGATGCATGTAATAGTGTCAAAAGCAAAAACCAAACCTAACGCAGCCAGAGTCCAACCTGGTGTCTCAGAGCCAACTAAAACTATGCCCTAAAGGCTTTTTATATAGAGTCCTGGTACACTGGCCCAGGTGTTGCCAGTGTCACTGATTGTAAACGGGAATTCCGCCTCTCCAATGCCTGCAAACAAGACACACATGAGCCAAAAGGAAGGCAGGGTGGAGTGGGTCGTCACACTAATATGGAAATCAAATAACGGGCAATGAGACCTAAAGCAGTATGCTAAAATAAACTTCCATGCAAATCACAAATGTATGTAAAGTACCGAAAATGATAATGACATGTTGACAACTGAAAATACAGGCACCAGTAACATGAGGAGAACTTGGACAGCTGAGAAGTCGAGGACATTGAAAAGTCTCTTGACTTCCTAATGGATGAAATCTTTACTCTCAGTTTGCAACAGAAAATCATCATTGACAGTGTGGAGGAGGTAAAGCTCCTCCACATGCCAAATGCAGAGAAAGAGCATCATTAGATATCAGCATTAACGGGACCTCAGTTTGGTGTTTCACAAAGCTGCTGATCTCAGACCTGCAGAGCTTCTGTTTTAAACACTGAATGTAGTCAGCTGCATGAAGAGGACATGAGATTTTCTCTGACACAATTTAAACCTGATACAGGTCAAAGGTCATCACTTTTATGTTGAACTAAAAACTTTAATCTACAATTCTTTCAAACTGTGTTTTGCTGGTAGTGTAGAGCATAATATATATTTACACATATAACTTTCTACAGGAATGAGTACAAATTATATGTAAAGCAAAGGTCTCCATCACAGTGTTGATGAAATGCTGGGTTTATACATTTTCGGGGGCAGGCCTATGGTGGAGCTTTTAAGATTTCCCTGTGAGGGAGCTGCTGGCGAAGATCATGAGTCCTTGATCCCTGCGATGAGCTTCAGCTTCAGTGTTCCTGATGTTTCTAAAATGATGCCTCTCTCAGTGGGTCAATAGAACATCTGGCACAGGACAGCTGTGATGAAAGAAAGGAAGTTTCTTCAAATCTCTGGACCCTGGAAACCCAGCTTGGTCCTGATGGTCTCCATCACTAGTTTTCCCCAGGGTGAATGTAGCCGCTGATAATAATGTGGACTCTGTTATTAAATTAAAATAACAGATTACACTACACTACTGAAACCTTCTGCTGCTGTTTTTATTTAAAGTTTCTGTCTTACCAGGATGTAGAGTGCTCTGTGAGTGTGATGGATCTAAAACTGTTTAACTCTTCAGTTTCATATCATCCTCAGTCTGATGTTAAAATGTCAAAGGACAGCATTACATTTTTGATATTAACAGTAACGCTGGGCCACTGTGGAGTGTGCAGCTGATGTCATCTCTGTCTAAAAATGGATAGGGGGAAAAAAAAAGTGCTGAATCATTCAAACGCTTTAGACCAGGGGCTTCCAACTCTATTCCTCGAGAGCTACTGTCCTGCAGCTTTTAGATGCATCCTTGTTCCAAAAATGAATGGCTTGTTACTAATCAATCAATCAATTTATTTATAAGCGCGTGTTAACAACAACAGCAGCGACGACGACGACGACGACGACGACGACAGTTGGTTTGGTTGCTGCTAACAGACTAATAGGCTTTGTATGTTTCTTACATAGCATGATCAGAAATCTTGATATCCATCAGTATGTCTGTAGGGAAAATAGATGTATGTGATGGACAAAAACGGAGAAGGAGAAAACAACAACAGAATTCTCCATAGAAGAGCTGCTATACTTTTTGGAAACCTTATTTCCTTGTTTTTATTGAGAAATTCTTACCTCACTGATACTGATTCATATCAGTGGTGGTCAGAGGGCCCGGTGGCGCCAGTGTCCGGCAGCCTCGTCTCTGTCAGTGTGCCCCAGGGTGGCTGTGGCTACAATGTAGCTTGCCAGCACCAGTGTGTGAATGTGTGGATGACTGAATGTGTAAAGCGCTTTGGGGTCCTTAGGGACTAGTAAAAGCGCTATACAAATACAGGCCATTTACCATACTAGAAGTGAGAAAAAGTGAAATCCAAATATAAAGTGAAGGAACCTATACTAAGGAGTTTATTTATTTTTATTTTTTCAACATCCTGGACATCAGCACAAAGGACTGACCCTTGTGCTTTGGTAAGAGACCTGTTCATGTTTGTGGTAAACTGTTTGGATATGCTTGAGAATAGACAGACTGTTTAATTGCATAAAACTGTGCTGATTGGATCTCGTGGACATATGCTGTGTCAGCTGCTTGCCCTGGTTGGTTTGTCCAACTGACCAGGAGAAGTCCAACACAGAGGGACGGTGTTTATTTATTTATTTATTTTTTGCTCATCCGCTGAAACGCCAGTGCACATGGTTCAAACAGGCTCTCCTCCACATGGTCCTTTATAAAGTGCTGTACAAATCCCAATATTTCAGCTAACAGGTGGATTTTCAGGTTTCAGTGCAGTTAGCCCACAATGACCAAGCTAAGGAGACAGAGAGCTCACTGCTAAGTCCAGCATTTGAAATCTTGGGCTTCAACTCTCATGTAAAATCTTTGGCTTGTTCCTGTTTCTTTTATTTAATGAATATTTCTGAATTGCAACATATGGTCTCCTCAGCTGAACTAGAAAAAATTATTCATGCATTTGTGTAATCGCGTTTAGATTATTGTAATGCCGTCTTTCCTTTGCAGGGCTTCCTAAAGAGTGAGCGTATTTCCCGGATGGTTCAGAGCGGTGGCTGTTCAGCTAATGACTTTCGTGAGGTTTTCAAGAAAAACATTGAGCGCCGTGTCCGCAGCCTTCCTGAGATCGATGGGCTGAGCAAAGAGACTGTGCTCAGTTCCTGGATTGCAAAGTATGATGCTATCTACAGAGGGGATGAGGACCTGTGGCGCCAACCACAGAGGGCACACCTAAGTGCTGTTTCAGAGCTCATCCTTAGTAAAGAGCAACTCTATGAGATGTTCCAGCAGATCCTCAATATCCGCAAGTTTGAGCACCAGCTGTTGTACAATGCCTGCCAGGTGAGCTGCTTGAGGGTGACCGTTACAGCCAGACACACAAACTGAATGCATAATAGTGAATACTTGTAATCTCTGAACAACGTCCATTGCTTAAATGTAAAGAGAAATCCTGTTTTCTGTTCTAATTATTTGCTAGACCTGCTTGATAGAAAATACTGAAATCAGTGGAAAGCCCCTAACCAACTTCTCTCAACAGTACATTTTTTTTCTTCTGTGTGTCTTTTTTATAACACTTCTCAGTCCCTTTCAGATCAGGGTTTTTCTCCCTTCTACTTGTTTTGGCTGAAGGAGCAGCACCACCATGTTTTCCATTTCACATATTCTTCTAATTTCTATTCAGAATTTAAACATATTCCACGAGAATCAGAATATTATTCTGTTGTACAAATTGTTGTGTCCATACTTTAAATAATTTCTCATGTCAGTATGTTCTATCCCAGCATCATTGCTAAAACCAGAAATATTGTGCATATGCTATTTGCACTTAAAGCTGGGGATGTGTTTATTTTTTTCCAATATAAAGACAATCAGGCGTTAAACTGGAATTCAGCAGGTGTGGGGAAACCTAGAATCAGTTATACTGGCTCACTGTGGGGCAAAGAGTCAAAACTCACTATTTTTACTCTTATATACATGGTGTGATCAGCTGACCTGTGCTGCTGTCTTTATACCACAGTATGTACTTCACCTATGTAAATGTAGAATTCTGTGAATTAATCTAAGCACTTTAAATCCAAAGTCATCCCTGCTACACTTGATGTAACCTAACTTTGACCATAAACACCATGGCCGCTGTGCAGCAATCCAACACAGTCCGTTACTGTAAGTTCACCACAGTATGGCAAGCAAACCAGTTTATCCTGCACTAAGCTGCAGGATAAACAGAACAAAAATGCCGTTCCAGATCTTTTTGGCCCTGTTTAACCCCTGGGTATAGCGCTATAAATGGTGCATGAATTACATGTTTTTGCCTCTTTCATCAATTTGTATGTGATAAGCTAAGGTTAGTCATTAATATACTGAAACAACATGAGAATAGAGCAGCTGCGAGAGAATTCAGCATTAATGAATCAATGGTACGGAAGTGGAGGAACCAAGAAGAATGAGTTGAGTAAAGTTTGACTTATCTGTTTTGTTTCACTTAAGGCGCACCAGATTATAAGGTGCATTATGTATGGAAACAGACCTGTTCATCGACAGTGCGCCTTATGGTCTGGAAAATACGGTGTTTTGCTTTTTATTTCATTATGTCAGCTATGACATTTGTTTGACTCTGCTGAATAAAGTGTGATACAGAGTCTAATGAGCAGATTGTGAGCTCTCCTATCAGTACCTCTAATCAGATTTGAATGTAACCACAGACAACAGGAATTCAAAGTAGCACTGAACAATGTGATTAACTTGTTGCATTGAGAAAACAAAACAAACAAACAAAAAAGACTCCCGCACCCTGAAAGTCCATAAAACGCACAAACTCATTCATTCATGTCTGTATCATAAATCTTAAGATTTTAAGATTAAGATTGGGGTTTATAGATTGGTTCAATCATTAGAGCCATTTTAAAAAAATAAATAACAATAAATAGGATGATTAAAGGAAAATAACATGATTGAATTGTGAACAGCCATCTGCACACTTCTGCACACATCTAGTGACGCTTCGAGCACACCTGCTTTTCATTAGACAATGAAACACCAAGCAGCACCATCTTAAATAAACTGTGAACAGTCGACAGTCAACAGCTTCCAATCAAGAACCAAATATTTTATTGGACAAACAACAAGTGAAAAATCATCATTGACAGATTTTTCACTTGCGTGTCTGTTGTTTGTCCTACATAAGATCTGACAATGTTGTATGTTGACTAACATTAGTTTTTAAAGGTGAATATTAAAAACAAACAAACATTGCATGCATGATAAGGAACTTCCTTGTTTTGATGTCAGGGGCTTGATCTCCACTTTCAGCCAGTTGATTATCCCAGCAGGGTATCTGACGACTAGCAGGGACGTAGGTGTTTATGGACCTTGTTCTTCCCATTTAACTGACTCCTCAGGACTTGCCTCACTTTCTGCAAGTATTTGGTGGTTGTTGTTTTCCTACTGGCCTCTTCATGGTTCGTGTGTGTGTGTGTGTGTGTGTGTGTGCGCGCGCTAAGTATATTATATGGTATGTTTTTCACAGGCTTGACATCCTGCTGAAACTCTCACATCCTCACACCTCAGCTGCTGACTGGTTGTATGTCAGAGAATTTCACTTTTCACTGGACAGTTAGTGACAATCTTTTTTTTTCTCCCTTCTTTTTCAGCTCGATAGCATGGATGAGCAGGCAGCTCAGATCCGTAGAGAGCTGGATGGCAGGTTACAATTGGCCGAAAAGATTGCCAAGGTACTAACTGATTACTTGCATCCAGAAAATGTCACATGACTTCTATTTCCTGAAAGACACACATCCAATGTTGATTTTTACGTTAAGATGAACTTTAATGTATGTTGTGTTTCCTTCAGGAACGGAAATACCCAAAGTTTGTCTCTGCTGATATGGAGGCTCTGTATGTGGAGGAGCTGCGATCATCTGTCAACCTACTAATGGCAAATTTGGAGAGTCTGCCTGTGTCTAAAGGAGGTCCAGACTTCAAACAGAAGCTCAAACGCTCCACTGTAAATAACTCCTTTCTAGATCTTGGAGATGAGGGAGGTCTGTCTAAGTCGGACATCGTCTTGTCTTTCACTCTGGAGGTGTGTTTGGGTTTATAGAAATGTCTGCTGGTAACTTGCTCACAAAATACAGTGCTGCTATTTATTATGCTTGTGATAAACATGCAAAAAAAATATTTTAGATCATTTAACACATTTTAATTTTTTTTAGACAAAGATGACCTGAGTAGATTAAAATTCTTTTTTAAATGTATGATTTGAAATCTTAGCATACTTCATGGCCTGTAGTTCATTCATTCAAAACTGTTCCAGCTGGGTGTGTTTCCTCTTTCTGTTACCTCTTCAAAGAGAAAGTGTCAGTGGTAAAAGCTGGGGATGTGAATGGGTTACTCTGGGTTGAAAACTGAGTTTGTTTGTTGTTCTGTTTGTTGGTGCCAAACCTCTGTTGATTTTCTCAGATTGTAATCATGGAGGTCCAGGGCCTGAAGTCAGTGGCCCCAGACCGTATGGTTTACTGTACCATGGAGGTAGAAGGAGAAGAAAAACTACAGACCGACCAAGTAGAAGCCTCAAGACCACAGTGAGTTAATCTTCCTGATCTGTTCAGACCAGGGGTGGGCAATTAATTTTACCACATGAGAAATTGTGACTGTTGTGGAGGTCTGCAGCAATAAGCTGAACTCAGTCCTGCTCCATGTTATTTCATCTCCCATTGAACTTATTACTCTCTTGGGAAAATGAATTGGCCACATTTGATTTAGACTGTTTAGAATACCCAAATCTCAGTTTTGACCACCCAAGTTTGTGAATGTTATAACCTGAGAACAAAGGAGTTTCAAACTGATACCATAGGTATATCTAAAAGTCTTGGACAGTTCAGTGACCTCGACCTCATGGTCAAGGAAAATTTTGTGAATGCGATAACTTGAGAAGGGAAGTGATAAAAGAGAAGGGGAAGGGGACAAATTGCTGTACAGTCCCATATACAGTGGGACTAACTACTTCAGGCTAAACTCATAATTCCAGCTTCTAATCTTTAAGTGTCAATTTTAGCCGCACAGTTTGTTGGTCCATTAATAAAACGGGCTGATACTATCCCAGGCAGAATTTTGTTAGAATATTCTTTTCAATTTAATTTCATAGTAAAGGGTTGAGGGAAAATTACAGCAGGAGACCAACCAAGTTTATTGAGTTCAGGTCAGAACCAAAATGAATGGAAAAAAGGGAGAAACCCAGACAGACTGGAGCAATAAAAGTCATGCTATGCAGATTAATGACCACCTAGACAAGATAGAACATGACAAAGTTGTGCAGAATTTTGTTTTTGTAGAAAAATATGTACAATAATTATAACCTCTAGGACTGAATTTGAAGCCAGTTGAAGGAGAACATACAGTGGTGAGGCAGCAAAAAGGCTGCTAATGTTAGCTCGAGTTAAATCTGTTTATCTTCAATTCCTCCCTGTCCCAGTGTCAACAGCAGTGTCAACCTACAATTTTCCAAATCATTAAAATTCTCATATCTTTCAGGTGGGGAACTCAGGGGGACTTCACCACAACTCACCCTCTGCCTTCAGTTAAAGTGAAGCTCTTCCTAGAGAGCAACAGGGTCTTAGCTTTGGATGACAAGGAGCTGGGCAAGGTGAGTAAATCTACAACCTATTATTCTGGTTTATTAAAGTCTATTTAGTGTATAATGTTTAGTAGATAATATTTACTTGTTTAGCAAAGTTCTCTATATAAAGATAATTAACTACATTCAAATGATCAAAATGAAAATAACTGTGTAATTTAGTCTGCATTAGTTACATTGTCATTTTAGGCGTAGTGTTATTGATAATAAATGTGACTTTAGATACAACATTTCTTCAATTTCATTTCTCTGTTGTGAGTTTGTTTTTTTTAATTTCCAAACTTCGATAAAGAATTGATATTTTTCTGCAGGTTGTCCACATTTATAAATGAGTATAGTGTGAAACATTTATCAAAGTTGTTTGAAACTTTGATACAACCTTAATTTTGTATCAAAGATGTTTTTTTTGCTCAGAAACAACTCGAAGTTCTAAAAGCTTCAGATGTTATTTGTAATTTTGTAGAGCATTTGTGGTTCACACATATCTACAAGATCCAAACATGTTGTTGTTGTATAAAAGTTAAATCCCGATTAAGCTGAATTCACAGTTCATTGTGTGTATGGAGGAGATAATTGAAGGTCAGGGAAGTCAAAGCACAGTGAAAACAATGACTGACAGTTGCTGGTTGGAAGTTTCTTATTTCTTCCAGACTATATGAATGAAACGTCTTACTGCATGAGAGCAGCTGTGATTGGTACATGTAAGCATGTGGTCAGGTGCCGATTTAGGGAATGCTTGATTTGCGTTTCCTTCCTGTTCTATCGATGAAGCATGTGATTTCAATACTGCTTGAACATATTCATTTAATTTTGGGAAGTTGAAACAACAATCAAGATTAAAATTTTAACATTTAGTGTAGCCCTAGATAAATACTCAAAGAACTAATACAGTCTCTCATATGTGGAGGGATTTCATGAAAAAATAGTGTAAGGTTTTTTTATAACTCCAAAACAAAAGGCCAGACGGACCAGGGAACAACTTAATTGTTGGCGAGGATGTGGTCATTGTTTGGCAGACCACTTGTCTTCTGAAGCTGTCCCATTCTTAGTAAAAAATAAAGAGACTATAACAAGGTATTGGCAAAAATAGTCAAAAATGAACAGAGTACTCTTTGATCCAATGTGAACTGCTCATCTCACAGAAAACAATGGGAAGAACCACTTATTTCCTCTGCACAAAGCATTTATAGCTTGTCATCCTTTCTACCGCCTCTCTTCTCTTACTGGACATTATATCTTCTGAGATGACAACTGGCATCATGCACGGTGACATCCAACCACACAGTCCAGCCACACTTTATCATCCTCTCTGTATTTGACTTACACATACACACTTTAAAATCAAATGTTCTTTTATTCACTTACATAGGAATACTTTCTTTTACTTTTTTCTTTAAATCTCTGGGTTTGCTCATCACAATATACTCTTATTAAAACATACATTCAAAAGGTCAGACATTGTTTTACATGAGTTGCTCCTTGGTGTCACTCACACATTCCCATCTTTTTCTCATAACCACTCTCTCACAGCCTCCGAAGTTATCTTTGCATCACACAACTTATCAATTACTTTGAATTGAACCACAATTTACAAAAACATTATGCTTTATTAAATAAGGCTCAAGACCATAAATTTAGTAGGAACTGTTAAATAGGTCTTTACTGCGGTTTTAGGTCAGGAAGCTGAGGGCTATTTTCCCATAGACTTCTATACATTGTACTCTTTTTTTTTTTTTTTTTTTCCTGATCTATTTCTCCATTCCTCCCTCTCAGATAATCCTGAACCCGACTACCAATGGACCAAAGCACACAGAGTTCCATCGTATGACTGTCCCCAAGAACAGCCAGGACACAGAGCTGAAAATCAAACTGGCTGTCCGCATGGACAAACCTCCCAACATGAAGCACAGCGGGTGAGTCACATGCTATATCCTGTTTCTTTTTTCTTTTTTGGGGGGGCGGGGTTTCAGTTGGGGTTTTTTTTTTTTCCCAAAGTTTTTTACTTCAGTGCTTGACAGTTGGATAGCAAAGACGTCACAGCCCAGCCCAAGTTTGTAAACTCAAGAAGGAAGTGACTTTACACCATAGGTCTGTCTACGAAAAATCTCTGACAAGTTCAATTCTCGATCTTGTGAATGCGAAAACTTGAGACGGGATTTTCAAAATGATACCAACATGTTTAGTGAAACATTCGAACCCTGATGACCTTGACATCAGAAGTCAAGTTTTCTGAGGAGGATTTTGAAATTGGTATCATAGGTTTATTTCCTAGGAGACTGAGGGTGATCACTGTAGGCTTACGTCCTTCATCTCTATGGAAATAAAACAGTTGTGGCTCGGAGTGTTAAAAAAAAAAAAATATATATATATATATATATATATTTTCTGCAGTATAGTAGAGTTATAATGTCATAAAATATTAAAATAAAAAACAAGTGCATGATGGTATCAATCAAACTTAATCACTGTGGCGTGTTTGTAACAAATAAATGGAGTAGTTTGTGGTTAAAGATGGACTAATGTTTTGTTTTTGTGTTTTTTTTTTTAATCTATTATTTATTTCTCCTTTCTTTAATGTCTGTTAACTCTGTAAAGGCAGCACTTGAGTCCACAACAAATTTCCCTAAGGGGACAATAAAGTATATCAAGTAATTGGTCAAGTAATTGGACTCAGGCAGCAGTGTCTGAGGTTTGCCATTGTACAAAACACTTGCAGAATTTAATCAGGAATACTGCCACACTCCACATTGGGATAAATAGAGTTTAAAGAAATATCACATTGCTATGCTTTGTTCTTTCTTTCTTTCTGAACATATGTCACAAATGTTCACATATGTTCATTGGGGAAGGTTTTATTTTGGTTTTTTTATCAACACTTTTTAGCCTGGTTGGTTTTCTCAATGGCAGCTAAAATTAGAGTCACTATTCTTTTAAAATATTTCTGTGTAAGACCTGTTTGAGTTGTTACTGTGTAGTTTTTATTTTAACCAGAAGATGGAAGCAAATTCTAATTTTCCAACCTGTGTTGCTGAAAGAAATATTTATTTTCTTTTAACATTTCATGTCTCAATTGAAGAGTTCATTTTTTTAAAATATATTGTATGGAGTCAGGGTTTTTTTTTTTCTTCAAAATTTACAGTAATAATTAGAATTGGGTTTTAAACTAACAGTTTTAAATTCAAATTTCCTTGGAAAAGAGGATGCAGAGTCTATGGTCTCAGCAGTTTTCAGTGTTTCCACTCTTTGTGGAAAAAAACAAACAATCCGGTGGACAATCTGACTTCATGTAACTAAATTCTGCTGTATTTTCAGTAAGATGAGAGGAATGAGTCACACCTCTCATTTTGACTCATGGTTTATGACTCAGGCAGGAGCCTGGTTTGTCTAAAAATTCTAAGGTCTGTATTTGCTTTTCCAATTCCAGTCTACAAGTCAAAGCATCCTTGGGCGAGATACTGAACCCTAAGTTGCTCATGATGTATCCTTCAAATTTTAGGCACTTAGGTATAGAAGAAGCACTTGTATGAATGTGTATGTGAATGAGCCTTGTGTATGAATGAGCCTCACACATCTAATGAGCCTCCCGCAGTAGCCGACAAACGGTTCTGTTCATTACAGTAACAATGTGGGAGTCGGGCAGTTTTAATAATTGACTGGCTGGTTGGTAACTGCACTCCATCTGTAGCCTTCTTGGTTTACACAAGGGGTCAGTATCGGTCTCTCTGTTACTTCTGCCTCTCTGGTCCATGTTCAGCTCTTCTCTTTGTTGGTTTTCTGGCATTTGATTTATTAAGGTTTTTGCTGTGCCTGCTGCTTTGATGCTGTTCCACCAACTGAGGTCAATGTCTTACATGCTGCATTTCTGAGTTTTACCTATAAGATTATCAAAATAACTCCACACATGTCAATGAAATGAGTCCAACTGAAGCATTTCATTACTTCTCTTATAGCAAAGAAAATATATAAAAATAGAAAAATTATTCTGTTAAAAGAGATTTTGCATTTGGCAGTGTTTGTGGGCTTAGGTTCAGACTGTAGAAAAAAACAAAACAGTAAAAAGTAGTCAAAGTGAATTAAACTCGATTAGGAGACCAACAGATGCAAAAACACATTTGATGGTCAAAATAAAATGGGCAGGGAAACAAAATGGAAATACTTTATTTAAATCCCCAAACGTTGATTCTGTTCATCTGGATGTAGCGTTTTCTTTATTTCAAATGTGTTTTTGTATTTTATGTGAACAGTAGAAGAAAACCAGCAGTCTACACTCATTTATCATAAATATGATTCGGTCTTGTCTTAAAGTCAAATGTTTGACTGTGTGTGTGTGTGTGTGTGTGTGTGTGTGTGTGTGTAAGTTATTTTATGAAAAATGTCGCTTTGCTCAGATTCTCCCAGTGAAACAGATTAATTTGCTAAAATCTCATTTTCTTATAATCCAACATGTATTCATTATTTTATGGCAGATACTTTTTTTTTTTTATCTGTCATCTGTTACAAACAAATATAAGTTGACCGTAGGCATCTGTTAGTTTTAAAACATGAACGCATCATTTTCTAAAAATGTTTTTTTCTTATTTTAACAAGTATATGTCTTCGTATTCTCCACATCACTATAAATTGTATTGTGTGAAACAGTATTGATTAATTACGAACTATAAATAACTGACACTTTTTATTTAAATAAGAAAAAAAATGTTTTGATGCTTTCTTTCTCCTAAAAATCATCTCTCCAGGAGGCAAGGTATCTCTTTTTTTATTTGTGCTGAAATAACTGAAGTCTATTACAAACTCATTAATGCTGTTGCGGATAATCTGTTCTATTACTTTGTCTTAAAGTATGTCTTTTTTTCTTACAATTTTTAAAATCGCAGCCAATCTGCTACGGTTATAACCAGATTTAGACACAAAAACTTTCTTCGTTGTTGTAACATTGGTTCTTTTATTTCAAACAAATGGCGCCTAATATGTAAATACAATGAGAAACACTGTAGTTGCTCAGTGCGTCGACAGACTTTAAAACCCTCAGAGTCTAAATGTCTGGCTAAATGACCAGTTTAAGATGGATGTTTTTGTGCTGTGAGGACTGTTAAATGTCTGCAGTGAACTTTTTGGCATCAGCCGTCCATCTCTTTGGATCCTTGCAGCTGAAGGATGTTTGAAACAGCAGGAAGGAGCAGGACTGGCAACCAAATAATTTTCACAAGTGGCTGGCGAACAGTGCCACATGTTAACCTGGAGTCATGCAGAATGGCCCAGATTCTCCATCCAGACACACCACAGCCTTGACTGGAGGCCTTTTCTTTAAGGGCAGGCATCAGGGCTGAAGAAAGAGGTCTCGCCATGGATTGATTTTCCTCACTTGCACTTGCCTGTATCCCACGCTTTAGGAGGCCCAGGAGCAGCCATTGATTGAGAGGCCATGCTGGTCATTCTTCCATTTTGAGCTGCTGTTGTTGTCATGGCCTCTTTCAGCTCAAAACTCATTACTTTAGTTTCACTTTAGATAAAAAATAATTGTTACTAATAATTTGGTGTCATATTGTGATATGAGACATAATAAAAATAATATCAAAATAATGATTTGGTACAAAGAGGCTCACAAAAGCTTGTAAATATTTTAAATGTAAATGTAGTTTTTGTTCTTTTATGCTTTGTTCTTCTTGGGGTGGGTTGCATTAAAACAGTATAGTAACCTTTTATCTGAAGCAGGAGGAAAATGAATATCTCAAGCAAAACATTGAAAACAACAATTTCTCCTGAAGTTATGCATTTCTATACTTGGTTTTTTGTCATTTGTACCTACAAGCTTCAAGAACAGTAATAGTAACCTGTTTTTCCTTCATTTATTGGTGAATTGTAAGACGACACTGCCCGCACCCAAGGCAGCAGTCCAAAATCCAAAGAGTGATTGACTTTAAAGGTTAGGTGTTTATCAAAATTAATGCATTTGACATTCAAATTTATTAAACTACAAGAAAAGAAAATAAGTATGCTCTTTTATTTTAGAAAATACAAAAACTTCTGTGGAGCTCCACAAATCCATTTCACATTTGACAAAACAGTCTTTCCTCAGGACCCCTTTAGTGGCTCTTCTGGATCTTTCAGTGATATTGCATGATCTTTATCAGCTGCTGGAAAACTTCAAAAGCTTTTTAACTCTTCAGTGTGAGACTTGGGTTGCTGTTTGAATTAGAGATGACAAGCTATATGTCAAATATTTTGAAAGTGCATCCTGTAGGCCAGTAGCAGCCCTCGGTAACATTTTGTAAATGATAGATGGACTGGTTCCTATATAGCGCTTTTCTACTCTGAGCACTAAAAGCACTTGTGTGTTGTGTGTGGGCATGAAAAAGAAAGAGAGTAAACCATAACACTCTGTACAAAGTAGGACTTCTCAAAATTTTGCTGACATTGTTGGTGAGCACAAAACCCGATAAACTGAATTCTACAGACCATTTAAAGAACAAGAGTAATAAGAGTTTCTACTACTTAATGAGGAAAAAAGTAATTTTTCTTGTTTTTGTGATTTAGAGGACCACATACATTTTTAAAAATCCACTGCAACCACAGTTCATCAGGCAAAATACCTCAGAGGATTTTCTTATTCTCAAGAATATCTTTATTTAATTTGAGCAGAGTCTGTGAGTCAGTTTAAGAGATAAGTGGGTTAAGTTTTATGCAAATTTCTCACCTTGGAAAAAATATTTTCTACATGATTTAATAGTAAAACTGACAAATTGGGTTAAATAGTTTAAAATGGATGTAAATCCATTTTAGGCAGGACTATTACATATGATTAATTTATTTTTAACTATTCCAACTGCTTTAAGTACCCATCAAAATAACTAATCTAGTCTCATTTTAGCCAGCTTATTTAGCTAGCTAAAATGAGACATAAATGGGTAAAATGAGTGAGTCATCTGTTAAATTAGTGTGTGAAACACAGTACCATACATGAAGTTCACTTATACTTTTACAGGAAAAAATGTTTTTTAAAAAAGCAATCAGTAACTCACTGTCTTTCTTTGTGCTTCAGATACCTGTACGCTATGGGACAGAGGGTCTGGAAACGCTGGAAAAAAAGATATTTTGTTCTTGTCCAGGTATGAAACTGGTGAGACGCTGCTCAGATGAATTTGTAAGCTGTGACTGATATGGACAGAGGTGTAATACAGCAGCGGCAAAGTGTTGACATTTGAAGGATCTGATTCAAGCAGCGTTCTGGTAGGATGCAGCAGTCACATATGAAAGTTTCGGCCTTCATAGGAAACCGGTAGTCTCAATTCCTTTGACACTTTTTTTTTTCAACTTAAGCTGACATTAACTTTCTGAGCATTTGAGGCACATGGGACAGATTCTTGCAAATCTACCCCATGCTTTTGTGACAGCCTACCCCCACGAGCTTGTAACGTCCTCAGATATTGTTTCTCTGCACCTGGAATCAAATGTTTAAAGGCTGTTCATATTTAATGATGGCTGGTAGTAAGACACTGTGTAGCCGAAGTGGACACAATGACATTGCCCACTGGTTTGTGAAGACTTGAGTTTGCTGTTACCGTCTTTCTAAAATCAGATGTGACAGTCGGAATATATCATAATCTTAACAAGTTCATTGACATGATTCATATTTAACAGTCATTGCGTAGCCCTAACACTAAGTTTTACATTTTTTAGCACATTTTGTGGGACAGCAAAGAAAATGAACCTGGAGAACTTTCATGTCTGTGGACTGTGTGTGGGTGTGTGTGCATGCATGTGTGTCTGTTTTTGATTGCTCATGAATTTGTGTCGCTGTCCTGCAGGTTAGTCAGTACACATTTGCAATGTGCAGCTATAGAGAGAAGAAGGCTGAGCCTCAGGAGCTGATGCAGCTGGAGGGCTACACAGTGGACTGCTGTGAGCCTCAGCCAGGTAGACATGAAAAAGAAATTGTTTGAGATCTGAGTGAAACTTTGTTAAAACAATAGCACGATAGATTTTGATCATCTTGAAACTGAGTGTGTACAAAGAATAAAGTTATTGGAGCCAATAAAATAATTAAACCAACTCTGATTTATGGAATTATACCAAAACTCTGTCAAAAAAGCTGTTTAAATGTTACGTTTAAATGCAATTTTTATAATTTTTGTTGTGTTATCTGTTTCTCTGCTAAATTTTGTTCATAACCATGTTCTCTATTTTGAAGATTACAGACTTTTCAATATCTCACTTTTGAGAAGAGTAGGGAGCACAGATTTACTGACCAGTTTAAAAAGAAATTAATTATAAATCATCAAGAAATGATTTCATGGAATATGATGAATATGATGAAATTGTCACAAAGTAAGATTTGGATGTGCTTATTTTTCATTATTCTGCCCTTTAACGTTCCCTTCTTTTATCTCCTCTTTAGGTCTGCAAGGTGGTCGGGTTTTTTTTAACGTGTTGAAGGAAGGCGATTTGGTGATGTTTGCTTGTGATGATGAGCAGGAACGGGTGCTGTGGGTCCAGGCCATGTACCGAGCAACTGGACAGTCCTACAAACCGATCCTCCACCCCCAAAACAAAACCCCAAACTGCAGAGGAGGAAACCAAAAACCGACATCCCCCATCAGTAAGTTCAGCTTCTCACTCGATCTGTTTTGATTATCTGAATGTCATTGAAGAAATGAAAAGCAGCAAACTACAGAAAGTGTTCGAATAGCTTTTAAAATCAAACAGTGTTTATTGGGAAAGGAACCACAACTGTAACACACAGAGTTCAGGTGCAGAGTTACATGGGCGTTACATTCTGTTGAATGCTTCTGCCTGCAATCTTTATTTATCTCTAGAGACTTGGCAGAACCTGAGTGATTGTAAGTTGTTGTTTTCTAAGTTTTAGTGTAGTCTTTATTATTGTGGTTGCTCTTAAATGGAAACCATTAGAAAACCTTTAGTTTTCTTTTATTTTAGTGAAATTAAAACTGTAACCAGAACCATTTGTATAAAAGCAGGTCAGTTACAAATCTTTCTCTTGAGAGATAAATCCCAAATTTTCTTGATGATTTTTGTCGCATTCCCATAATTTACTTCCTAACAGTGAAGCAGGTTGGTAGGAATGTACATTTTTTTATGTACCAGGTCCGACACAAGAAAAGTTTACTGCATAAGTGTTGTAGTAATAGTAGTAGTAGTAGTAGTAGTAATAACAACAACAGCAACAGCAGCAACAACAACAACTTTTGTTTAAAAGCGCCTTTCAAGACACCCACGGACACTTAACAATAAAATAAAACACAGCAAAACAATGACAAAATGAATAATAATAATAAAAATACAAAGATTGTTATTATTATTGTTGTTGTTATTATATTAGAGTCACATTAAGAAAAAAATTGATTATTGATCATTTGAGAATAAAGTCAAAATTTTCATATTAAAATTGAAAATTTATTTTGAGAAAACATTTGTATTTGCATCTCCAGAAAAAAGTCAAAATGTGGAGATCACAGCTGTTGTTTCAGGAGAAACTTCCACGGTTGCTATACCCTGTCAATTAATTAAATCCTACTTCAGAAAATGTTTTAGTAGCAATAAAGCAAATGATTTCTCTTTTAGCACATAAACGATGCGGTGTATGTATAAGGGCATTGAAAGGATGGTTTGAGTAAGCTGCATCTGGTGAGATGGAAAAACACAGAAACAAGGAAGAGTTTGTGTTTTTCAAAATGAAGTTGCTGGTAAAGGACAAATGCAAGGTTATCAATAGTTACACCCTCATGCAGCAAAGAGGTTGTGTGTTGTGTCAGACCGCTGATCAATTTGTTTTACTAAGTCATCTACACGAGGCGTTTTGTAGAGGGTACAGCAGTTGAGGCAGTTTTCCTGAAACCGTAACTGTAATCTGCTCATAATTGGATGTGCGGATTACAGATTACAGTCGAAAATACAATTACAACCTTTTTCTCAAAATAGTATTTTAACTTTATTCTCAAAATGATCAATAATATTTTTTCTTAATGTGGCCCTAGTACACCTTCATACAAGTTTATTATACTATACTATTATACTAATTTGTCAGAATACTGACAAATTCACAGTTTGACATGCACAACATTACCATCATGTATCCTGAGATTACCATTATATAGCATTTCAGTGTTTTAGCACCAGCACTGCTATAGAAACTTCACAGCAGCATTGTGTTCGTTGGTTCAGTCATACAATACAATACAATATAATACAATTGGATTATGCAATTATTTCCTTGATAGCTCATGGTATTACATTAGCACAGCCTTATCCTGGGGTTGTTTTGGTACTCTGTAGTCAGCCTAATGGAAAACAGTTTGATGGAAGAGAAACAGCACCTTTTTAGCATCAGGTTATGTTAAAATAAATAAAACTCTGTTGAAGCCTGCAGACCAAATCTGAAGAGTTTGATATCACTGTATGTTTTTCTAATTTTTGGTCCTGACAGTCTTTAATTTAAAGTAATTCTTTCCTTTTTTTTCTCATCCACTGCCATCCTTTTACCATAACACGTTTTTATTGCGATGTTGCTCCCTTCTTTCCACTGTACACAGTGTGAAGAGTTTTTCATTACAGAACACCAATCAGACAGCAGGTTCCAAGATTGTGTTTTTTGTTTGGAGAGGGTTTCATGTTCACATGCTGATTGGTTCTGTATCACACAGTCACACAGCAAGAGTCGGATCGAAACAGCTTAACAGCATTGTAGGTCACACTACTGTGAGAGAGGAAAAACAAACACAACATATGGTAAAGATGGAAGGAAGAGAGTATGGAGACAAAATTAAATGGTGACACTTTTTTCTTTAATACATCACATACTGTTCATCCATTTTCTTGCCGTGTTCTCATTTTCTTGAAATGACTTCCTCCTTTTTTCTTAACAACACACAGTAATAAATGTAGCCTATTTTCAGGTCTGGAGGCCAGTTTGAATTAGAGACTCGCTTTGCACCCTTGAAAAACTTACTTTTACAATAATTGATTACATAGCCATGGGGGATAGATTTCATCGCATCAGATGCCTTTCTGAAAGTACTGGTACTAAGTTGGAGGATAAAATTCACCAACTGTTATTATCTTTAATGCCTTTTACCAACATATTGCAGAGCAGCTACTCCTGCACAGGTTGATTATCTTGTTAATCATTTACCTTCTTCACTACGTATGCCTTGCATGACTATAATGAGAGCCTCAAATCAGAAGTACTTAACTCCCTTGTATAACTGTCAAACTCAGCAATGGAGTCTCACTAATTTAGAAGATCATAATTTAGAGAAATAGTTTGCTGCTTTAATTTAAAAAAAAAAAAAAAGCCTTACGTAAAGCTAGAATATCCTAAAATTCATCACTGATTGAAGAAAATAAGAACAACAGGTTTCTCTTCAGCGCTGTAGCCAGGCTGACAAAAAGTCAGAGCACTGTTGAGCCAAACATTAATACAATGGTATTAATGGTTGGGTTGTTATTAATAGTTAACAATTAACGAGTAATGACTTCGTGAATTTCTTCACAAATAAAATTTTAACGATTAGAGGAAAGAATCACTGATAATGATCTCATAGATGTAACATTATCTACGGCTACTTTCAGTACTTTCACTGATATTCATTTAGTCCTTTTCACCAATTAATCTTTCTAAATTAACTTCAGTAATTACTTCCTCCAAACCATCAAAGTGTCTTTTAGACCCCATTCCTATAAGACTGCTCAAAGAAGTTTTACCATTAATTAATGCTTCAATCTTAAATATGATCAACCTACCGCTAATAATTGGCTAAATACCACAGGCCTTTGAGCTGGCAGTAGTTAAACCATTAAAAAAAGCCATCTCTTGACTCAGCAGTCTTATCTCTAACCTTCCTTTTATCTAAAAAAATCTTGAAAGAGTAGTTGTGAAACAGCTAACTCATCATCTGCTGAGAAATAGTTTATTCATAAGATAAGATAACCTTTATTAGTCCCACTCGTGGGAAATTTGTTGTGTCATAGCAGAAAGTGGACAGTGCAAAGTTACAGTAGCAAAAACTAAGAAAAACACTGGAATAGGACAATATAATAAGAATAACATACTATATACAATAGAATAAAATACAACGTTGTCAGAAAAAGAGAATTGCACTCATCAACAAGGATGACAGCTTAGCCACCATTCTCCTGTCACTCACCACCTCCACTGGGTCCAGAGAGCATCCTAGAACAGAGCTGGCCCTTCTGATCAGCCTGTTCAGTCTCTTCCTGTCCCCGGCAGAGATGGTGCCACCCCAGCAGACCACACCATAAAAGATGGCTGAGGCCACCACAAAGTCATAGAAGGTCTTCAGGAGTGGGCCCTTCACCCCAAAAGACCTGAGACTCTGTCCAGTCCAGTTTATCGTTCACATAAACACCAAGGTACCTGTAGCTATCCACAGCCTCAGTGTCCATACCTTGAATGTTCAGTGGTTGCACTGGAGGATGTTTGTGCCTGCGGAAGTCTACCACCAGCTCCTTGGTTTTACTAGTGTTGATTTGGAGGTAGTTCTGCTGGCACCAGTCCACAAAGTCTTGGGTCAGTTAAGGGTACTCCCTGTCATCCCCGTCAGTGATCATCAGGCCGACTATTGCGGAGTCATCAAAGAATTTCTGAAGAAAGCACTGGGTGGAGTTGTGGGAGAAGTCTGCAGTGTAGATGGTGAAGAGGAACGGAGCCACAACCGTTCCCTGTGGGGCCCCCGTACTGCAGACGACCCTGTCCGACACACAGCCCTGAGTCCTCACATACTGTGGTCAGTTGGTCCTGCTTGTCCTCAGTCCAGCGTTCGATACTGTCGACCATAATATTCTATTAGAACAATTAGAGCACGCTGTGTAGGTATTACAGCTACTGCACTGCAGTGGTTTGTATCATATCTATCTAAGAGACTCCAATTTGTTCATGTAAATGGAGAGTCTTCTTTACACACTAAGGTTAGTGATGGAGTTCCACAGGGTTCAGTGCTAGGACCAAATCTGTTTACATTATACATGCTTTCCTTAGGCAGTATCATCAGAAGACATCAGCATACATTTTCACTGCTATGCAGATGACACCCAACATTATCTATCCACAAAACCAGATAACACACACCAATAAGTTAAACTGCAGGAATTTCTTAAAGACATAAAGACCTGGATGACCTCAAATTCTGTGCTTTTAAATTCAGATAAAACTGAGGTTATTGTAATTGTCCCTAAAAACATCTTGTGGTCAAAAAACTTAATGAACCACTTGTCTTTTTCTGTATTTCCCTCATTGTTCTATTTATATTTTTTGTCCTGTATTTATTTATTTTTCATCTTTTGTATAATTTTTCATTTGGATGTTTCTGTTTTACTCTTCCTTGACTGTACCTACAAACATTCTTTTTTTAAACCTGTATATAGAAGACATGTCTACATTTTCAACCCCTCCCATGCCAGGTACTGTGAAATGAAGCTGATTATAGCTGTATTTATGTAATGTGGTGTGACTGCGGTCCATTCTCGCCACAACTCGTTAGTGTTTAATGGAATAGATTGAAACGTCAATCGCGAGAGGTGCTGACACAGTGTTTGCAAAAGGAAATGGAAGGTTTCCCTGAAATAGCTCTTAACTGGGTGCAAAGTGTTGCTGCGTGTGTGAGCATGTTTGTGCGTAATGGGCTTGAGAGGAAGTCATTCTCACTTTAATAATGATCATAGCTGTTAACCTGCATCTTCATTTCCAGTCGCCCTGCAGGTGTGCTTTTGATAAAAATCAATGTGGGGGTTACATTTCACTAATGACTGCATGTGAAATGGGTTATTACCATTAATAAAGTCCCATTTGTTCTGTCTTGACTCCATGGAAATAGCTGCAATTTTTTTTTAAACATGAGCGAGATGGTTTTGTTTTCTATTTGAAGGTTAATAACTTAGAGGTGAGACAATGAGAGCAGAGCCACAGTATCTTTTCTTTGTCTTTGGAACAGACAGCAGCATCAGATTTTATTGACTGGCGTGTCAGCTCTAATAATGAAGCTGTTTACACATGGAAGCCATGTCAGAGGCTCACACATATCAGCCTACTCACAGTTACTGTCCTGCTCCGTGAATCCACACTTTCTGTTTTCAGGGATAAACTGGTCATTTTATGTACCAGCTGATGCCCAACAGTTTTCTCACACTTAATGGTTTTCTGTGTAAAACCTTTAGATATATGTGAATTCAGTCAGCAGTCTTTCATTGTTGCTTGTTCAGACTGGTTGAGACTGTTGCTGTATATATAATAGATGACTGTAGCCATTGTTATCTGTTGATTTAAAAAAACAAAAAAAACAAAACCCTGTTGTGGAACATCAGTCTGAGCATTTCTGCTATTGCCATTTAAAACCATAGATCTGACTCAGGAACAGAGGGGTTCACTGGCTGACTATTGGGGACAATAACTTGCATAATAATAATAATAATACACATAATAATAATAATAATAATAATAATAATAATAATAATAATGATGTGGCTGTGGCTCAGGCTGGGGTAGCACAGGTTGTCTACTAATTGGGGAATTGTTGGTTCAATCCCTGAGTGCTCCAGTCAGCAGGATCCTTGAGCAAGATACTGAACCCTGAGTTGCCCCAAGGTTGAAATGTTCGTCAGAGTGTGAATGTTAGATATAAAAACAAATACTTGGGTAAATGAGACGTGACACTTTGAATTGAATATAAGAGCAAGTCTATTTACCATTTACGAGATTAACTTCATGTTATAATAAGCAGGGGTTGTCGAGCTTTGATGATCCTTTTCCAATGACTATGTATGTGAGCTGTAAGTTGTTATGTAGTTGGGTCACTATGCCATAATCACTGAATTTGATTAGAATTCAATGGCTTCTTTAAAGTTGTCTGCATTTGTAAATGGTGACTAGAACTTGGAACGTGAAGCCTTGGAGTGGATCTGTTATCTGCTAACCAAATATTCTGACTACAGTGAGAGCCCTAAATACTTCCAGTGCTAAGTGAGCCCACTAGCTAATGGGTTACCAGACTTATCAGCAGTTAGACTTTATGGAGAAGCCACACAAATGATACTAAGTATCATTTTCCCCAGAGAAATATAATGTATTTATATATTAATTGGTTTTATAGTGCTTTTCTTGTCTTACTGACCCCTCAAAGGACTTTGGACCACATGTCACGTTGTAACTGTTCATTTATACGGTATTTTATTCTGTAGGCTCTGAGCACTTTAACAACTGCACATCCATCAGCGATTTGGAATCTCCAAATAAGATAACATGCATATCTTTGGACTGTGAGAGAAACCTGGAGCATGCAGAGAAAACCTACACAGGAACCAGGAACA
This sequence comes from Perissodus microlepis, assembly GCF_051167445.1. Lineage (NCBI taxonomy): Eukaryota > Metazoa > Chordata > Actinopteri > Cichliformes > Cichlidae > Perissodus > Perissodus microlepis. Next base: position 26,485,624 of record NC_140467.1, on the reverse strand, counting down.
ATCTTGCTGTGAAGTGACAGTGTTAGCACTTCACTATCACTATTGTCCATATATTACCTATGCAAACATAGTACTTAAAAAAAGCAAAATTGCCATTGTGCTGACTGTAAAATTAAAAAGGCTACAGTGTGTGTATATATAGTGGGAGAAATCCCCCCCTGCAGATTTTGCAAGTTTGCTCACTTACGAAGGAATGAACAGTAACTGATTTTTCTGGTAGTTTAATGAAGTGAGACTATCAGTGAAAGTAGATTTGCATGTCAGTGAATGAAATAACTATTTGATTCTCAAGCAAAACAAGGGTTCCTAGGTTTTGGTCCCAGTGTCTTGAGTCTATTTTGGGTTATTAGGTGTGATTCATTCTTTGTTTTCGTTATCATGTTTGCCCTGTGTTGTCTGTGCTTTGTGTGGTTATCGTTTCTGTCCGGGTTTGTTGCTGTTGCATGTTAGTAGTTGTTTGTCTCCTGTGCTGGTATATAGTTATAGTCCTGTTGTCTTCCCATTCTGTA